>NC_073224.2:16208500-16511750 GCF_029281585.2 Gorilla gorilla gorilla
TTGTGTGAATGTATGTTGTCAGTTCTCTTGAGTAGATACCTAAAGAGTAGGGTTGCCAGGTCATACGATAATATTATTTACCTTAGTGAGGAACTGTCAGACTGTTTTCTAGAGTGGCTGCACCATTTTACATTCTTCAATCAGCAATGTATGAAGGTTCCAGTTTCTCTACATCCTCACCAACTCTTCTTGTTTTTGTTTATTTATATTTTATTTATTCTTTTTTTAGAGTCAGGGTCTCACTCTATTGCCCAGGCTGGAATGCAACAGTGTGATCATGGTTCACTGCAGCATTGAACTCCTGGGATCAAGCAATCCTCCCATCTCAGCCTCCTGAGGAGCTGGGACTACAGGTGTGCACCACCACACCCAGCTAATTTTTGTATTTTTAGTAGAGATGGGGTTTCGCCATGCTGGTCTTGAACTCCTCACCTCAAGTGATCCACCCACCTCAGCCTCCCAAAGTGCTGGGATTATAGGCGTGAGCCACCATGTCTAGCCATGATGCTAGACCTTTTTTTTAGATAAATTATTTGCAAATATTTTCTTTCTTTTTTTTTTTTGATTATGTCTTTTGCTGCATGAAGGTTTTAATTTTGATAAAGTTTAGGCTGGACATAGTGATGTGTGCCTGTAATCCCACCTACTTGGGAGGCTGAGGTGGGAGGATTGCTTGAGCCCAGGAGACTGAAGCTGCAGTGAGCTATGATTGCACCACTTTACTCCAGCCTGGGCAACAGAGTGAGACCCTGTCTAAAAAAAAAAATTTTTTTTAAATAAAGCTTAATTTATCCTCTTTTGTTGCTTGTGTGTTAGGTGTCATTTCTAAGAAATCATTGCCCAATCCAAGGTCACGAGATATACACCTCTGTTTTCTTCTAAGATTTTAGTAATTTTAGCTGTTACATTTAGGGCTTTGGTCCATTTTAAGTTAATTTTTGAATATGATGTGAAATAGTGGTCCAACTTCATCATTTGCATGTGGAAATGCAGTTGTCCTAGCATCATTTGTTGAAGACATTTTTCTCCATTGAATTTTCTTGGCACCCTTGACCATAAATGTAAAGGGTTTATTTCTGGATTCTCAATTCTGTTCCATTGATTTCTAAGTTTATCCTTATGTTAATAACACAGTCTTAATTACCATATCTTTGTAGTAAGTTTTGAAATGAGAAAGTGTGAGTTTTCCAACTTTGTGTGTTTTCAAGATTGTTTTGGCTATTCAAGGTCTACTGCATTTCCATATGAATTTTAGAATCAGCTTTTCAAATTTTGGAAAAAAGGTAGGTGGGATTTTGATAGGGTTTGCATTAAATGTGTAGATCGATTTGGGGAGTATTGCTGTTTCTTCTAATCCATGAGTATGGGATACATTTCTATTTATCTGGGTCTTTTAAGATTTCTTTCAATGGTGTTTTCTAATTGTCAACATATAAAGTTTGCAGTTCCTTTGTAAATTTATTGCTAAGTAGTTAATATTTTGGATGCTACTGTCCATGGAACTGTTTTCATAATTTCAGTTTTGGAGTGCCATTGCTAAGGTACAGAAAGAGAATTGACTTTTGCATATTGGTCTTTTATCCTGCAACCTTGTTGAACTTGTTGATTAGCTCTAATATTTCTTTTGTGGATTCCTGAGGATTTTCTGTACACAAGATCGTGCTATCTCTGAATAGAGACAGTTTTACTTCCTAATTTGGGACGTTTCTTCTTTTTAAAGTGTAGGCATTTACAGCTGTGCATGTCCCCTGAGCAGTGCTTTCACTGCATCCCGTAGTTTGGTATGTTGTGTTTTCATTTCCATTCATCTTAAAGTATTTTCTAATTTTTCTTTTAATTTCTTTTTTAAAAGTGTGTTGCTTTATTTCCACATATTTGTGTATTTTCCAGTTTTCTTTCTGTTTTCTAGCTTTATTCCATCATGGTCAGAGAAGATACTTTGCCTGACTTCAACTTTTAAAAATATATTGACACTTATTTTGTGGCCTAATAGATGGCCTATCCTGGACAGTGTTCCATACACACTTGAGGAAAATGTGTATTCTTCTCCTGTTGATTGGAATATTCTATACAGTCTCATGTTGATTGGAATATTCTATAGAGTGTTTTCCCTGTGGGGGATAGGTTCCAGGACTCCTGTAGATACCAAAATCCATGGATCATCAAGTTCCTTATATAGAATGATGTAGTATTTGCATATAACCTACGCATATCCTTCCTTATATTTTAAATCATCTCTAGATTACTCATAGTACCTAATACAATGTAAATGCTATATAAATTGTTGTTATACTCTATTTCTAAAAATTTATATTACTTTTATTGTTGTGTCATCATTTTTTTTCCAGAATATTTTTGATCCTCGGTTGGCTGAATCTGCACACGTGTAACCTGCGAATTTGGAGGGCTGACTGTATAAATCAGTTAGGTCTAGCTGATTCATAGCATTGTTCAAGTCCTCTTGGTTTTAACAGATCTTTTTTCTAGTCATTCTGTCTATTATTGAAAGTGGGGTATTGAAGTCTCTAATATTGTAGACATTTTTTCTTTCTTTAATTCTGTTGATTTTTGCTTCTCATATATTGCCCTCTGCTTTAGGTTAGTATATGTTTATAATTGTGATATCTTACTGAGAGATTGGCCCTTTCACAGTGTGTAGTGTTGTTTGTTTCCTCTGGCGGTTTGGTTTCAGGTCTGCCTTGCCTGGTGTTTGGGAGCCATTCCTGCTCTTTTGGCTGCTATGGTTTATGAAGCATCTTCGAGCATTCCACCTGTTTGCGTCTTTGGCTCTAAAGTGTATGTCTTATAGATAGATGAATAATGACTTTTTAATTAAGAATTAGTTTTATAATTGAGCTGAAATTCATATAACATACAGTTAACCATTTTGAAGTGTATACTTCAGTGGCATTTAATGCATTCTCAATGTTGTGCAACCACCACCTCTGTCTAATTTCAAAATTTTTCATCAGAAATTTTTCGCCAGAACACCCCATAGTCATTGGGTTATTACTTTACATTCTTCCCTCCCCCCACCATCTGGCCACCCTGCGTTTTGCTTGTTGCCTCTACAGATTCGTTTGTTCTGGATATTTCATGTAATAGAAATCATGCAATATGTGTCGCTTGTATCTGGTTCTTTTACTTTGTGTAAACTTTTCAAGATTCCTCCAAGTTCTGCATAACATGTTCCAGTGCTTCATTACTTTTTATGGCTGAATAATGTTCCATTGGATGTGTATATCACAGCATATCACAGATGCTGTTAATTTTTGTTGCTGTTTCTGTTGCTTTTGTTTGTGTATGTTTAGTGACTTTTCTGAACTAATTCTGTAAAGTCTATGTTCCTTATCATGGGTGGCCACTGAAGCCTCTGCTCAGTGAGCTTATTGGCCAGCTGATGATTAGAACAGTGATTTTACTAGATGTCTCCAACAATAAGTCTGCCTGTCTTTGGGGCCTGTGTGTGGAAGTTGGCCCATGCATTCAACACAGCTAGGCAGACAGCTCTACCTGTGCCTTTACTTCTGGCCTCACAGAACCTCAAGGCTAGCCAGCTGTGTGAGTGTTAGGCCTTCTCAGGCATTGCCTGAGTGTGCACACAGCCTGTGCGTATGTGTGACCCTCTCTGTGCCCAGGAGTGTGTTGTTGGAGCTTTCCAAAGCCTCCTGTGGATGTCTTGTTCTCCAGCATTTCCTTTTAGGCTAGAGACTTTTGGTTAGACTATTGTTCATTGCAACCGTTCTCCACTGCTTCAAGCAGCCATGGTGTTTGTAATTACCTCTGATATTTTTTCAAAAAATGCTTCTTGAGAAAATGCTTTTGCACTGGGTGAACTACTCAGGCCAAATAAATTCAGCCCTGGCGAGCGAGTTTTCCAGGGAGCTACCAAACAGGTGAAATAATGACAGTGCTCTAGGAATGGCCCTCTTTGCGGGTTGCCAGGATGCTGGTCTTCATCCTGATTGTGGACTGTTGGTTTTCACAGTTATCTCAGAGCTAGAGTCTGGTAGGTTTAAGAATTGGGTGGGTTAAAACACCACACATCTAGCTATTCTTACTGAGATGCAGTTGTTTTTCATGGGTGAATGCTCCCCAGATTGCTGCAAGTCTTTGATTAATTTTCAGACTTCTGAAAAGTCGATTTCAACATTTTTTTTGGCCAGTGCTTTTCTTTCTTTTGTGGAGGAGAGGTTTTTCAGAAGTTATTATTTTGTCATTTTTGCTGACATCTCTGCCAGGGGTTTTTGAATATTGAACCAGCCTTGCATTCTTTGGATGTGTTTGTGTTTGTGGTGTGTTATTTTTCTTACATACTGGATTCAGTCGGCTGATATGTTGCTGAGTATTTTTATTTTTATGTTAATGGAGAATTTTAGTTTGTGGTTTTCATATACTGTCTTTGTCTGGTTTTGATATCAGGGTAATGCTGTCCTCAAAAAAATGGGATGGAAAGCATTTCCCTTCTCTTCTGTTTTCAAGAAGATATTGTGTAGAATTGATGTTATTTCTGTTACTTTTAAAACATCTTTTTAAGTTATTTCATTGAAGCAAGTAAAGCCATCTTGGCCTAGAGATTTCTTTTTGTGGAATATTTAAATCACCAAGACAATTTATTTAATAGATGTGGGACTGTATAAGTTGTCTATTTCATCTTGGGTGAGTATTGGTAATTTGTGGTTTCTGAGGAATTGGTCCATTTATTCAAATGGATTTAATTTATGTGCATGGAGTTGTTTGTAGTGTTTCCTTACTACCATAGTGTCTGTAGGGTCTGCAGGGATACCCTTGTTTCATTACTGATATTGTTAGTTTGTCTTTTCTCTCTCTTTTTTTCTTGGTCTTCTTAGAGGTTTGTCAGTTTTATTGATCTTTTCAAGGAACCAGCTTTAGGTTTCATTGATTTTCTCTATTTTCATCAATGTTATTGATTTCTGCTTTTTTCTTTATTTCCATCCTTCATCTTGCTCTGGGTTTATTTTGCTCTTCCTTACCTAATTTCTTAAGGTAGACTATTAGTTTCCTGATTGAAATACTTCTTGCTAATATAAATATTTCATACAGCAATTTTTTCTCTAAGCACTGCTTTAGCTTTATCACACACATTCTGATGTGGTATTTTCTTTTTTTTTTGGAGACGAAGTCTTGCTCTTATCCCCCAGGCTGGAGTGCGATGGCACGATCTCAGCTCACTGCAACCTCCGCCTCCCAGATTCAAGCGATTCTCCTGCCTCAGCCTCCCATGTAGCTGGGATTACAGGCATGCACCACCACATCTGGCTAATTTTTGTGTTTTTAGTAGAGACGGGGTTTCACCATGTTGGCCAGGCTGGTCTTGAACTCCTGACCTCAGGTGATCCGCCCACCTTGGCCTCCCGAAGTGCTAGGATTACAGGCATGAGCCACCACACCTGGCCCTGATGTGGTATTTTCATTGTTGTCCAGTTGAAGATAATTTCTAATTTCCCTTGATACTGCCTCTTAAATGTGTAGATTATTCAGAAATGGGTTTAATTTCCATGTGTTCAGAGATTTTACTGTTACCTTTCTGTTACTGATTGTAGTCTAATTCCATTTTGGTTAGAGAACATAACTTTGAAACATTTCAATTCTCTTAAATTTGTTTCCTGAACCAGAATATGTCCTAGGTGGGCGAACATTCTATGTGTTCTGGAAAGGAGTGTTTTCTGCTGTTGTTGGGTGGATCCTACCAGTGTCACTTAGGTCATGATGGCTCATGGTTCAGTTCATCTGTATCCTTGATGCTTTTCTGTCTGCCAGTTTTATCAGTTATTGAGAGAAGAGTGTTGAAATCCTCAGCTATGATTGTGGATTTGTCTGTTTTTACTTTCAGTGCTATCGATTTTTGCAGCATGTATTTTGAAGTTACATTGTGAAGATCATTTTGTCTTCTTTGCAAATTGGCATCTTTATCCTTATGTAATGTCCCTGTTTCTCCTTGGTAATTTTCTTTGTTCTGAAATGTTCGTTGTTTGATATTAATATGAACAAACAATCCAGACTTGTGTTATTCGTGTTTGTATTACATGTATTTTGCCATTCTTGTACTTTGAACCTGCCCATATAATTATATTGGAGGTGAGTTTCTTGTAGATAACATGTAGTTGGCTCACTACTTTCCAACTGATAATCTCTGTCCTACTATGGATGTGTTTATTCTATTTTCATTTATGTTGTGATTAATATATTTGGATCCAGGTTGACTATTTTATTACATTTTTCTGTTTTTTCCCCTTTTTTTCGGTTCTTCTGTTTCAACTTTTCTGCCCATTTTGGGTTATTTAGATTTTTTTTTTAGTATTTCTTTTTAATGTATCTATTGTGATTTTTTTTGGTCACCTATGGATTGCGCTTAACATACTTAACTCTTCATCATCTACTTAAGATCAGTATTTTATCACCTCCACTGGAATAGAGAGCTCCTACCATCACATAGGTCTCTTTTACTCCCTGACCTTTAAATTATTATGGTAGTCTTACGTATTATCTCTACATTCATTGAAAACCTCATCAGATAATATAATTTTTGTTTTTTAACTATGAAATTTATTTTAAAGAACTCAAGAGGAGGAATATAATCTGTTTTATTTGCCTAGATGTTCAGCATTTCTGTTACTCTTGCCTCATTCCTGCTGTTGCACGTTTCCCTGAGATATCATTTCTCTTCTGTCTGAAGGACATCCTTTAGCAATTCTTTTAGAGCAGCTCTGCCATCGATGCATTTTCTTAGTTTTCCTTTATTCAGAATGTGTCTATTTCACCTGCATTCCTGAAAGATATTTTTGGAAAATTGAGAATTCTGGGTTGATGGTTCTTTTCTTTTAGCACTTGAGAAAATGTTCCACTTCTTCTGGCCTCCATGGTTAAAAAAATATTTAATTGACAAATAAAGATTGAATATATTTAAGCTGTACAACATCATGATTTTACACACACACACACACACACACACACACACACACACAGAGTGAGAAATTAACAGTCATTCAAACTGTTCCCCTACAAATAATGTGTTGGTCTTCTCTGCTTGCTTTCAAAATTTTTTTCTTTGTCTTTAATTTTTAACTTTTAAAATGATACATGTGGGTGTGGATTTTTTTGGGTTTATTCTGTTTGGGGCTTGCCAAATTCGTCTAATCTGGTTTATGTCTTCTTCCAAATTTGGGAGAATTTTAGTTATTATTTCTTCAGATTATTGTTTCTGAACTATATTTTATCTTCTGCTTCTAGGGATAATGACTTCAATGTTAGATCTTTCAGAATCATCTTACAGGTCCCTGAGGCTCTGTTTTTTTGTTTTGTTTTGTTTTGTTTTAAATCCCTTTCTCTCTGTTGTTTGGATTGGATAATTTCTATTGATCTGTCTTCAATTTCACTAACTTTCTTCTGTTATTGATATTCAACTATTGAGCCTATACAGTGAATTATTTCAATTACTATCTTTTCTTCTTATAAACTTTCCACTCAGTTCTTCTTTATATCTTCTCTTTCTTTGCTGAGACTTTTTAATGTTCCCATTCCTTTCAAGGGTATTTGCTTTTACTTGTTGAAGCATTTTTATATTAACTGCTTGAAAATCATCAGATAATTCCAGCATTGGTGTCATCTTGACAGCAGTATCTGTTGGTAGTCTTTTCATGTGCATGCTACTTGATTCTTCCTATGCCCCGTAATTTCAGATGGTGTCCTGGGTATTTTGAAGACTATGTTACATGACTTCAGGTCTTCTTTACATACTAGGGGAATGTTGATTTTTTTTTTCAAGCTGGAAATCAGCCTGGTTGACTTCTGTGGGTTGATGTCTTCAAAGCCTGTGCGGTTTGATCTGTCCTGCCTGTGCATCTCCTGTGGTCGTGTGTACGTGGGCAGTGGTTTGTCCCCCGAGTACAGTGATGTGTGCCTCTAGGGGGAGCCCTGGAGTTCATGAACAACTTTATGTTGTATTTTTCGAGCGTCTCCCTTTCCAGGACCCTCTCCAGGACTTTCTGCTTTCCTGGAGCTTCCCTTTTAGTTCTACAGACAAAAAATTGGAGCTTTGTGTTTGCTGCCCTGATACTGCTTCTTATGGTTGCAAGTGTATGTGCCAGAGCTGAGCACCAGGAGGACAGAGAAAAAAAAAAATCAACAGTGCTTACCCTTGAGATCAGAGCCCCTTCCATTGAAGAGGAGTGTTTCCTTTTTTTTTTTTTTTTTTTTGACATGGAGTCTTGCTCTGTCACCCAGGCTGTAGTGCAGTGGCACAATCTTGGCTCACTGCAACCTCCACCTCCTGGGTTCAAGTGATTCTCCTGCCTCAGCCTCCCAAGTATCTGGGACTACAGGCACCTGCCACCACACCCGACTAATTTGTATTTTTTGCTTTTTGATTTTTTTTTTTTTAATTGAGACAGGGTCTCACTCTGTTGCCCAGGCTGGAGTGCAGTGGTGCGATCTTGGCTCACTGCAACCTCTGCCTCCCAGGTTCAAGTGATTCTCCTGTCTCAGCCTCCCGAGTAGCTGGGATTACAGGCATGTGCCACCACGCCTGGCTAATTTTTGTGTTTTTAGTAGAGATGGGATTTTGTCATGTTAGCCAGGCTGATCAGGTGATCCATCCGCCTCAGCCTCCCAAAATGCTAGGATTACAGGCGTGAGCCACTGTGCCTGGCCACATATGGCTAATTTTTGTATTTTTAGTAGAGGCGGGGTTTCACCATGTGGCCAGGCTGGTCTTGAACTCCTGACCTCAAATGATCCACCCACTTCAGCCTCCCAAAGTGCTGGGATTACAGGCGTGAGCCATTGTGCCTGGACAGAGTGTTTCCTTTATCAGGAGTTTAGTTGTTCACACCTGCATGGTCTGGGGTGTGAGAAAGAAGAAGAAACAGGGGTGTCTTCTGTCCTCTCTGAGCACTTGTGCTTCCCCTCTTCCATACCTTGAGGGAGGCTACAGGATTCACTGGGAGGCCGCTCTGCACAAATGCCCGCCTCTGGGTTTTGGGTGCACAGGTCATGGGATGAAGGGTGCTGGGACTTTGAATGCTGTTCCTCTGCCGCCCCCATCCACCTGCTGCTCTCCTTTCTGAGTGTTCAGATAGCAGCTCCTTGGTCTCACGGGTGAGATGTGGGGTGTGCACCTCCAAGAGTGGAGCCACCAGTAGGTGCTTTTGAAAACTGCAAGTTTTATTATAAATATGCAAATGAACCCAGACCTTGGCATTTCTTGTGTGAGACAAGTCTAAGCATCCTTGCAAGGGTATTTGTATCTCATTCAGGCGAATGTGGCAGGTAAACCACCAGGTAGGTAGCTGGGGGCCTGATACAGTGGCTCAGCTGCACTGAGGGGCCACTGAGACTGCTGCATGCCTTCTCCCTAGTGCAGCTGCAGGCGGGCAGTCACCTATGCACTCACACACACATGCATGCACACAGTGCACTTACACACACGTACTCTCACACACACCTACACATACATGTGCACACACACGCTCACAATGCACTCATATGCACACACACATATTCTAACATGCACACCTACACACACATGCACTCACACATACGAATGTACACACATGCACATGTGCACTCACATGCACCTACACACACTTGCACAACATACACATGCACACATGCACTCACACATACACCACCCACACATATGAACACACGCATATAAACTCACACACACACTTGCACATACATGCATACATATCCCAACAACACATTTACATATGCATAAATACATTTAAACACACACAACACACAAGACATATATACACACACATACATAGACACACACAAACCTAAACATAATACACACACAATACCTACATATGCACTCACCTACATATATACACGCACAGACACCTCACTCCCACATACACCTATATACACATATACCCCCATACACACTTATACCATATACATACATTCAAACACATGTACACTTGCACACATACATATACACATTTAAACACATACACAAACATGTACACACATGTGCATACACATGCTTCATCTTCTCATACACACACAAATACATGCATGATACACATACATACACACACATGAAAACACACTTAAACATACACACTTGCTCGTACATATTACATACACATATTAAAACACATTCCCATTCTCAAACACATCCACATGCAGTGTGATTGTAATTTTGTGAAGTGCATATCAAAGAGACACAGTTTCCCTGAAAGTACTTTGTGAGTCCTTCTCTAAAGCAAACAACAAATGTCAAAGAGCTTGGGAAAGCCCTCCCTTGGTGATCAGGCGGATTCGAGGGCCATGGAATGAGCGGCAGATGCAGCTGCCCAGCTGGTTGAGTATGCTGCGGCTGTGTGACTGGATTTGCGTCTGTGCTCATGCTTAGAGGTGCTCATGCTGGTCTGCCACGTGCCCAGTGCTAGCACCGCTGCTGAAGACATGTTGCTGACAGGCTGCTGTGTGGGTCCTTGCAAGATCCTTGCAGTGCCTGAATCCATACCCGGGTCCCTGAGAACATCTGGCTGCAGAGGTTCGGCTCTGGGACTCCTCAGCATGCTCAGTGAGGCGGTAACACTTAGTCAACTTGGTTTAAAAACACAGCAGCTCTTTAGTGATCGTTTTGAAGACAGGTGTGGACTTGGAGGTGCATTTGAAAGCTGGTGTCCACTCACTTGGGCCGTCCTGCACACCTCCAGAGTGGACTTTGGTCCTTAATTCCTGGGGATGAAAACATAGAAGTTTCACAGTTAGACTTTGACTGCACCATGGAGACTAGATTAGGATGAGGGGGGATCAGAGGCGGGAGGCTCTGCCCTGCCTGGTCCAGGGAGGGGAGGGCTGGGCCTACAGAGGGACAGTGGTCCCATGGGTGGAGGAGAGGGCTGGGTCTGCCGAGGGCCCGAGGTCCCGAGGGCGGAGAGGAGGCCATAGGCTCAAGAGGCATTTAAGAGTTGGAGCACAGGCTGGGCGCGGTGGCTCACGCCTGTAGTCCCAGCACTTCGGGAGGCTGAGGCGGGCGGATCTCGAGGTCAGGAGATTGAGACCATCCTGGCTAACACGGTGAAACCCCGTCTCTACTAAAAATACAAAAAATTAGGCATGGTGGTGGGCACCTGTAGTCCCAGCTACTCGGGAGGCTGAGGCAGGAGAATGGCATGAACCCAGGAGGCGAAGCTTGCAGTGAGCCAAGATTGCACCACTGCACTCCAGCCTGGGCAACAGAGCAAGACTCCGTGTCAAAAAACAAAAAAGAAAAAAAAAAACAGAGGTGGAGCACAGCAGAGTGGTGGCCAGGCGGGTTCAGGGTTGAGAACAGAGGAGACGGGAGGTGAACTGCAAGCTTGGGCAGGTGCGTAGATGCAGGGGCTGTATCTGAGATGGGGCAGTAGGCAAGGAGTAGGTGTGCAGGGAGAAATGGGTGAGGAGCTGTTCTGTCCTGTCCAACCTGGGGCTGGAGTTGCCACAAAGGCAGTGGCAAGGAGTTCCCACAAGGGAGTGCCCCAAACCATCCCACAGTGGGATGGTTAGGATTCCACAGAAAGAAGCACCAAACCCCAGGGTGATCAGTCCAGAGCTTTATTAGAGGAACTTGCTTACAGAGGAGGACTGCAGCATATTCTTGTAACAGACAGCAAGAAGGCAGATGTCCCACCTAGGCATGTCTGCCATGAGGGGTCAGGGTATGGAGTTTATCTCAGGGTTGAGGACTCTGGCTCAGAGCCAAGCAGGGCGGCTTTCTGTGTATTTAGCAAGATGGCTGATTTCTCAGAGTCTTGAGCAACAGCCTAAACACCTTTATCCATGCCTGGTTCAAGCCTGGAGGGGAAAACTTGCAGGTGGGTCAGGACAGATAAAGAAAGTGCTGGGGGTGCTGGGGGTTGCTATATTAGCCTATGTGGGACATCCAGGAGGCAGTAGCTCTCTGGGCTGGACCTCGGTCGATGCTGAGCTGACAAGGGAGCTTTGGGATTTGTTGGCATGTCAACGGCAGGAGAGGATGGATGTGCACCGGGACACCATGGGCAAGGGACCATGATAACAAGGCTTGCCCTGGGGCAACACTGAGGAGGCTGAGACCACCAAGGAAGAGGCCCAAAGGAGCAGGAGGAGAATCTAGAGAGTCGTATTTTGGGGTCAGTGAAGACTTTGATGCATAAGTGACGTGCAGGTGTGAATGCCATGGTGAAGCAGGAGTGGCTGGGGAAGGGCTGAAGGACCGCAGCCCCAGTGGGCACAGGTGACCTTAGCAGGAGCAAGGGCTCCATGGCTGCTGAGCAGATCTGAGATGAGGATGTGGACACAGCTGGTGTCTACAGCTGTTTCCCCAAGCAGGCTTTGAAGGGCAAGAGAGAGAGCAGGGGTAAGATGCAGGGCTGGTTCTGGCCCCTGTGGCCCCTGATTACTGCTGTGTCATGAGGGGGTGTCAGAGCCTCACCACCTGCTGCTGTCCATCTGCCGGCCCTAGCAGAGCCACCAGGTCACCAAGGATGAGCTAGTGAAAGGCAGGCAGCTGGATGCATCATTATTTCCTTTGTAAAAATTAATTTACAACATAAAAACACCACCTTTTGTATGTTGGGCACAAATATGTTTTTAAAAAGATTTTTAAAAAATCTAAGTGTCCAACAGCAGATGAATGGATGAAGAATATGTGTTGTATATTATAGTATGCAGGGGGATGCTATTCAGCTGCCACTCAACAACATGGGTGAAGCTGGAGGATGTTAAGTGAAATAAAACATAAAGACAGTTACTGCACAGTCTCACTTATATGTGGAATCTAAAAATGTTGAACTCGTAGAAGTGGAGAGTAAAGTACCAGAGGCTTGAGGGGGAGCTAGGTCATGGAGATGTTGGTCAAAGTGTACAAAGTTTCAGTTTGGAGGAATAAGTTCAAGAGATCTATTGTACAACATGGTGACTATAGTTAATAACAATGTATTGTATTCTTGAAAATTGCTAAAAGAGTGGATTTTTAGTGTTCTCACCATAAAACGATACATATATGAGGTAATGCATATGTTAACTAACACAATTTAGCAATTCCACAGTATATACATATTTCAAAACACATTGTTCATAATAAATGTATATGTTTTAGTAAATTTAAAAAAGGACTTTTAGGATAAACTACAGAGAGTGAGGAAGAAGCAAAAATAATAAAAGAGGCCATGCAGAAAAATTTCAGAAATGATAAACAACCTGAATCCTAAAATTTATAGATTCACAAGGAATCATTGTAAGTGTAAAGAAGATAAATTCTCAGCTAGACATATCATAGTGAATTGTAGAAGGCCAAAAACCAAGAGGAGAGCCTTAAAACTACCAGACAGAAGAATATATTAACAGAACAACAGTTACCCTTCCTATAGATTTTTCAGCAGCAATGAGGAGCCCAGACATGAAATAATGGCATAATGTCCAAATTAGCAAGGTAAAACAACTGGCAACCTAGAATTCTATACCCAGCTAAGCTATCATTCAAAAGTGAGTGTGAAATAAAGACATTTTCAGGACGTAGATTGACAGAGTTTACCATTCACAAAACCTTCCTGAGAGAATTACCAATAGATACACTTCATAAGAGGAAAATGTCATCTAAAGTAACAGAATAGGTGCTGAAAGTAGTGATATGAGGAAACCAAAATAATGAAAAGATCCAATCCCAAGGCCTAGGATTAGATTATACCAATGGCAATTGGCCCTCTAGAAGTTGTAGGCTGCATTAGCAGTCCTTTGTGAGTCAGGGCTACTGCCCATTTTGACAATGTTACTTAAGGAATTATCTCTGAAAATACCTATGCATTGGTGTGCAGGTCACAAACTGTGCTTCTCTTTGTTTGTATACTTAGGAGATCACAGCTGGTAAATAAATGCCAGAGCCTGAATTGCAGCATATACCAGTCTGAAAATTATCTAACTGGGAGGCTTCAGATTCTGAGAACTAACCTATTGCCTGCCCTGTGCATCTTTAAAACGTAAAGTTCTTTTTGTTGAGAAGTCCAGGAACAGGGCAGGCTTGTGGCTGAACCATCAGAGTTTTGAGATCAAGAAGGTGGGCCCTCATTCAGTTCTAGTAATTGGAATATGTCTGACCCTGTGTGTCCCACTCTGTCCCCAGAGCCCAAGGTGGTGTTTGCCAAGGACCAGGTGGCACACAGTGAGGTGCAGGCTGAGGCAGGGGCCAGTGCCACGCTGAGCTGCGAGGTGGCCCAGGCCCAGACGGAGGTGATGTGGTACAAAGATGGGAAGAAGCTGAGCTCCAGCTTGAAAGTGCATGTGGAGGCCAAGGGCTGCAGACGGAGGCTGGTGGTGCAGCAGACAGGCAAGACGGATGCCGGGGACTACAGCTGCGAGGCCAGGGGCCAGAGGGTCTCCTTCCGCCTGCACATCACAGGTGGGTTTCTTGAGATCTTTCTTATGTTCCTTAGGATAATTTTTAGTGACATTAGCGTGGAGGTGCCACCTAATTGCCTCTTTTCTTACAAAGCTTCCCCTATAATAACAACTAGCAGGTATTAAGTTTGTGCCAAGGGGCATAGATTTTGTGAATGCTACTTGTCTTTCTGCTTGCTTAAACTTCAAAACAATCCTATAAGGAGGAACTCTGATTATTCCCATTTTAAGATAACACACAAGGAAGTAATTTACCACAGTTCACAAAGCCAGAAAATTGCAGTCAAGATTTGGACCCAGTATTCTGGGATTATTATTCCTTTTTTTCTTCTTGAAGAGTTCTATCTTCAGTATTTATGTTAGCAGCTCTGCTGGTTATATATATTCTCTCATTTTTTTTTCTCATACGAAAACATATTTGTTCTCCCTTTGATTCTGAGGGCTGTTTTATGTGGGTATAACGTTACAGTTTAGCAGCTACCCCTCCACCCCCATAATATTTTAAAGAGGTCATTCCATTGTCTTCTGGCATCCATGTTTCCTTTGAAATATCAACTGTAAGATTTATTTTGGATATTTTAAGGGTCATGTATCTTTTTTCATCCTGTTGCTTTTAAGATTTTCTTTTTGAATTTGCTTCATGGCATTTTTTTCTTTGATGAACCTACGTGTGGTTTCCTTTGTCTTCATCCTGGTTGGGATTGTAGAGCATCTTGAGTCTGTGGATTTATGTCTTTCATCAGCTGTTTGCTGTTACTGAATCCTGAAGCTTCAGTGCCTGTGAAATGGGTTGGTCCCAGATCTGTGTCTCTGACTGTGCATCCTTCCTTGTCCACCCTCAGAGCCCAAGGGGGTGTTTGCGAAGGAGCAGTCAGTGCATAATGAGGTGCAGGCTGAGGGGGGGACCACTGCCATGCTGAGCTGTGAGGTGGCCCAGCCCCAGACGGAGGTGACGTGGTACAAGGACGGGAAGAAGCTGAGCTCCAGCTCAAAAGTACGCATGGAGGTCAAGGGCTGCACACGGAGGCTGGTAGTGCAGCAGGTGGGCAAAGCAGATGCTGGGGAGTACAGCTGCGAGGCTGTGGGCCAGAGAGTCTCCTTTCAACTGCACATCACAGGTGAGTTTTTTGAGGCCTTTCTTATGCTATTAGGATAATCTTTACAGACTTAGGGTATGTGTGGAAGTCCCACCCAAGGGCCTTTTTTCTCATAAAGCTTCCCCTGTAATAACAACTAGCAGATATTAATTTTGTGCTGAGGACCTAGATTTTGTGAAGTGCTTCTTGTCTTTCTGCTTGCTTAAACTTCAAAACAATTTGCGAGGAGGAACTCTGATTATTCTCATTTTAAGATAACACACAGGGAAGTAACTCACCACAGTTCACGAAGCCAGAAAATTGCAGTCAGAATTTGGACCCAGTATTCTTGGATTACTATTCTTTTTTCTTCTTGTAGAACTATGTCTTCAGTATTTATGTTAGCAGGTCAGCTGGTCATATGCATTCTCTTACTTTTTATTTCTCTTGTGAACACATATTTGTTCCCCCTTTGATTCTGAGGGCTGTTTTATCTGGGTATAGCATTACAGTTTAGCAGCTACTCCCCACTCCCTTACATTTTAAAGAGGTCATTCCATTATCTTCTGGTGTCCATATTTTCTTTGAAATATGAACTGTGAAATTTGTTATGGATATTTTAAGGGTCATGTACCTTTTTTCATCCTGTTGCTTTTAAGATTTTCTTTTTGATTTTGCTTTGTGGTAGTATTTCTTTGATGAATGTAGGTGTGGTTTCCTTTGTCTTCATCCTGGTTGAGACTGTAGAACATCTTAAGTCTGTGGGTTTATGTCTTTCATCAGTTGTTTGTTGTTACTGAATCCTGAATCTTCGGTGCCTGTGAAATGGGTTGGTCCCAGATTTGTGTCTCTGACTGTGCATCCCTCCTGTCCACCCTCAGAGCCCAAGGCAGTGTTTGCCAAGGAGCAATTGGTGCATAATGAGGTGCGGACTGAAGCAGGGGCCAGCGCCACACTGAGCTGTGAGGTGGCCCAGGCCCAGACAGAGGTGATGTGGTACAAGGATGGGAAGAAGCTGAGCTCCAGTTCGAAAGTGCGCGTAGAGGCCGCAGGCTGCATGCGGCAGCTGGTGGTGCAGCAGGCAGGCCAGGCAGATGCTGGGGAGTACACCTGTGAGGCCAGGGGCCAGCGGCTCTCCTTCCACCTGGATGTTTCAGGTCAGTGCTTTGGGGGTACTAACTTTGTAGAGGTGATGATGAGACTGGCTGATAGACTCTGGTGCTCTTCCCATTAGCCTTTACCTCTGTTGTTTCCTACGCTCCCAATTCTTATTTCATAACTGGTGTGGTTAAGGGAGGCCAGATGGGAAGGATATGTGTGGAGGGAGAGGGGCTGTTGCTGTGTACCTGGAGTGGTGTTTTCATGCGATAATGCTCAGTCGTACGTTCCCATCATCTGCCTAGAACCTTGCTGCTGTTCCTTCTCTACCAGGCCCTGTGGTCCAAGGTAGACCAGGTGTCTCCACCTGGGGTTGTGTGAATTTCCTTCTACTGAATGTCTGGCAGCTCCCACATGCCTGCACCCCATACTTCATGCTTGTTCTCCCTAGTGACAGATGTTTGAATTTAACTTATCTGGGAGAAGGGGAAATTTCAGCCACACAACCATACATAGAATTATCTCAAGATCACACTGTGGATTATCTGATTTTCTATGTCCTGGGACCTTCTCCCCTCCTTTGCATGGACATGGAAGCTGCCTGTGCACCCACAGGTAGCAAAACCTAGATCCATGTTTGTTGCAATGTCTGTGTCAAGTAAAACAGCAGCATGGATTGGTACATATGAGCCTGTGATATGCACCCATGAGGTCTGGAATTCTCTTCCAAGAACAACTCTTGTTTTCCATTGTTTTTAGTTAGAACATGTCAGATTCTCCTTGGAGCTTGATTTTTAAATTTAGAAATGGAAAGGAATAAGTAGCTTAGGTGACATTACCAGGTGCTGATACAACTGAGATGCAATAGTAGCAGTATATTAGTCTGTTCTCACACTGCTAATGAAGACATACCCAAGAGTAGGTAATTTATAAAGGAAAGAGGTTTAATTGACTCACAGTTCCGCATGGCTGGGAAGGCCTCAGGAAACTTGCAAGGCCTTAGGAAACTTACAATCATGGTGGAAGGCACCTCTTCACAGGGCTGCAGGAGAAAGAATGAGTGCTGAGTAAAGAAGCGAGCTCCTTATAAAACCCTCAGATCTTGGTGGTAGTAGTCACTCACTATTACAAGAACAGCATGAGGGAAACTGCCCCCATGATTCAATTACCCCCACCTGGTCCCACCATTGACACCTGGTGATTATTACTATTCAAGGTGAGATTTGGGTGGGGACACTGAGGCAAACCATATCAGGCAGCCCCTGACTGGCAAAGCAGTATTTATTCAGTAGCATTTCCCAGGAATTATGTTGTGCCTGTGGCTTTTCCTGACTGGGTCATAGAGAATTCTGAAACTACGTTAATTTTCTTTTCATTAAGAGAATCTTAACATCAGAGATCTGTGGGCTGCAGCCTCATGTTGACGCCTGGGGGCCAACACATAACAGTCTGGTATTACCACCGTGCAGTGGTTTGTGGGTGGGTATAGATGGCAGTGAACCCACTATATATCTTTCTAAAATGCTATTTTAGGAGAGTATGACAAATATTTACTGGTATTAAATATGAACAGGTTCAACAAATTGTTAAATTGCTTAAAAAGTATATAAAAAGTAACATAAGAAGAAATAGACTACTCAGATAGTCCTATAACTTTAAAATAAATGGGACCAGTAACAAAAATATTTTCACTAAGAAATTTCTAAGCAATATCTAACAACTTTACAGTAAATTATACCAAACAATCTGCAAATAAATTATTCCATGTTCATGGAGATTCTTCTAGAGAATACAATGAAGAGAGACACTCTCTGATTTGTTTCATGTAGATAGCATAACATTGATACAAAGTAGGAAGAATTAAAAATATAGGCCAACCTATTATGGATAGCAAGGACAAAATCTTAAACAACATATTATTCATATATATTTAGCAATATACTAAGAGAATAGTATGCTATGAAGAAAGTCGTATTACCCAGGCATGGTGGTGTGCACCTATAAGTCCCGTAAGTCCCTGCTACTTGGGAGGCTGAGGCAGGAGGATATTTGAGCCCCAGGAGTTGGAGGCTGCAGTTAGCTATAATCACGTCACTGCATTCCTGCCTAGGGCAACAGGGCAAGATCCCATCTCTAAAGAAATTGAAAAACAATTAGCTGGCTGTGGTGGCATGTACCTGTAGTCCCAGCTACTTGGGAGCTGAGGTGGGAGGATGGCTTGAACTCAGGAGACTGAAGCTGCAGTTAGCTATGATGGCATCACTGCACTCCACTCTGGGTGACAGAGTGAGACCCTGTCTCAGAAAAAAAAAAAGAAAAAAAAAACAGATTTTGGGCAATTAAACCATATGGGAAAAAAAATCAGACCAGGATCTCAACCACACACAAAGTCAACTCCAGTTGGTTAGAGATGTCAGAATCCCGGGGAAACCCATACAAGTCTTAGAGGAAAAGAGAGATGTTTCTAGTGACTTCACAGTAAAGCATGACTTCCTAAACAGAACACACATGCCCTGACCACAAAGAAACACATTTGATATATTTGAATACATTAAAATTAAAAATTTTGATTCTTTGGAAGACACCGTAAGAGAATGAAAAGGCAAGCTACACAGAAAAGGAAGATATTTCTAACATGCTAATGCTCTAGTATGCTAGAGCTCACTGCTGTAGTATTTAGATGTAAAAAGAGATCCTAAAATGAAGGTGTAAAAGAAAGACAGTGCTATTGAAAGTCAGACAAAGCACTTGCACAGTGATACCACAGAAGAGTGAAGACTCCGTCCCCAGACCATCAGAAGGCACCCAGCTGACAGTCCTTCTGACATGGCCCCAGGAAGACATGGGAGGCCCAGGCCCTCCCCCAAGAGGACAGAGCTGACCCTCCTGACTGGCAGGAGCAGGAGCTTCAGACTCTGGGGCCCTGGGTGAGGATGCACCCTGCACAGTCCCGTGGGGAGACCCCGGCACATCTATGAGGGGAGCTGTGCAGGCGTCAGGACTCCAGTCCCTGCCCTGGAGGATCTGTCATGGTGGCCCTGCCTGGGACAGCCCATGGCACCATGCAGAATGGATGGAAAAACTATGTTTCTTGTGCTGGGAGGCGGTGGTGCAGCCTGGAGAGCATCTGTCCCTCGCACTTCCCCTTCCAGGCCTTCTCTCCCCAGTGCTGCCTTCCTGACCTAGATGGTGGTGGTCACCCTGTGCATCCCTGCCTTCCCCAGAGCCCAAGGCGGTGTTTGCAAAGGAGCAGCTGGCGCACAGGAAGGTGCAGGCCGAGGCGGGGGCCATTGCCACGCTAAGCTGCGAGGTGGCCCAGGCGCAGACAGAGGTGACGTGGTACAAGGACGGGAAGAAGCTGAGCTCCAGCTCGAAAGTTCGAATGGAGGCTGTGGGCTGCACACGGAGGCTGGTGGTGCAGCAGGCGTGCCAGGCGGACACCGGGGAGTATAGCTGCGAGGCCGGGGGCCAGCGGCTCTCCTTCAGCCTCGACGTGGCAGGTCAGTGCTTTGTGGGAGCCGAGGAGCCTCTTCAGAGGTGATGGTGGTTCTGGCTCGTAGCCCCAGCATATCTCTGTGCACTTTCCTTCCACCTTCATGTCTCGGGCTTCCCGTCCTCCTGCTCCCATTTCCATCCCTGTGGCTGGGCCAAGGGAGGGGTATGCATAGGAGGGAGAAGGGCTGTTCCTGCAAACCTGGAGGCGTGTTTGCACTTTGTAATGCTCAGTTACTCGTTCCTAGCACCTGCCCAGAGCCTTCCTGGTGCTCCTTGGCTTCTGGGACTCTGGATCTCCCTTGTTTTGGGTTCTGAGGTTGACCAGGCATCTCTTTCCTGGGGCTCTGTGAATATCCTGTCAGTATATGTTCTGGCAGCTACCATATGCCTTCACCCAGCAGCACATGCTAGTTCTGGTCAGCGAGAGATATTTTGATTTTTTTCCTGGTGGAGTGACCCAAACCTTCATTCCTGAAGGGTCTAGGTCATTTGTAGTCCTGCCTGGATTGGGTTGTTGTAGTTTCCCATTAACCTTAATCGCAGGGCATGATAATACTGAGAGATGCCCTAAGGGATTGCCTATATTCCACGCATATGCCTCCTTACCTCCATTGTGAAGTAGTAGACTGATTTCATCTTGATAGTTTGGGTCAGTCACCCCAACCAACAATGTAACTCCCTTAGCCTGTTGACTTAAAGGTAGGAGGAGCCCAAAGTGGCGAGGTGGCAATCTTAACTTCCAGTTTAATGGGATCGTTGTTGTGTCTCCTGGTGGCAGCATTCCTCCTTTCGGAACTAAGACCTCTAAGCCGGCAAAACGTAATGTCATGGGAACAGGAAGCAAAAATTTTGCTAGTGGGTCACTAGGGGTGATGGTGAGTGGTGCCACTTCCACTTCCATCCCTTGATTCCTGGATTCGTGAATCCTGGCTATGGGAAAAACAGTGCCATATATTGGACACCGATTCAGAGCATAGACAGCCTCTGGAGAACTTTGCCCCAGCCCTGCAAAGTATTGTCACCTAGCTGGCATTGGAATTGTGACTTCAAAAAGCTATTGCACTGTTCTGTCAATCCACTTGCTTCAGGATGATGGGGAACATGGTAAGACCAGTGAATTCCATGAGCATAAGCCCACTGCCACACTTTTGTAACCATAGAGTGCGTTGGTCAGAGGCAGTGCTGTGTGGAATACCATGACGGTGGATAAGACATTCTGTGAATCCATGGATGGTAGTCTTGGTCAAAGTGTTGCATGCAGGATAGACAAACTCATATCTGGAGTAAGTGTTTATTCTGGTGAGGACAAACCATTGCCCTTTCTATGATGGAAGAGGTCCAATGTAATCAACCTGCCATCAAGTAGATGTCTGATCACCCTGAGGAATGGTGCCATGTCGAGGGCTCATTGTTGGTCTCTGCTGCTGGCAAATTGGGCACTCAGCAGTGGCCTTAGTCAGGACTGCCTTGGTGAGTGGAAGTCCATGCTGCTGAGCACATGTGTAATCTCCATCCCTGCCACCATGGCTGCTTTGTTCATGGACCCATTGGGTGATGACAGGGGTGGCTGGGGAAGGAGGCTGAGTGGTGTCCACGGTCATCCTATTCACTTGATTATTAAAATCCTCTGCTGAGGTCACCCTTTGGTGAGCACTCACATGAGATACAAATATCTTCACAATTTTTGACCACTCAGAGAGGTCCATCCACATACCTCTTCCTCAATTTTCCAATCATGCTTCTTCCAAGTCCCTGACCATCCAGCCAAACCATTGTCTACAGCCCATGAATCAGTGTATAATCGCTCATCTGGCCATTTCTCCTTCAAGCAAAGTGCACAACGAGGTGCACTGCTTGAAGTTCTGCCCACTGGGAAGATTTCCATTTGCCACTGTTCTTCAGGGATGTCCTAGAAAGGGGCTGTAGTGCTGCAGCTCTCCACTTTTGGGTAGTGCCCCCATATCATACAGAACCATCTGTGAACCAGGCCCTAGTCTTCTCTTCCTCTGTCAGTTGATCATAGGGAACTCTCCATGAGGCCATTGGTGCAGGCTGGAGGAGAGAGGGCAGGGTGGCAGGAGTGGGGACCATGGGCATTTGAGCCACTTCCTCATGTAACTTACTTGGGCCTTCAGGACCTACTTGAGCCCGATCATGTATATACCACTTCCATTTGATGATAGAATGCTGTTGTGCATGCCCAACTTTATGGCTAGATGGATCAGAAAGCACCCAGGTTATGACAAGCAGTTCAAGGCACATGGTGACTTGATGATCCATAGTCAATTGTTCAGTTTCCACCAAAGCTCAGTAACAGGCCAAGAGCTGTCTCTCAAAAGGAGAGTAGTTATCTGCAGAAGATGACAGGGTGTTGTTCCAAAATCCTAAAGGCCTCCACTCTGATTCACACGTGGGGGCCTGCCAAAGGCTCCAGACAGCATCCCTATCTGCCACTGGCACCTTAAGCACCACTGGATCTGCTGAGTCATATGGCCCAAGTGGCAGAGCAGCTTGCACAGCAGCCTGGACCTGTTGCAGACCCTTCTCCTATTCTGGACCCCACTCAAAACTGGCAGCCTTTTGGGTCACTTGATAAATGATCCAGAGTAACACACCCAAACAAGGAATGTGTTGCCTCCAAAATCCGAATAGACATTGTGCCTCTTTCTTGGTTGTAGGAGGGGCCAAATGCAGCAACTTATCCTTCACCTTAGAAGGAATATCTTGACAGGCCCCACACCACTCGACCCCTAGACATTTTACTGAGGTGGGAGGTCCCTGAATTTTAGTCAGATTTATTTCCCATCCTTTGGAATGCAAATGTCTCACCAGCAAGTCCAGTGTGTTTGCTGCTGTGTATATCTGTGTTCCCTTGGCTGATACATAGGGAAGCCTGAGAAATACAATTAATTTCCTTTTTTTTTTTTTTAAATGAAGAGAGTGTTGATGCCAAATAGGGGTGGGCTGAAGTCCCATGGTGACCTCTGGGTGCTAACACATAAGTTTGGTATTACATCAGCATCAGTGTTATGTGGATGTGTATAGATAACAGAAATCCCACCGTATATTTCTGTGAAGTTATTTTCAGAGAATATGACAAAATGTTTTATGTATTAAATTTGAAAAGTTGTGACAATTTGGCTAATTCCTAGTAAATTACATGAAAACTCACATAAAAGGTTACAGAAAACTTAGTCCTATAAGTTTTAAATAGATGGAGGCAGTAGTAAAAAAATCTTTTAAACCCAATAATTTTCTAGTAAACTGTTTCAAATATTCTGGAAAGCAGTTACTCCATATTCATGAATATTTTTCTGGAGAATAGAAAAAGGAGATTGACTCCATATGCCATTTTATGGTTTTTTTTGTTTGTTTGTTTGTTTGAGACAGGGCCTCACTCTATTGTCCAGGCTGGAGTACAGTGGCACGATCTTGGCTCACTGCAGCCTCTGCCTCCCAGGTTCAAGTGATTTTCCTACCTCAGCCCCCCAAGTAGCTGGGATTACAGGGATGCACCACCACCACAAAAATAGCATGTGTGCCAGCTATTTTTTTGTATTTTTTTTTTTCAGTAGAGATGGGGTTTTGCCGTGTTGCCCAGGCTAGTCTCAAACTTCTGGGCTCAAGCTATCCACCCGCCTTGGCCTCCCACAGTGCTGGTATTACAGGCATGAGCCACCATGCCCAGGCCATCATTTTATGTAGATAGCGTAACATTAATACCAAAATCTGACAAAGGAAGTAGGAAGAATTAAATTGTTGACCAATCTATATGGATTTGTCATTATGGATATCAAGAACACAATCATAAACAAAGTATTAGCAAATGGAATTCAGCAATGTATCAAGAAGACAGTGCACTCTGTTGAAGATCCTGGTCCCAGAATGCAAGGCTGGTTTGGCTTTAGAAGCATTAGATCAGTATAATAAGCTTGACCTTAACAGATTGAATGAAAAATGATGTAATTATCTCAATAAATGCAGATTAAAAGTATTTGATAAAATCTAGAAGATATATTTGAGAAAATTTAGCATCAACTCATTTCATAGGATTCTTAACAAACTTTACAGAAGTGTTCTTCCTTAATTTGATAAGTGGTACTAGAGAAGCACCACTAGGATCCCACTCAGAGCAAACCTTGAAAAGTTTGGTTCAGAGAAGGAGACAGGGCAGTGTCACCACTTGTATCCAACATTGTACATAAGGGTAAGGAGGAAAATAACGCAAAAGGCATAGCACTTGGAAAAAGTAAAAGTGAAATTTACTGATGATATGGCCATCCACTTGGAAAATCCAATAGAGAACTTAGTAGACTAAGTAACATTGATAATGATTATTCTGTTAAAAAAAAAATCAACACACAGAAAATACTTTTGTATCTATATACAGCAGTAAACAGTTGCAAAATGAAATTTGAAAAGACTTACAGTAGCATCAAAATTACAATGTTTCTAATTCAAAGTCTAATAAAGATGTTTAAAGCCTGGGGAGGGGCTAGGAAATTGTTGTATATTTTGCAAGACAATTAAGAGATCTAATTAAATGGATAGAAATTCATGAAAAATTAAAATATATTAATTAACAATCAGGATCCAAACAGTTTTTTTTTGTGGGGGAATGAAAAGAAAATCAAAGTATGAACATTACTCTACCAGATGTCGAAAATTATCATAAAGTTACAGTAATTAAGACAATGGATTTCAATGAATGGTTAGGTATCAGAACAAAGAAACGGAATAGTGAGCTCGGAAACAGTTCTATGCATCAGTGATCTCTGGATGTCCCCCTTCCTTTTTTTTTTTTTTTTTTTTTTTTTAAACCATGGCATCTGTGCAAGAAGTAGAGAAAGGATAGTGTTTTCTTTTTTTTGTTGTTTTGAGATGGAGTCTAGCTCTGTTGCCCAGGCTGGAGTGCAGTGGCGCCATCTTGGCTCACTGCAAGCTCTGCCTCCTGGGTTCATGCCATTCTCCTGCCTCAGCCTCCCGAGTAGCTGGGACTACAGGTGCCCGCCACCACACCCGGCTAATTTTTTTGTATTTTTAGTAGAGACGGGGTTTCACTGTGTTAGCCAGGATGGTCTTGATCTCTTGATCTCCTGACCTCGTGATCCGCCCGCCTCAGCCTCCCAAAGTGCTGGGATTACAGGCATGAGCCACTGCGCCCGGCCAAGGATAGTGTTTTCATAACTAGTGTGTGGACCATTTTAAACATATGGGAAGAATTAAAGCATATTGGTAATTCATAGCATGCACGAGAGTCAGCTCCTGGTGGGTTAGAGACCTCAGGGTAAAAGGTAAAACAATAAACCCCAAGAGGGTAAGCATAGGCTATCTACAGAATTTAGGGTAAGGAAGTGTTTAAATAGAACACAAATGCCCTAACCACAATGGACAAGATTGATGTATTTGAGTACATTAAAACTAAAAGGTCTGATTCATCAGAAGGTGCCATAAGAGATGAAAACCCAAGTCACACAGGTAGGGAAGATACAAAGTGCATAATTGTGACCTCTCTAACATTAAAATATATAAAGAAGACCTTAAAGCCAGGGTCCCCAACTCCCAGGCTGTGGACCAGTACCGTTCTGTGGCCTGTTAGGAACCGGGCCGCACAGCAGGAGGTGAATGGCAGGTGAGCATTCCCGCCTGAGCTCTGCCTCCTGTCAGATCAGCAGCAGCATTAGATTCTCATAGGAGCTTGAACCCTATTGTGAACTGTGCATGGGAGGGATCTAGGTTGTGCTCCTTATGAGAATCTAATGCCTGATGATCTGAGGTGGAACAGTTTCATCCTGAAACTATCCCACCAACCCCCATCTGTGGAAAAATTGCCTTCCATGAAGCTAGTCCCTGCTGCCAAAAATGTTGGGGACTGCCTTCTTAAACTGAATAAAGACAACAAGACAGTGCTATTGATAATGGGACGGAATTGAGTAGTGAAACCACAGAGGAGCAAACAGGAATGGCCAATCCTCTGGAAAGATGCTCAGCCCTGTGAGCCATCGAACAATGAAGAAAGCCACAGCGACACACCCCGCTGAGGCCAAAGCTGACCATCCTGACAGTGGCAGAAGCGGGAGCCTCAAGACTGGGGTTCTGTGGTGAGGATGCGTCTTGCACAGCCGCATTGGGAGACCCTTGCTCCATTCATGAGGGGAAGGGTGCAGGCGTCAGGACCCCAATCCCTGCCCCAGATGAGCTTGTGTGGGCAAGATCTGTCAGCCACCCCACCAAAGACAGCCTGTGGCACCATGCAGAATGGATGGAGAAACTTCCTTGTGCTGGGAGGTGGTGGTGCAGCCTGGAGAGCATCTGTCCCTTGCGCCTCCCCTTCCAGGCCTTCTCTCCCCAGTTCTGCCTTCCTGACCTAGATGGTGGTGGTCACCGTGTGCATCTTGCCTTCCCCAGAGCCCAAGGCGGTGTTTGCCAAGGAGCAGCCGGTGCACAGGGAGGTGCAGGCCCAGGTGGGGGCCAGCGCCACACTCAGCTGCGAGGTGGCTCAGGCCCAGACAGAGGTGATGTGGTACAAGGACGGGAAGAAGCTGAGCTCCAGCTCGAAAGTGCGCGTGGAGGCTGTGGGCTGCACACGGAGGCTGGTGGTGCAGCAGGCGGGCCAGGCGGACGCCGGGGAGTACAGCTGCGAGGTGGGGAGCCAGCGGCTCTCCTTCCACCTGCACGTGGCAGGTCAGTGCTTTGGGGGTTGGAGAGTGACCTTGTGTGGAGGTGATGATGAGACTGGCTGATGGACTCCACGGCCTCCAGTGCCCTTTCCATGAGACTCCACCTCTCCACTTCTCCATGCCCTCACTTCTGGTTTCATACCCGTGGCTGCGCCAGGCTTGGCTGGATGGGAAGGTGCAGGGAGGGCCAGGCCCTGTGGTGCACCTGGAGCAGTGCTCCCATGCAGTGCAGCCTCATCACACTGAGCCCCTACTCCAAACCCCCATGCTCTTTGGTGTCCAGGCCCCTGGCGCTGTCTGGCCCTGTGGTCTGAGGTGGACCAGGTGCCTCCCCTGGGAAAGTGGGGATGTCGTTTCTATCGTTCAGTACCTGCCTCCCTTCCGCACCACGTGGGGCTTCTAGCCCATGAGAGACGTTTCAAATTCATATGAACCACATAAGGGGAAATTCCGCCCACGCGGTCCCACTTGGAATTCTCTCCAGACTGAACTTCGGGGCATCAAAGCTTTTGGTGTCCCGGGAGCCTCTTTCCTTTTTTTTTTTTTTTTTTTTTTAATGGATCTAGAAGCTTTAGAAGCTCACTGTGCACCCATACGTGGCAAAATCTCGGTCCTTGTTTTCTTGCAGTGTCTGTGCCAAAAATCCCAGCCCAGAGGGCTGGTGACTGTGCCCCTGGGATACAATTGTGAGATTCCAAGTGCTTTTCTTTTTTTCTTTTTCTTTCTTTTTTTTTTTGAGACAGAGTCTTGCTTGGTCGCCCAGGCTGGAGTGCAGTGGCGCCATCTCGGCTCACTGCAAGCTCCGCCTCCTGGGTTCACGCCATTCTCCAGCCTCAGCCTCCCGAGTAGCTGGGACTACAGGCACCCGCCACCACATCAGGCTAATTTTTGTATTTTTAGTAGAGACGGGTTTCACTGTGGTCTCGATCTCCTGACTTCGTGATCTGCCTGCCTCGGCCTCCCAAAGTGCTGGGATTACAGGCATGAGCCTCTGTTTCCGGCCTCTTCTTAAGGCTAATCTGGCTTTTTTTTTGTCTCCAGTTAACAACATTCTGAGTCAGAATTCCCCCTTGGAGTCTGATTTATGAATTTAGCAGTGGAAAGGAAGAAAGAGCTTAAGCTATCTCAGCACACCTAATATATGTATATATTTTGTTAAGAGAGTCTGCCACAGTGGCTCATGCCTGTTGTAGTCCCAGCACTTTGGGAGGTCGAGGCAGGAGGATTGCTTGATCCCAGCAGTTTGAGACCAGATTAGGCACTATAGCGAGACCTCGTCTCTACAAAAACTACAGAAATTAGCTGGATGAAGTGGCACATGCCTGTAGTCCCAGCTACTCAGGAGGCTGAGGCAGGAGGATCACTTGGGCCCAGGAGTTCCAGGCTGCAGTGAGCCATGATCACACCACTGCACTCCAGCCTGGGCAACAGAGTGAGACCCTGTTTCTGGAAAAAAAAAATAAAAGCAACAACAACAACAACAAAACAGGCTAAATGTCAGAGAGAAAAAGGTTGTGGTACTACATTGACTCCCAAATGCCAACCCATGACAGCTTGGCATTCTATCAGTATATAATCATTTGTAGTTGTGTATATATAGATACCAAAAAAGCCCACTATGTATCTTTCTAAAATATTGTGTTAACAGAGTGTGATAAATTCTTTAATGGTAATACATTTTATACGTTTTGGAGAATTGCCAATATGTTAGAGAAAACTATGAAAAAGTTACACAGGAAGAAACAGACAACTCTCAGATAGTCCTATAGCTTTTAATTAAGTGGAACCAGTGATAAAAAATTTTTTTAAAAGGTCTAAGCCCAGTGGATCTACTGATAAATTATACCAAATATTCTCAAAACAAATTATTGAATGTTCTTAGAGATCCTTTCAGAGAATAGAATGAGAAGATACACTCTTGAACCTGTTTTATGTGGATAGCATAACATAGATACCAATTATGACAACAGTATAAAGATTTGAAATTACAGGCCAGTCATTATGGATATCCAGGCCAATGTTTCAACAATATATTTTCAAAGTGGTATGACCAGTATGTCAAAAGGAAAATGCACTATGATAAAAGGCATAATTTAGAAATGCTATACTGAATATATTCAATATTCAAAACATCAGAAAATGTCATGCATGACATTAACAGATTGAAAGAGAAAAAATAAATGCAGAAGAAAAGTTTGATAAAATTTAACATCATAAATTCTGAACAGCTGTTTGATAAAGTTTAGCATCAGGCCTGGCACGGTGCCTCATACCTGTAATCCCAGCACTTTGAGAGGCTGAGGCAGGATTGCTTGAGCTCAGGCATTCGAGACCAGCCTCCCAAGCAGCAGGGACCACAGGAACATGCCACCATTCTGCAGGGTGCCCTAGGGATGTGACAGATCCTGCATGCAGAATGGATGGAGAAACTGTGTTCATTGTGCTGGGAGGCGGTGGTGCAGAGCCTGGAGAGCAGCTGTCCCTCGCACTTCCCCTTCCAGGCCTTCTCTCCCCAGTGCTGCCTTCCTGACCTAGATGGTGGTGGTCACCCTGTGTATCCCTGCCTTCCCCAGAGCCCAAGGCAGTGTTTGCTAAGGAGCAGCCGGCACACAGGGAGGTGCAGGCTGAAGCAGGGGCTAGCGCCACACTGAGCTGTGAGGTGGCCCAGGCCCAGACAGAGGTGACTTGGTACAAGGACGGGAAGAAGCTGAGCTCCAGCTCGAAAGTGCATGTGGAGGCTGCATGCTGTACACGGAGGCTGGTGGTGCAGCAGGCAGGCCAGGCAGACGCCGGAGAGTATAGCTGTGAGGCTGGGGGCCAGCAGCTCTCCTTCCGCCTGCACGTGGCAGGTCAGTGCTTTGGGGATGCTGAGTTACCTTGTGTGGAGGTGATGATGAGGTTGGCTGATAGACCCCAGTACTCTTTCCATTAGAGTTCATCTCTGGAAGTCTCTCGTAATCCTACCTGCCATTTTCCTACCCATGGCTGGCCTGAGGTTGGCCAGAAGGGATGAATGTGTACAGGAGACACTGTGAGTTGTGTTTCCAGGCAGTAATGCTGTTCACATATTCCCAGCACCCAGTCAGAACCCACAGGTGCTCCCAGATGTCCAGCCCTTTGGCTCAGTTGAACTGAGGGGGCTGCTACTGGAGGCTGAAGTAGACCAGATGTCTCTCACCTGAGGCCATCTGAGAGCTTGCACCCAGCCTCACCAGCCCGACCTGAGGGCTCTGCCTGTGGAGAGATGGTTGAATTCCATTGAACAAGGATAAGGGCAAATTTCAGCCACACAATCATTCTTGGAATTATCTCATGATTGAACTTTGGATTATCCAAGTTTTAGGTGTTCGGGGACCCTCTTCTCATCTTTCTTATGGGCATAAAAAGTCTCTGTGCACCCACATGTGGCAAAATCTATATCCTGGGTTTTTTTATTTTGTTGTTGTTGTTTTTGAGACAGAGTCTGTCACCCAGGCTGGAGTACAGTGGCACGATCTCAGCTCACTGAAACCTCTGCCTCCTGGGTTCAAGCAATTCTCCTGCCTGAGTCTCCCAAGTAGCCAAGATTACAGGCGCCTGCCACCACACCTGGCTAATTTTTGTATTTTCAGTGGAGATGGGGTTTCACCATGCTAGTCAGGCTGGTCTCAAACTTCTGGCTTCAAGTGATCCACCCGCCTTGGCCTCCCAAAGTGCTGGGATTACAGGTGTGAGCCACTGCACCTGGCTTGTTTTTATTACACTGCCTACAGAATAAATGCAGAACTGGGAATTGGTGGCTCTGGACTGCGATACACCACTGTGAAGTTTGGAATTATCTTCTGAAAGTATATGTTGTTTTCATTTGCTCTTATGTCAGAACATTCTGTGACTGAACTTCCCTTAGTTTAATTTTGTATATTTAAAACTGAAGAGGAATAAACAAATCAAGCTACATCAGCACACATTTTAAAGATGAATTACTATACAGCAGCCACTGACAGATAAAGCAGTATGTGTTTCATACCGTTCTAATAATTCATGGCTAGTTGATAGAGAAATCTGAGAACGAGTTCTATTTTCCTTTAGTAAGAGAGTCTTTTGTCGGGTGGAGGTGGAGTGCAGTCACACACTTGTTCATAGGTACCGACGCTTAACATTGGTGTCACATCAGCATGTAGGAGTTCGTGGGGGTGTACAGATGCCAGAAACCGCACTTTGTAGGTACTTGAAATGTTGTTATTTGAGAACATGCCATTATTATTATTATTATTTTGAGACGGAGTCTCACTGTGTCACCCAGGCTGGAGTGCAGTGGTGCGATCTTCGATCTTGGCTCACTGCAACCTCCTCATCCTGGGTTCGAGCGATTCTCCCACCTCAGCCTCCCGAGTAGCTGGGACTACAGGCACGCGCCACCATACCTGGCTAATTTTTTTGTATTTTTAGTAGAAACAAGGCTTCATTATGTTGACCAGGCTGGTCTTGAGCTCCTGACCTCAGGTGATCCACCCACCTCAGCCTCCCAAAGTGCTCTGATTACAGGTGTGAGCCACCATGCCTAACCCTATATTTATGCAAGTAAATTTGAAAAGTTTTGGCAAATTGATCAATTTCTTCAAAACTATATCAAAAGTAGAAATAGGCAAGTTGAACAGTCCTATAACCTTTTATAGAAATGCAACAAATAATCTTCTCATAGAAGGTTACCCCAGTGCTCTACTGTAAACTGTACCAAATATTCTGGAAAGAAATTATTCCGTGTTCATAGACGTTCCTCTAGAGTATTGAAAAAGGACCTCAGTGCTCTATCTCATTTTATGTAGGTAATAAATATCATTAATACCAAGCTCTGACAGGGTGAATATGAAGAATTAAAATTGGTCAATCTCTTATCAATATCAAGGCTCACTATCTTAAACTAAATATAGCACCCTGAATTCAGCAATTTATCAAGAGGATAACACACAATGACAAAAGTCATAGTCCAGTAATGCAAGGCTGGTTTAACATGAGAAACATTAGAAAATCAGTACAAAATGTGACATTAACAGATTGAAAGAAAAATGAATGTGATTACCCGAATATGGAGACTAAAAGCATTGGATAAAATACAACATCATAAATATGCCAAAAATATTTGGAAAAATTTAGCATCAATTCATGTCATACAATTCTTAACAAACTCTAAATAAAAACATTTTTCCTTAATTTCATAAGCAATAGTATAAAGAAAACAAGCTAACATTACACAAACATGAAACCTTGAAAGCGTTGCCTTTGAGATTGGAAACAGGACAAGGATACCATCCATCACCACTTCTTCCAACATTGTATAGCAGACAGAGGAGGAAAAGAAAGTACAAGGTGGAAAACTTGGAAAATAAAACATGCACCTCACAGATGATATGGTTATTAATTTAGAAAGCCCAAAAAAAGTAATTATTAGTAAGAGATTTGGGAATGGTTACCACATAAAAGAATCAATATACAGAAAACATTTCTAGATCTATGTACCAGAAACAAGCACATGGAAAATAATGTTTTAAGAGATTTCCAGTACCATCCAAAATCTTGTAGTTACCAACTGCAAGCCTAACAAAAGATCTTTAGATGGTTTGTGGGGGGAAATTATTAAACATTGTTGAGAGACAGTAAAAAATATCTCAATAAATGGTTAGAAAGCTGTAGGAGACCTGAAAGTGTAAATCCCAGTCAACCATAGTTCTGTTGGGTAAGAGAATGCTGACAAGCGCATAGCAAAGGCTAAGCTGCCCTTGAGGAATGCAGTGTGGGGGCCTTTGCTGTACCAGACAGCAGGGTGTCCTCTAAAGCAGCGGTGCTCCAGATACCTGGACCCAAAGGCAGGAAGAGATGAACAGATCAAAATATTTGAATACTGAGCTCAAAGCAGCTTTGATGGAATCAGATTCCTCCTCCCTTTCTTTATTTTTTACCCTGGTGCTAGGAGGTGGTGTAGAGGAAGGGTGATCTTTTCACAAATGGTGCTAAGACGATTAACTGTTTACAAAAATAAAATAAAATTGGGTGTCTACCTCCCCATACAAGAAATCAACTCAATGTGTGGGTAGTATAGCTCTTACCAGATAATATAGATAATATAGATTATCTGGTGACCTGTGGGTAATAGAAGATGTTTTGAACAGAACATGAATGCACTAGCCACACAGGATGAATGATATATTTGCCTGCAATAAAACTGATCACTTTATTTCATCAGAGGACCTTCATACAGGAGTGAAAGGGCAAGGCACGGAGATGGAGAAGGTGTTTGTAACATACATAGCATTTAATTATATGAAGTTCCTAAAAATAAATATGTAAAAGACAGTGCTATTGAAAATTGGGGTTGGGCGTGGTGGCTCATGCCTGTAACCCAAACGCTTTGGGAGGCCAAGGCAGGAGGATTGCTTGAGCCCTGGAATTTGAGACCAGTCTGGGCAACATAGCAAGACCCTGCCTCTAGAAAATGAAAAATTAAAGAGCTAGGCATAGTGGTACATGCCTGTAGTCCCAAGCTCCTTGGGAGGTTGAGTTGGGAGGATGTCTTGAGCCTAAGGATTGAGCCTGCAGTGGGCTATGATCACACCAATGCACTCTAGCGTGGGCGACAGAGTGAGACCCTGTCTCAAAAAAAAAAAAAAAAAAAAGGAAAGAAAATTGGGCAAAACACTTTAATAGTGACATCACAGAAGAGTGAAGACTCCGTCCCCAAACCATCAGAAGGCGCCCAGCTTGACAGTCCTCCCGACAGGGACCCAGGAAGCCACAGGAGGCCCAGGCCCTCTCCGAAGAGGCCAGAGCTGACCCTCCTGACAGTGGCAGGAGCGGGAGCCTCAGACTCTGGGGCCCTGGGGTGAGGACGTGCCCTGCACAGTCCCCTGGGGAGACCCCGGCACATCCATGAGGGGAGCTGTGCAGGTGTCAGGACCCCAGTCCCTGCCCTGGAGGATCTGTCATGGCGGCCCTGCCTGGGGCAGCCCTTGGTGCCATGCAAAATGGAAGGAGAAACTGTATTCCTTGTGCTGGGAGGTGGTGGGGCTTCTCCTGACCACACAGCCAGTGCAGAGCCTGAGGCTGGTGAAGGTTCTCTTGCTCCCTCCTCCCTGCCCAGGCCTTCTCTCCCCAGTGCTGCCTTCCTGACCTAGATGGTGGTGGTCACCCTGTGCATCCCTGCCTTCCCCAGAGCCCAAGGCGGTGTTTGCCAAGGAGCAGCCAGCGAGCAGGGAGGTGCAGGCCGAGGCGGGGACCAGTGCCACGCTGAGCTGCGAGGTGGCCCAGGCCCAGACAGAGGTGACGTGGTACAAGGACGGGAAGAAACTGAGCTCCAGCTCGAAAGTGCGAATGGAGGCCGTGGGCTGCACACGGAGGCTGGTGGTGCAGGAGGCAGGCCAGGCGGACGCCGGGGAGTACAGCTGCGAGGCCGGGGATCAGCGGCTGTCCTTCCACCTGCACGTGGCAGGTCAGTGCTTTGGAGGTCCTGAGGAGCCTCTTCAGAGGTGATGGTGGTTCTGGCTCGTAGCCCCAGCATATCTCTGTGTACTTTCCTTCAGCCTTCATGTCTCGAGCTTCCCATCTTTCCACTCCCATTTCCATCTCTGTGGCTGCGCCAAGGGAGGGGTGTGCATGGGAGGGAGAGGGGCTGTTCCTGCAAACCCGGAGGCGTGTTTGTACTTGGTAGTGCACAGTCACACCTGCGGGGCGCCTTCCTGGTTTTCTTAGTGTCCAAGGAGGCTCGCTGCCCCTGGCACTGGGGGTTGAGGTGGACCAGGTGTCTGTCACATGCACAGAGGTGAATGTGCTGTTGTTGAATGTCTGGTAGCTCCTGAGTCCTCACCCTATGGAGCATATGGCTCTTGCCAGGGGGAGGGGAGATGCCTCCATTTCATCCAACCAAGATCATGGGAGTTTCCAGTCACCGAATTGTCCTTGGAATTTTCCCAAAACTAAAATTTGGCTTATCATAGTTTTAGAGAAAGGGGAACACTCTTCCCTCTTCCCATATGTTACAAAATGTAGATCCCTGATTTGTTGTGATTGTGTGAATCGTAAGGAGTGGTGCCCCAGTGGAGATGTGCCTGCAGTGCATCCATGGGCTTAGAATACTATTTCTAAAACAAAGCATGTTTTCCTTTTGTCCTCAATTGGAGTATTTGGTGTCAGTGTTCTCCTTGTAGTTTGATTTAGAAATGGAAAAGAATAAGTAGAGTAGGTGACACCAGCACACTTCGTCAAAGGCGAGTTCCCTTCATAGCAGCCTCTGTTTGTTATGTGTATTTACTTTATAGAATTTCCTAATGGTTACTGTGTTTGAGCCTCCATGGCTGCTTCATAGAGAAGTCTGAGAAACAAATTTATTTTCCTTTCATTAGGACAGTCTTACTGTCCAGTAACCCTGGCTGTAGGTACTACACTGACCTCTAGATGCCACCACATAACAGTTTGTTATTGCATCAGCATAGAGTGGTTTTGGGGGTGTATATACACCCAAAACCTCACTCTGTATCTTTGTCAAATTTTAAGAGAATATGACAAATTATTTTATAGAAATACATTTGTGGTAATAAATTTTATAGTAATAAATTTGAAAATATTGACAATTTGGCCAGTTCCTAGAAATATATCAAAAGTGACACAAAAATAAATAGATAACTCTAGTAGTCCTAGAAACTTAAAAAAATGGAACCATGAAAACCATCTGCTCATAGCAAAAGATGTAAGCCTGGTGGCTCTAATTGCTAAATTATGCTAAATATTTAGGAAAGAAATTATTCTATGTTCATACAGATTCTTCTACTAGGGAACAGAAAAGCACATATACTCCCCAGATAGTCTTGTAGAAACATGATATAGCCTAGGGCAGTGGCTCATGCCTGTAATCCCAACACTTTGGGAGGCCAAGGTAGAAGGATCACTTGAGCTCAGGAGTTCGAGATCATCCTGGGCAACATAGCAAAACCCTGTCTCTAAAAAACAATTAAAAAATTAGCTGGGTGTTGTAGTGGGTGCCTGTAAGTCCTAGCTACTTGGGAGGCTGAGGTGGGAGGACTGCTTGAGCCCAGGAGGTTGAGGTTATAGTGAACTATGATGGCACCACTGCACTCCAGCTAGGTCAACAGATTGAGACTCTTGTCTCAAAAAAGAAAAAAAAAAGAAAAATAAGAAATATAATATGGATATCAAAATATGACAAGGAATGTTAACAAGAATTAAAATTTTAGACCAATCTATTATGGATATCAAGGCAAAGTATTAGCAAACTGAATTTAGCTATCTATCAAGAGGATAAGACCCTCTAAGGAAGGATGTAGTCCCAGAATGCAAGGCTGGTTTAGTTTTAGAAACAAGTGCATCTATATAAAGGATGATGGAATTGGATGCAATGAAAAAATTATGTGATCTCAATAAATACAGAATACAATGTTTGATTAAATTTAATATTAAAGTTCAGAGGTAATATTTGATAAAATTCAGCATCAATTCATGCCATGAAATTCTTAACAAATTATAAAGTATCCTTCTTTAATCTGGTCAGTGGTATTGCAGAAAACACCAGGTAACTGCATATTTAAAGAGAACCTTGAAAGCTTTGCCTTTGAGATAGGAATCAGCACGTAGAAGCCAACCATCCCCACTTCCATTCAGCACTGTACAGCAGAGGAAGGAGGAAAAGAAAAGAAAAGGTATAACACTTGGAGAAAAACATAAGTGGGATTCACAGATTATATGAGTATCAATTCAGGAAATCCAAAAGATACAGAGATAAATAATAAGATAAATAATAAGTAATAACAAATAATATGAGAGTTGAGAAACATCACATAGAAATTCAACATGCAGAATACACATATATATGTATGTATGTATATACGCATACACACACACACACTAGCAACACAGTTGTAAAGTGAAATTTTAAAAGATTTACAAGAGCGTGAAAAGCATCAAGTATAGTAAAGATGTCTAATACCTCAGTGGAGGAAAATTGTCAGATATTTTTGTTGTTGAGTCAGGATCTCACTCTGTCACCCAGAGTGGAGTTCAGTGGTGCAATCATGGCTCACTGCAGCCTCAACCTCCTGGGCTCAAGAGATCCTCCCACCTCGGCCTCCTGACTTGATGAGAATACAGGCATGCACCACCATGCCCAGCTAATTTTTTAAGGAATTTTTTTGGTAGCGACAGGGTCTCACTATTTCGCCCAGGCTGGGCTCAAACTCCTGACCTCAAGCAATCCTCCCACCTCAGCCTTCCAAAGTGCTGGGATTACAGGTGTGAGCCACTGTGCCTGGCCATTGTGAAACATTTTTGACAGACAGTAAGAAGACCTAAATAAATAGATAGAAACCCATGGAAGACTCAAATATGTTAATGCCCAGTCAAAACCCAAGCAAATGTTTTTCTTTGGGGAGGTGAACGTTGAGAAGCAGATTCTGAAGGCCAAGTGGAGTAACACACTCTTGAAGAGCCACTTGTGAGCATTTGTCTACCAGATATCAAGAACATTCAGCTGCAGGAATGGAGACAGCCAGGCACAACACAAGGACAGTTGTCAGACCAAAGGGACAGAATCGTGAGCTCATGATCAGACCCAAATACATGGATTCTCCCTTTTATTGCTTCTTGTTTTTTTGTGTGTGTGTGTGTTTTGTGTGTTTTTTTTTAACCTTCACACCTGCACAGGCAGTGGAGAAAGGATGATCTTCTAAAAAAAAAATAGTTCTTTGATTTTTTAACCTTATAAAAATTTAGACTAGTAACTTATTTCACACTGAAAAGTGAGTTCCAGGAAGGTTAGCGGCCACAGAGTGTAAAAGGTAAAACCATAAAGCCTCTAGATGATAACATAGATTGCTAAAAACTTCAGGGAAAGGAAAGATTTCTTAAACAGTGGAACAATGGTATATTTAACTACATTAAAACTAAAACTTTAATTTGTCAAGACATCATTTGAGAGCGAAAAGGCAGGTCAAGGACATGGGTAAGATGTTTACAAATACACAGTTATCATTTGCTAGCATTTAAAATATATAAAGAGTTCCTAAAAATAAGGAAGGAAAAGACAGAAAAGGCTACTGAAAATTGGACAGAAGCCTGAAGAGTGATACCCCAGAAGAGCTGACGTAATGGCCAGAAGTGGTGGAAAGGGCTCCACCTTGCATGTCACCAGGCAATGCATGACAAAGCCCAGGCCTTCCCCGCAGAGGCCAACGCTGACCCTCCTGACAGTGGCAGGACTGGAAGCCTCAGTACTCTGGGGCCCTGCAGTGAGGACATGCCCTGCCCAGTCCCGTGGGGAGACCCTGGCATATCCTTGAAGGGAGCTGTGTAAGCATCAGGAACCCAGTCCCTGCACTGGAGGAGCTCGTGCACGGAGGGTTTGTCACAACTGCCCCGCCTGGAATAGCCCATGGCACTGCACAGTGGGTGGAGAAACTGTGATTCTTGTGCTGGGAGGTGGTGGGGCTTCTCCCAACTACATGGCCAGTGCCAAGCTTGGGAAGGTTCTGTTTCTCCTACTTTCTCGTCTAGGCCCTCCTACCCTAGGGTGGTCTTCCTGACCTGGGCAGTATCTTTGACCTCGTGTGTCCCTCCTTGTCCATCCCCAGAGCCCAAGGTGGTGTTTGCCAAGGAGCAGCCAGCGCACAGGGAGCTGCAGGCCGAGGCGGGGGCCAGTGCCACGCTGAGCTGCGAGGTGGCCCAGGCCCAGACAGAGGTGACGTGGTACAAGGACGGGAAGAAGCTGAACTCCAGCTCGAAAGTGCGCGTGGAGGCCGTGGGCTGCACACGGAGGCTGGTGGTGCAGCAGGCGGGCCAGGCAGAGGCTGGGGAGTACAGCTGCGAGGCAGGGGGTCAGCAGCTCTCCTTCCGCCTGCAGGTGGCAGGTCAGTGCTTTGGGGATGCTGAGTGAGCCCTGTTTGTAGCTGCTGCTGTGACTGGAGTAGAACCACTGCTGACGCAGTGGGCTTTCCATTAGACTCCATCCCTCAACTTCTCCCATCCTCTCACCTCCTACTTTTATGCCTGTGGTGGAGCTGGGCTGCTTAGTGGGAAGGGAGTGAACGGAAGGGTCAGGGCCCTCCTTGTCCATGTTGGGTGGTGTTTCCGTGCAGACACGCTGGGTCACATTTTCCCAGTACCTTCTCCGAACTACCGATGTCCCGAGGTGTCCAGGACTCTGGTCCTATCTAATGCATGAGATGGCGGTAAGCCAGACGTCCCTCCCTTGGGGGATGCTCCTGCAGTCCCTGCACGGCCTCATCTGGCCCCATGTGAGGGCTCTCCCTGTGGAAAGAGATTTTAATTCGTTGAGTCAGGGTGTAGGGAAATTCCAGCCACACAGTCTTATTTGGAATTATATCAACACTGAACACTGGGTTCCCAAAGTTTTCAGTGTTCTGGGACACACTTCTGTCCTTCCCTGTGGATGTAGAAGCCCTGTCAGAGCCTTCACTAAAACCCAGATCCACAGCGTTAGTGTGTGCAAAACGAGTAAAGAGGAGCACATTGGCAGGTGCGCACACATGACGTTGGAATTCCATTTCGGAAGCCAATCTCACTTTCCTTTTGCATTCTATTAGAATGTTCTGTGTCTGAATTCCCCTTGGAATTTGGATAGATTTAAAAGTGATAGGAATAAGTAGCTTATGGCACAGTGACACACTGGTAGAATTAAGTTATGGTGGTAGCAGTCGCTGACTGGGGAAGCCATATTTACATCATCCTGTTTCCTTGATGAGTCCTGTGCCTGCCCCCTCTCCAGCTGATTCATAGGAAGTCTGAGAATGACCTTTACTTTCCTATTGTTTGTTAGGAGAGTTTAACTTCAAACTCCAACCCTGAGCCCTGAGTGCCACCACATAACAGTTGGTGTTATATATATCTAAAATGGTTTACAAATGTGTAGATACCAAAAATACGCACTGCAAGTAAATTTGAAAAGTGTTAACAAATTATATAATTTCTAGAAACCAAAAACAGACTTAAGAAATAGATAACCTATATGCGGTTATCTACTGTGACTGAAGTTATCTCAGTTACTACAACCTAGTAAAAACTAGAACCGGTAGCGAAAAATCTTCTCATCAAACATGTGGCCCTACTGAGAAATTCTTCCAAATGTTCTGGCCAGAAATTCTTCCATGTTCATGGAAATTCTTCTGGAGAATGGAAAAAGGAAGATATACCCTCTAACTCATTATATGCAGATAGCTTAATGCCATGACTAAAATCTGGCCAGAAAATAGGAAGTTTGCACATTGTAGATCAAAGAATTATGGATATCATGGCCAATTTTTTAAACAAAATATTAGTAAACTGAATTCAGCAATACATCAAGACAATCATACAGGATGATGAAATTCATAGTCTAGGAATGAGGGATGCTTTCATGTTAAAAACATTAGAAAATCATGATATGTGATTGAAATTTGAAAACAATGTAATTATCTTAAACTCAGAATAAAGTACCATATTTGATAAAAATTTAACCTCATATATTCAGAAGAAATGTCTGGCAAAATTTAGCATCCATCATGCCATAAAATTCTTAACAAAGTATAAATAAGTTTTTTTTTTCCTAATTTGACACAGGGTATTACACAAAAATCACAAAGGGAGACTTTGTAAGCTGTGCCTCTGAGCCAGGGGACAGCATGAGGAAGCCAGTGGTCAACACTTCCATCCAGCATTGGATGGCACAGTTAGGAGGAAAGTAAAACGAAAGGTGTAAAAGTTAGAAAAAAGTGAATTGACAGAAGATACGGTTTACCCAGAAGATAAATTATTAGAGAGTTGAGAAAGATCAACCCTTGCAAGATCTGTGTGAAGAAACTTCCGTACATGTAGACTAGCAGCAAGCAGTTGGAAAATGAAAATGTAAAAGATTGACAGACGCCTCAAAGGCATCATGTTTATGATCCCAGTCTAATAAAAGATGTCGAGAGGTTCTGTGGGGGAAGCTATGAAACACTTTTGAGAGACAGTAAAGATCTAAAGTGGATAGAAGCCATGGAAGAATGAAAGACGTTCAGTCTCGATCAAAATCCAAACAAATGTGGTTTTGGGGGATGCAAGGTTGAAAAATGACAAGTGGATTTAAAGCTCCATACATGCTTGAAGAAGAGCCGCATGTGCAGGCACCCTAGTCCCTGCCCTGGAGGAGCTCATGCATCGAGGGTTTGTCATAGCTGCCCCACCTGTGATAGCCCATGGCGCCGTGCACAGTGGATAGACAAACTGTGATTCTTGCGCTGGGAGGTGGCAGGACTTCTCCTGGCCACGCAGCCAGTGCAGAGCCTGGGGAAGGTTCTGTTTCTCCTACTTCCTCATCCAGGCCCTCCTATCCTAGGGTGGTCTTCCTGACCTAGGCTGTATCTTTGACCTCGTATGTCCTTCCTTGTCCATCCCCAGAGCCCAAGGCGGTGTTTGCCGAGGATCAGCCGGCGCACAGGGAGGTGCAGGCTGAGGCAGGGACCAGCACCACGCTGAGCTGCGAGGTGGCCCAAGCCCAGACGGAGGTTATGTGGTACAAGGACGGGAAGAAGCTGAGCTCCAGCTCGAAAATGCGTGTGGAGGCCGTGGGCTGCACACGGAGGCTGGTGGTGCAGGAGACAGGCCAGGCGGATGCCGGGGAGTACAGCTGCGAGGCTGGGGGCCAGCGGCTCTCCTTCCACCTGCATGTGGCTGGTGGGTGGCAGGGTTAGGCAAAATGGAGGTGATGCTGAGTGTTGGGTGTGAAACTACAAGGGCATGTTTGGGCGGCCCAAGGTGCTGTGGGCCCTGGCACCTTCCCTCTCTGTAGGCCTCAGAATCTGTGTCCCCAGTTCTCCCCAGCAGCTCTCAGGCCAGTGTCCTTATGTCATGAGACTAGAGCAGGCCCATGGGCTGAGTTGACCATGGTGTGTGCCCTGCAGTGGCTGAGCTGGGGGTGGTAGGGACAGTAGCATGATGTCCTTGGGGTGTGGGTCTGGGGTCTGGGTCTGGCCTCATGTGAGGACCCCTGTCTGGGTGGTAGGGACAGTAGCGTGATGTCCTCGGGGGTCTGGGGTCCGGGTCTGGTCAGGTGTGATGACCTCTGTCTGGGTGGTGGGGACAGTGGTGTGATGTCCTTGGGGTGGGGGTCTGGGTCTGGTCTAATGTGATCTGCTGACTCCTCTGTGGGTGCTGGGCCATGGGAGGGCCCGGCAGTGACTGGAGAGCGTGTACTGGGTGGTGGGGGCTTGTCTCTGTGCTCTGGGCCCTAGATCTCTGTAAGCCTGTGCTGGGCCCCTTGGTCATCACCATGTGTCCACCTGTCTTTCTGATATCCATCCCCCTTCCACCCTGTCCCTGAGCTGGGGACAACAGACCACACTCAGCTTGGCACCCTCTTTCCAATGGCCCTGCCAACACTCCGCTGCCTCTGGGCTGGCCCAGGTTGCTGGTCCATCCCTCCTGACCCTTCACGTCCTGCTGCCTGTGGCCCTGCGTGGTGGGGAGGGCTGGCGACAGGTGAGGGCCCCAGGGCCCTGGAAGACCGAGGCAGGGAAGGGGCCGCATCCTGTTCCCAAGGGACATGATGGTGGTGCTGCCAACATGCAGCCTTAGACCTTTGGCTCTGGTAGTGCCGGGGGGAGCTCTGTGCGTCACTGTGCACTGCTTAATGATGGACAGCCCCGCCTGGCTGTCACTGGGCTGACACATGGGCTGTGTCTGCTCTGGAGCCTCTGACCCTGCATCCCTCCTTGTCCATCCCAGAGCCCAAGGTGGTGTTTGCCAAGGAGCAGCCGGCATGCAGGGAGGTGCAGGCGGAGGCGGGGGCCAGTGCCACGCTGAGCTGTGAGGTGGCCCAGGGCCAGATGGAGGTGACATGGTACAAGGACAGGAAGAAGCTGAGCTCCAGCTCGAAAGTGCGCATGGAGGCCAACGGCTGCACACGGAGGCTGGTAGTGCAGCAGGCGGGCCAGGCGGATGCTGGGGAGTACAGCTGTGAGGCGGGGGGCCAACAGCTGTCCTTCCGTCTGCACGTGGCAGGTCAGTGCTTTGGGGTGGTGAATCCACCTCGCCTGAAGCTGATGGCCACACTGTATGGTCCCTGGGATTCTGGATGGTGGTTGATGGTGCTCAGGACTGCACTGGGCCATCCTTGAAGAGCAATGGGTATCAGGGGTGCCAGGTAGCATTAGGGTGGCCCTGAAGGGGAGCGGGGCCGGTCCAGGGATGACAGGGTCCCCCTCTCATGCCAACTCACCTCTACCCAGAGCCGGAGCCCCAAATTTCAGAGAGACCCTGCCGCAGGGAGCCTCTGGTGGTCAAGGAGCATGAAGACATCATCCTGACCGCCACACTGGCCACACCCTCTGCGGCCACGGTGACCTGGCTCAAGGATGGTGTGGAGATTCGCCGCAGCAAGCGGCATGAGACAGCCAGCCAGGGGGACACCCACACCCTGACCGTGCATGGCGCCCAGGTTCTGGACAGCGCCATCTACAGCTGCCGTGTGGGCGCAGAGGGGCAGGACTTCCCAGTGCAGGTGGAAGGTGAGCCGGGCATGGGGCGTGGGGCAGGGACTCCTCCAGACACCTCTGTCCCAGAGCTGGACAGGGGTGAAGCTGGGGCTCAAGTCTGGTCTGTTAAGAGCCCGGCTGATGTCCCCTTTGTGCCCACAGAGGTGGCCGCCAAGTTCTGCCGGCTGCTGGAGCCTGTGTGCGGCGAGCTGGGTGGCACGGTGACACTGGCCTGCGAGCTAAGCCCAGCGTGTGCAGAGGTGGTGTGGCGCTGCGGCAACACGCAGCTTCGGGTGGGCAAGCGCTTCCAGATGGTGGCCGAGGGGCCCGTGCGCTCACTCACTGTGTCGGGGCTGCGCACAGAGGACGCAGGGGAGTACGTGTGTGAGAGCCGTGATGACCACACCAGTGCGCAGCTCACCGTCAGTGGTATGTAAGGGGTCGAGTGTCCCTATCCAGGGCAGCCTCCTGGAGGAGGCGGCCTTTGGTACTCCTGCAGCGTGGGGGCTCTGCCAGTCCTGTGCGCCCGCCTCTTAAGCAGTGCTCCTGTCTGCAGTGCCCCGAGTGGTGAAGTTTATGTCTGGGCTGAGCACCGTGGTCGCAGAGGAGGGCGGCGAGGCCACCTTCCAGTGTGTGGTGTCCCCCAGTGATGTGGCAGTCGTGTGGTTCCGGGACGGTGCCCTGCTTCAGCCCAGCGAGAAGTTTGCCATATCACAGAGTGGCGCCAGCCACAGCCTGACCATCTCAGACCTGGTGCTGGAGGACGCGGGCCAGATCACCGTGGAGGCTGAGGGCGCCTCATCCTCTGCTGCCCTGAGGGTCCGAGGTGAGTGTGGGGGGCAGCAGGATTTGCCTGGCTGGCCAGGGCTCCTTGCACAGGCACCTCCCCTGTGGGCTGGTTCTGAGTGGGCACCTGGAACTGCTGTCCTGTTACGGCTGGTCCGGCTGACCTCAGGAGACACGGGGTGTGTGGGCTAGAGAGAGGAGACTCGGGTAGGCTGGATGGGCCAGGTGCCTTCTCTTGGTATAGAGAAGATACAATCCTGCAGGTGCACCTGGTGGGGAATGGGTGGAGGCTGAGGCAATCCAGGGAGGCTTTCTGGAGTAGGTGGGTACATACTTAGCCTGATGGATGGCAGGGAAGAGAGAGTGGGGTTAGCACCAGTGCAAGCAGTGACATGGGCTTCCCATGCTGCTGAAGCCAGAAGCCAGAACTTGCCCTGAAGGGAAGTGGGAGTCATGTCAGGTTCTAGAGTAAGGGAGTGATGCAGCAGATTCACCTTCTGCGGAGTTGACGGGTGGCCTGAGGCAGAGAGGCCCGCCAGCGCCTCTTCCTTAACCTGCGCAGGAGTCCTGGGCTTTGCTAAACCGCCGTTGCGCCTGGGGAAGCTCTGTCTTCCCCCCTCTGCAGTTCCTGCCAGTGCTACTAGTGGGGATCACGTCTAGGATTTCGAGGCACCAGGGCCTGGCGTCTTGTTCAGAGCAGGGGAGCTGGAGATGGGAGCGGGGCTTAAGGAAGCTTCCTGGTTTCCTCGCTTAAAGTCGCACCCGGGAAGGGTGCGCAGCTGCGGCCCGCGTGTGGCCAGGGCCGCACTGTTTGGATTAGGATCCCGGGGCGCGGTGCCGGCAGCTCTGCCTGGGCCCAGCTCAGGGCAGGCGCCGGGATTGTGCGGGCCCTCTGTACCTTGGCTTGTCCGTGGAGGAGGGCGAGGGCCGCCGTGACCTCCCCTCTCCTGCGACCCCAGAGGCGCCTGTGCTGTTCAAAAAGAAGCTGGAGCCGCAGACGGTGGAGGAGCGGAGCTCGGTGACCCTGGAGGTGGAGCTGACGCGGCCGTGGCCGGAGCTGAGGTGGACACGGAACGCGACGGCCCTGGCGCCGGGAAAGAACGTGGAGATCCACGCCGAGGGCGCCCGCCACCGCCTGGTTCTGCACAACGTAGGTTTTGCCGACCGTGGCTTCTTTGGCTGCGAGACGCCGGATGACAAGACACAGGCCAAACTCACCGTGGAGAGTGAGCCGCGGGCGGGAAGGGCGGGGCATCGAGGAGGAGTGAGGAGGGAGGTGGGGCATTGAGGATTAGTGAGGACGTAGGCGGGGTGCTGAGGGGAGGAGGGAGGAGGGGCACTGAGGAAGAGGGAGGCGGGGCACTGAGGGGAAAAGAGAGGAGGGAGGTGGGGCGCTGAGGGGAAGAGAGAGGAGGGAGGTGGGGCACTGAGGGGAGGAGGGAGGAGCGAGGTGGGACACTGAGGGGAGTGGCGAGCCCTCTGGAAGGGGCGTAGGGTTGGGAGAGGGGCAGGTCTTCTGCCCGAGCGGCGAGCGGTGGGGGTGGGCGTGGGGCGGCTTCCTGGCCCTCCCCGAGCTCCTGGGGAAGCCGGCTGTGCCCCAGGGTTCTAAAGGCGGTGGTCTCAGAGCAGCGGCTGACCCGTGACACCGCGTGTGCACCGCAGTGCGCCAGGTACGGCTTGTACGGGGCCTGCAGGCAGTGGAGGCACGGGAGCAGGGCACGGCTACCATGGAGGTGCAGCTGTCGCATGCGGACGTGGAGGGCAGCTGGACTCGTGACGGTCTGCGGCTCCAGCAGGGGCCCACGTGCCACCTGGCTGTGCGGGGCCCCATACACACCCTCACACTCTCGGGGCTGCGGCCAGAGGACAGTGGCCTTATGGTCTTCAAGGCCGAAGGAGTGCACACGTCGGCGCGGCTCGTGGTCACCGGTGCGTTGGGGAGCCGGCAGGGCACAGCACAGAGCACGCCTACCTGTGCCGAGGGGGCCCCGGGGAGGTTGGTGGGTTCTCTGGGGACCTAGATGAGCCAGCTCCTTATAACTCCATCCAGCTGGGACACTGCCCCACCCCTGTCCCTGTCCCCATCCTGAAGGCTCCTCCAAGCCCTTTTTCTCCTCCCACCTCCTCCTTCCTCCTCCCCAGAGCTGCCCGTGAGCTTCAGCCGCCCGCTGCAGGACGTGGTGACCACTGAGAAGGAGAAGGTTACCCTGGAGTGCGAGCTGTCGCGTCCTAATGTGGATGTGCACTGGCTGAAGGTGCCTCCCTGCCGATCCCACTCCGTTGCCTCCTCCCCTCCTCTCATGTGGGCGGGCCCAAGCAGAACCCCAGGGCTGGACCACCTGAGTGCCTGACTGGGCCTCTGCCCTGCACAGGACGGTGTGGAGCTGCGGGCAGGCAAGACGATGGCCATTGCAGCCCAGGGCGCCTGCAGGAGCCTCACCATTTACCGGTGCGAGTTCGCGGATCAGGGAGTGTATGTGTGTGATGCCCATGATGCCCAGAGCTCTGCCTCCGTGAAGGTACAAGGTGAGGGCTGCGTGGGGCATGTGGGGCATGGCAGATGTGGGCACCTCCTCCTGTCCTCCGTGTCCCCCAGCCAGGGGTTTGGCAGCTCTACTTTCACCTTCACAACCCTTGGCATGCTGGGGCACTGGGTGGGGGGTGCTGGGAGCAGCTCTGTGTGTCCGGGTGTGGCAGGGCCTCCCTTGCCACCCCAGGCCGCAACATCCAGATCGTGAGGCCCCTGGAGGATGTGGAAGTGATGGAGAAGGACGGTGCCACCTTCTCCTGTGAGGTCTCCCACGACGAAGTGCCTGGCCAGTGGTTCTGGGAGGGCAGTAAACTGCGGCCCACTGACAACGTGCGCATCCGCCAGGAAGGTGCGAGGACAGGTGGCTGTAGCGGGCACGGCCGGGCCCCCAGGTCTTCCTCTGCCCCCGCCCATACTGAGCCGCCTTTGTCCCCAGGAAGGACATACACTCTCATCTACCGGAGAGTCCTGGCGGAAGATGCAGGAGAGATCCAATTTGTAGCCGAAAATGCAGAATCGCGAGCCCAGCTCCGAGTGAAGGGTGAGGTGGGGGCTGAGGGGAGGGCAGGGCTGGACGGTGTGCATGTGTGGCCAGCTGGCTCAGCACAGGCCCGGACGCCCCAGGCCCGCTCTCAGGACCAGGACAGCAGGGACTCGAGGGAAGGGGGTGTCACCTCCTTGGCAGGAAGATAGGGGCCAGAGAAGCGGCCATGAGGGGCTTCTCCCTTCCTTAAAACAGATCCTGAAGAATTCTCCCTCGGGCCGCAGCGAGTGCTGGAGAGGCCAGGCATGAGGTCCTGTGGGGGAGGCATGGCAGGGACGGGGGGTTCCACCTGGTGGCAGCGAGGAGGAGGATCAGGGAGAGTGGTGCTGGGGCGGCAGGGAGGGAGGCTCTGCAGACAGGTGGGGTGGGGATGGGCCAGTAGGGCTAATCAGAGGTATGCGGCGAGGGACATGAGTTCCTGGGACTGGGCTAGGGTATATGGTTATGGTTTGGAAGTGGGGGTTTGGGGAGAGGACTGCAGGGGGTGGGGCTACGTGGGGCAGGACCTACCCTGCTCTTGGTGGGCCGGGACAGCGTGTAGGACCTGGGCGGTGGAAGTGGGAGTGTGGGATATGGGAGGGCAGGGCGGGCAGAGGTGGGCGCACTCCCCTTGCTTGTGGTCTGCTCTGTGGAGCAGGTCCTAGCACAGCTCCAAGGGGGACACTTGGCCTGACCACCTGCTGGCCCCTGGTGGGCAGACATGGGCTGTTGGGGCTTAGTGGGGTCCAGGCCCTTGGCTGCCCAAGACCCTCAGTGCCTTGTCGGAGCCTGGGCCTGGGAGCCTGGAGCACCGTCTCTGATCCACCCCATGCCCCCGCCACGTTCACAGAGCTGCCAGTGACTCTCGTGCGCCCGCTGCGGGACAAGATTGCCATGGAGAAGCACCGCGGTGTGCTGGAGTGTCAGGTGTCCCGGGCCAGCGCCCAGGTGCGGTGGTTCAAGGGCAGTCAGGAGCTGCAGCCCGGGCCCAAGTACGAGCTGGTCAGTGATGGCCTCTACCGCAAGCTGATCATCAGTGATGTCCACGCAGAGGACGAGGACACCTACACCTGTGATGCTGGTGATGTCAAGACCAGTGCACAGTTCTTTGTGGAAGGTGCAGGCAGGGAGGGCAGCTCTGCAGGTTGCTTTTGTTGGGGGGAGTCTCCCAGGTCCATGGTTTGCCCTACACTCCTGGAGACGCTGGGTCCGGGCAGCTCAGGAGGATGCTAGCATGCATCTAGCAGGGCGGGGGCTTGTTCCCAGGAAGGAACCCTGCCGGAGGGGCAGCGTGTCCTATCCGCGGGATCAGCCAGCGACTGCTCCTCCCCAACAGAGCAATCCATCACCATTGTGCGGGGTCTGCAGGACGTGACAGTGATGGAGCCCGCTCCTGCCTGGTTTGAGTGTGAGACCTCCATCCCCTCAGTGCGGCCACCTAAGTGGCTCCTGGGGAAGACGGTGTTGCAGGCTGGGGGGAACGTGGGCCTGGAGCAGGAGGGCACGGTGCACCGGCTGATGCTGCGGCGGACCTGCTCCACCATGACCGGGCCCGTGCACTTCACCATTGGCAAGTCTCGCTCCTCTGCCCGCCTGGTGGTCTCAGGTGAGCACTCCCGCCCCGGTGGGTGGACGTGGGGCAGAGCCACAAGAGGACAAGGTTCAGGGCTGTTGGGAGGCCTGGACAGGGCTGTGGGTGGGTACAGGGCAGGGCCATGGGAGGAGAAGGCTCAGGGCAGTGACAACACAGTTCAGGGCCACAGATGGATATCGCTTAGGGCCAGGGGAGGACACAGTTCAGGACCGCAGAGGACACAGCTCAGGGCCAGGGGAAGACACAGTTCAGGGAATGGTGGACACAGCTCAGGGCCAGGGGAGGACACAGTTCAAGGCCATAGGTGAGCAGGCTCAGGGCTTGGCAGGCAGGGCAGGGTGATTGGTTCCTGTGGTGCCGTGGCCCAGCCTCTCCCCACTCCCTGCAGACATCCCCGTAGTCCTCACACGGCCGTTGGAGCCCAAGACAGGGCGTGAGCTGCAGTCAGTGGTCCTGTCCTGCGACTTCCGGCCAGCCCCCAAGGCTGTGCAGTGGTACAAGGATGACACGCCCCTGTCTCCCTCTGAGAAGTTTAAGATGAGCCTGGAGGGTCAGATGGCTGAGCTGCGCATCCTCCGGCTCATGCCTGCCGATGCTGGTGTCTACCGGTGCCAGGCGGGCAGCGCCCACAGCAGCACTGAGGTCACTGTGGAAGGTGGGGCATGAGGGGCATGGGGCTACTGAGAGGGTTTTGGGGAGGGGTTGCCCGGTGATGTGGACACTGAGGCCCGTTGTGTCTCTTGCAGCGCGGGAGGTGACAGTGACAGGGCCGCTGCAGGATGCAGAGGCCACGGAGGAGGGCTGGGCCAGCTTCTCCTGTGAGCTGTCCCACGAGGATGAGGAGGTTGAGTGGTCGCTCAACGGGATGCCCCTGTACAACGACAGCTTCCATGAGATCTCGCACAAGGGCCGGCGCCACACGCTGGTACTGAAGAGCATCCAGCGGGCTGATGCGGGCATAGTACGCGCCTCCTCCCTGAAGGTGTCGACCTCTGCCCGCCTGGAGGTCCGAGGTGAGTCATCCCACGAGTCTTCGGGACTCCCCACTAGGAATGGGACAGGCGCTGGCCTCCCTCACCCTCCTATCCCTCCTGCAGTGAAGCCGGTGGTGTTCCTGAAGGCGCTGGATGACCTGTCCGCAGAGGAGCACGGCACCCTGGCCCTGCAGTGTGAAGTCTCTGACCCCGAGGCCCATGTGGTGTGGCGCAAAGATGGCGTGCAGCTGGGCCCCAGTGACAAGTATGACTTCCTGCACACGGCGGGCACGCGGGGGCTCGTGGTGCATGACGTGAGCCCTGAAGACGCTGGCCTGTACACCTGCCACGTGGGCTCCGAGGAGACCCAGGCCCGGGTCAGCGTGCACGGTGTGTGGCTGCAGGCACGGCGGAGCTCAGGGAAGGGAGGTGTGCTGGGTGGGCATGGATGTGGGGCCGGCCACTACCTGGGTGGCCCACATCATTCTCTGAGATTGAAGGGCTGCTCTGCTGAGCCGGGGAGGTCAGGGGAGCCTTCTCGGGGAGCCATGGATTGATGTGGTCCTGTGAGGCCTGGGTGCAAGCAGGTGGACCTGGGGACAGTGGGTCCCGGAGCCAGAGATTGTCCCCGGAGCCAGGGTTGGAGGCTGTGCTGTCCCTGCCCGCTGGTCCCGACGACATAGCCTGGGGATGTTGCCCTGTACCAGGGGACGTGTCTGCATGGAAGCCATCAGGCCACTGTGGGGACACCAATGGGGATAGCCAGGGAGAAGCCGAGATGCCAGGCAGGGGCTGTGAGTAGGCCACGTCTCTGTCCTTCACGGGGCCCCGGCAAGGCCCTAAGGCCACTGGGCTGGCAGGGTAGAGCCATCCCTGAACCCAGCCCTGCAGCCTTGGGGGCGTGCGTGCCCTGGAACCTCTCCTGCTTTTCAGGGGAAGTTTTCTCAACTGCAGGGTGGCTACCTGGCCCCCTCTGTGTGTGTGCCCAGTCCCAGTGGCATCCTGGTGTGGGTGACAGGTGATGTAACCAGCCTGTTTGCTGGTCCTTGACAGTCTTGTAACGAGATGGGAAGGGGCAGGAGCCATGGTGAGTTTGTCCTGGAGCTGGGACTAGCCTGCTTGGAGGCCCCTCATCCGGGGTCCTGTGCCCCCTCTCCTCCCTGTGATGACCATGGGTTCTCCCTCTCCCTGCCACCCTGATTGGAGCTCAGAGCTGTTGGTTATGCAGATGCCAGGGGACAGCCAGCTCCAGCAGAGGGGCATCTACTCATTGGCTGGTGCAATGTGGCACCCTGTCCCCCAGGGCCTGGCCTCTCCCAGGGTCTGGCACCTCCCAGGGTTTGGTCCCTGTGGGGTCTGGTCCCTCTAAGGAATCCAGCTCCTCCTGGGGTCTGGTCCCTGTGGGCTCTGATCCCTCCCAGGGTCTGGCCCTTCCTAGGTCTGGCCCAGGGCAGTGCTGTCCTCTTGCCTGGCCTGACAGTCTCTGATGGCCCGCAGATCTGCACGTGGGCATCACCAAGAGGCTGAAGACAATGGAGGTGCTGGAAGGGGAGAGCTGCAGCTTTGAGTGCGTCCTGTCCCATGAGAGTGCCAGCGACCCGGCCATGTGGACAGTCGGTGGGAAGACAGTGGGCAGCTCCAGCCGCTTCCAGGCCACACGTCAGGGCCGAAAATACATCCTGGTGGTCCGGGAGGCTGCGCCAAGTGATGCCGGGGAGGTGGTCTTCTCTGTGCGAGGCCTCACCTCCAAGGCCTCACTCATTGTCAGAGGTGGGCAGGGCCTGCTGGACAGGGGCTTATCACCTGGGCTGAGGAGTGGGGACCCTGGGCCTGTCCCCAGGAGTCCAGGAGCTGGGCCCCCCTGGCTACAGAAGCTGGTGGGGGGGGCTTTTGGGGCCTGCCTCCCCCAGCTGCTGCAGAGCACCCCTTCTAGAAGCCACAGGGCCTGAGTCACCTGCTGGATGCTGGGGGCAGTTCTCGAGTGGAATTGGGGTTGCACTGTTTTCTGAGCTCTGATATAGGCCTGGATTCTTTTCCAATCCGTGGTCTGAGTGCCCTGAGCACTTGGTAGCTCCCAGAGCTGTGACTCACAGGGCCAGTCTGGCAGCACTGGCCTGAGGCCCCAGCCACCTGCTCCGCTGACATCACCGCCAGCGCCCGAGTTCGCGCCCCTGACGAGCACACTTGGTGCAGCTCGGCGGGGCACACTCAGAGGATGCCAGCGTGGGCCTGAAAGATGCCAGGGGATAAAATTCTGTAGTTTTTGATCTTCCTGCCTCCCAAGTCCCACCGTGGTGACAGTGGGGACACTAACATTCCAGGACTCTGAAGCTCCTGAGGGCCGAGGTCCCAGAGTTTGGGGGTTGCAGGTTCTATTGTCTTGGTCACCAGAGAGTGAATGTTGTCAAACGCTTGTCCTTACCCCAATCCTGGTCATGGTGGAGGTGGTAGGTTTTGGCTGGGTCTGTGCCTGGGGCTATGGCTGTAGCCCAGATGGTGGCTGTGGCTGTGGCTGCAGTCATCTGTGGCTGGTGCCGTGGCCCTGGCTGTGCTTCAAGGGCAGCTGTCCCTGCTCCCTTCAGAGAGGCCGGCCACCATCATCAAGCCCCTGGAAGACCAGTGGGTGGCGCCAGGGGAGGACGTGGAGCTGCGCTGTGAGCTGTCACGGGCGGGAACGCCTGTGCACTGGCTGAAGGACAGGAAGGCCATCCGCAAGAGCCAGAAGTATGATGTGGTCTGCGAGGGCACGATGGCCATGCTGGTCATCCGCGGGGCCTCGCTCAAGGACGCGGGCGAGTACACGTGTGAGGTGGAGGCTTCCAAGAGCACAGCCAGCATCCGTGTGGAAGGTGAATGCCGCAGGAGCCCCACGCGTGGCCCTGGAGTGGCCTCTCTGCCCTAGCGGGGCACGGGGCCACCCCTGGAGCCTGAGCTGCTCTGTCCCAGGTGGAAGGGCTCAACTCAGGTCCCAGAGCTTCTGCAGCAGGACCTGGAAGATAACGGGGCCGGCCTGGGGTCTGTGCAGGCCTCACGCCCCACCTATTCTGCCTCCATCTCCCTGCCCCAGAAAAAGCAAACTGCTTCACAGAGGAGCTGACCAATCTGCAGGTGGAGGAGAAAGGCACAGCTGTGTTCACGTGCAAGACGGAGCACCCCGCGGCCACAGTGACCTGGCGCAAGGGCCTCTTGGAGCTACGGGCCTCAGGGAAGCACCAGCCCAGCCAGGAGGGCCTGACCCTGCGGCTCACCATCAGTGCCCTGGAGAAGGCAGACAGCGACACCTATACCTGTGACATTGGCCAGGCCCAGTCCCAGGCCCAGCTCGTAGTGCAAGGTGAGGCGGCCAAGTGTGCTCGGGCCTAGGCTTTGAATGGCACTGGAGACTTGGAGGTGGACAGGCCCAGCCTCAGTTTCTTATCATGAGGGTATAGGGGTGCACCCTGGGTGGTCACTGAGGCTCCCCAGCATGGCTGTGAATGAGCTGCTGGTGCTCACTTACTCGTGTGTTTATTTGGTCACTGTGTGTTTCTCCCACATGCCCCGTGTGCCTGGCCCCCATGCGTAAGCTCGGCGTGTATCTATACATGCAACGTGTCACCCTTATCCCAGAGGGACAGCCTGACTCAGCCGTGCCAGGCAGCCTCAGGTGCTCCCAGGGAAGAACTGATGGTCATTAGGGTTGTCATTGAGAGTTACAGTGGCATTTTAGTCTTTTTCTTGTTGTTTACAACAGAATACCTGAAACTGGGTAATTTATAAAGGAAATAAATTTACTTCTTACAGCTCTGGAGGCTGGGAAGTCCAAGGTCAAGGGGCCACATCTGGTGAGGGCCCTTTTGCTGACAGGGACTCTCTGCAGAGTCCCCAAGGGATGGCACAGGGCATCCCATGGGGAGGGGGCTGAGTGTGCTAGCTTGGGCCTCTCTTCATCTTCTTTTAAAGTCACCACTCACATGGAAGCACTTTAACCCATTAACCTGTTAACCCATTGATCCATGAATGGGTTAATCCATTCCCGCCTTGGACCCAATCCCCTCTTAAAGGCTCCACCTCTTAATATTGCCACATTGGGATTAAGTTTCAACATGAGTTTCCAGGGGGACATTCAGATCATAGTAGGTGGCTGTTCGATCTTACTGTTTGGCTCCACATTTGAGTGGCAGGCAGAGTGAGAGCTGTCATTCTCTCGACTCTGTAGATAAGAAAACTGAAGCTTTAGTGGGTCCATGGCCAGGGCAAGGTCATCAGGCACATTGGGATCAGAGCAGGCGAGGCCCAACCCCATCACCGCAGCCTTCACTTGGCTCTGAAGTCCCGGGCCGGTGTCCAGAGCTGAGTTTGCAGGAGGTCACTGCTGGGGTCTGACCACAGGGCGTTCACAGAGTTCAGTATTTGAAAGGCCCCAGTTGTGATCATCAGAAGTAACGTAAACCAGGAATCATCACTGATTTTTTCTCTCCAATGGATTTGGTGACCCTGGTGAAAGTATTCTGTTAGCACAGTAATGCTCCATGATCTAATAAAGTTGGTACCCAGAGTTAATTTTTTAAAAAGTCATCAAAAGTGAGAGTCATAAGATAACAAAAGATGCTCTTTTAAAGTTTAACATGGCTGGGCTCAGTGGCTCACACCTGTAATCCCAGCACTTTGGGAGGCTGAGGCAGGTGGATCATGAGGTCAGGAGTTCTAGACCAGCCTGGCCAACATGGTGAAACCCTATCTCTATTAAAAATACAAAATTAGCCAGGCATGGTGGCGCGTGCCTGTATTCTCAGCTACTCAGGAGGCTGAGGCAGGAGCGTTGCTTGAACCCGGGAGGCAGAGGTTGCAGTGAGCCAAGATCGCGCCACTGCACTCCAGCCTGGGAGACAGAGTGAGATTCCATCTCTACAAAAATAAAATAAAATAAAATAAAAATTTAACATATGAGGATGTCGACTGGCCTGGTCTGGGAGCCCAAGCCATTTCCTTGTTTGCCATCCACTGATGGCAGCTCTTCCTCCGTGTGCATTGCCCGGGCTGGGGTGAGCTTCTTTGAGGTGGAGTTGTGCCTGCAGGACACTCGTGCATGCAGAAGGAATCTGAATGCAGGACCTGTCTCTATATTCATAAACGCTCATCTCTTACCATCCCTAATTCAACAGCCAAAAAACCTTGTTTCTAGGAATTCACATTTCCTATCTTCCAAGCATTTGATTTAAATTTCAACATAAATGTAGCCATTTTTTTTTCACACTCCTGTTTCATCTGTTACTACAAGAGTTATTTCATGGCACAATTGTAATGATACACACAGCTGTGTAAGCAGGTTTGGGAGCCAACCGCTCCTGGGAGCACAGCTTGGAAAGGGGGCAGGAGTGTGCTCTCCTGGGTTCTCAGCAGGCTGCAGACTCACCCAGCAAGCCTTGCAGAAGGACCTCCAAGGTGCAGAGAGGTGGGCTCGGGGCTCCGAGTGGCCCTCAAACAAGTATCTTTGGACCATTCAAGCTCTGACCCACTTACTGTTTCCAGAGTTCTGTCCCTGCAAACTTGTTAAAACACAGCCACCTTGCTCTGTCCTGGGGAGCGTCTGTCCTGGGGAGCACTGCTGGCCAAGCCTGCCCAGGACGGTGGGGCCCCTGAGCAGTCTGTGCCTTTGCAGGCCGGAGAGTGCACATCATCGAGGACCTGGAGGATGTGGATGTGCAGGAGGGCTCCTCGGCCACCTTCCGTTGCCGGATCTCCCCGGCCAACTACGAGCCTGTGCACTGGTTCCTGGACAAGACACCCCTGCATGCCAACGAGCTCAATGAGATCGATGCCCAGCCCGGGGGCTACCACGTGCTGACCCTGCGGCAGCTGGCGCTCAAGGACTCGGGCACCATCTACTTTGAGGCGGGTGACCAGCGGGCCTCGGCCGCCCTGCGGGTCACTGGTGGGTCGCATGCCCGCATTGCACATGTTGCTCAGAGCTGCAGACAGGTGGAGAGGTGGATGGCAGCTCAGCCATGTGCCCAGTATCCCTGGGCTCACAGAGAAAGCACCATTGGCTTACTGTGGGGTGGGGGCTCGGAAGGCTGAATTGGGCTCTTTCAGGATGGATGCTTCTGCATGGTTTGCAGAACTGTGCTTGGCGTGGCCCGGGCCAGGCTGCATCCCCACTGGGGCAGGAGCCGCACGGAGCCTGCCCTGTTCCCTCTGCAGCCTTTTGCGTGGCCCCAGCGTGAGGGTGGCTGGTGGGTGCTGAGCCAGGGTGTTGCCTGGTCTGCAGTGAGACCCAGGGTTTCTCCCCGTTGGCCCCTCCAGCGGCAGCACGACAGGATCCCACATGCCCTTGCTTCTCTCTCTGTCCCCCAGAGAAGCCAAGCGTCTTCTCCCGGGAGCTCACAGATGCCACCATCACAGAGGGTGAGGACTTGACCCTGGTGTGCGAGACCAGCACCTGCGACATTCCTGTGTGCTGGACCAAGGATGGGAAGACCCTGCGGGGGTCTGCCCGGTGCCAGCTGAGCCACGAGGGCCACCAGGCCCAGCTGCTCATCACTGGGGCCACCCTGCAGGACAGCGGACGCTACAAGTGTGAGGCTGGGGGTGCCTGCAGCAGCTCCATTGTCAGGGTGCATGGTGAGCCCCAGCAGCCCCAAAGCCCAGCCACAGGCCAGGTGCCTATAGCTCTCTTCTCAGGCAGCACCGTCTTCAGGGCAGGGCATGTGCGCCCACAAGGAGCCCAAGGCAGGAGCACCCAGGCTCCCGTACATCCTGTATGGGGCACCCATGGCTCCCCATGTCCTTCCTGGCTCTCCCTGGCACCTTGTCCACCCTGCTCGGCTTCCGCCCTGGCCTCTGCCACCTGCGGGAGCCGCGCTGCAGAGCTGTCTCCTCTGCGTCCCTGAAGGGCCATCCCTCTGTGTCTGCCTGTGTCCCTGACCTCCCATCTTAGGAGGTGCCAGCCACAGTGGCTTAGGGCCCACTGTGACCTCATTTGACCGTACTTTCCTCATCACAGCCACGCTTTGAGGTCTGGGCTAGGGCTTCCAACTGTGAATTTGGCGGGCACAGGTCCCTGACACCCCACCATTCTGTTCTCCTGCTTGGTTCACCCTTTCTATCCCTCACCCTCAGAGTTGCCCCTTTCCGGAAGTCTCAAGGTCGCTGCCACAGGCCCCAAAGGAGAAGGGGGACCCTGCAGCTGATGTCCCCAGCCCTCCACCACCTATAGGGGACCCCTAGTGGACTTCAGTCGGGGGAGGGCAAGCTGAGCCTGTGCCTGTCTGCAGCGCGGCCAGTGCGGTTCCAGGAGGCCCTGAAGGACCTGGAGGTGCTGGAGGGTGGTGCTGCCACACTGCGCTGTGTGCTGTCATCTGTGGCTGCGCCCGTGAAGTGGTGCTATGGAAACAACGTCCTGAGGCCAGGTGACAAATACAGCCTACGCCAGGAGGGTGCCGTGCTGGAGCTGGTGGTCCGGAACCTCCGGCCGCAGGACAGCGGGCGGTACTCATGCTCCTTCGGGGACCAGACTACTTCTGCCACCCTCACAGTGACTGGTAAGCGTCTCTGTCCACCCTGCCCATGTGGCCCAAAGATGCCTCTTCCTCCAACGCAGGGGAGCAAAGACGATGCTCTCTGTGTCTGACTTTCCTGCAGCCCTGCCTGCCCAGTTCATCAGGAAACTGAGAAACAAGGAGGCCACAGAAGGGGCCACGGCCACGCTGCGGTGTGAGCTGAGCAAGGCAGCCCCTGTGGAGTGGAGAAAGGGGTCTGAGACCCTCAGAGATGGGGACAGATACTGTCTGAGGCAGGACGGGGCCATGTGTGAGCTGCAGATCCGTGGCCTGGCCATGGTGGATGCCGCGGAGTACTCGTGTGTGTGTGGAGAGGAGAGGACCTCGGCCTCACTCACCATCAGGGGTAAGACCGTGTATCCAGAGCCGTGTCTGGTGTCCAATTTTTACCTCTGCTGTCAGTCGTACCCATTCTAGTCTCCCTGACTGTGCCATGCCCTTCCCAGCACATCACGGAATCCCTTCCAGCTTTCTGGGCTGTGGAAGGAACCAGGAGAACCCGGCATTTGCAGCCAGACTCCCACCCTCGAGGCACCCTGGGACTTGTCCTGTGGGAGTCTGTCTTATCCTCCGTCTTGCCATGGCCTGTCCTCCTGTGCTTCCCAGAATCTGATCTCCTCCATGTCTGTCTGTCCATCTCTCCCCAGCCATGCCTGCCCACTTCATAGGAAGACTGAGACATCAAGAGAGCACAGAAGGGGCCACAGCCACACTGCGGTGTGAGCTGAGCAAGGTGGCCCCCGTGGAGTGGAGGAAGGGGCGTGAGAACCTCAGAGATGGGGACAGACACAGCCTGAGGCAGGACGGGGCTGTGTGCGAGCTGCAGATCTGTGGCCTGGCTGTGGCAGATGCTGGGGAGTACTCCTGTGTGTGTGGGGAGGAGAGGACCTCTGCCACTCTCACCGTGAAGGGTAATGACTGCTCCTGGCCACGTGCATGGGTGGCTATGTCTGAGCGGGTGTGCACATTCCTGCTTTGTGCTCACGTCTGCGCTGTGGCCTTCCCTGTCTTTCTGCGTGTGGTTCCTTCATTCCTTCAGTAGGGATTCCCCACACCTGCTGCGTGTTACCCATCTCAGGAGCAGGAAGACAGCAGAGAAGAGAGGGCTGTTTGAGCCCTACAGAGTTGTAGGCAGAGACAGAGGATGTGGGGAGAACCAAATCATTAGAAAAGTGAGATCACAGATCTTCTCCAGGGTAAACACTAGGAAGGCAGGAAGGCAATCAGGAGGAGCCCCAGAAGCGGAACACAGACGGGAGTGGGGGGATGGCAGGTGGGCTGGAGTGCACAGCCAGGAAGGGGAGGGTCCATTGTGAGGAGGAGAGAGGCAGGGTGACTGTGGGGAGGAGGTGATGGGGGTGACTGTGGGGAGGAGGTGATGGGGGTGACTGTGGGGAGGAGGTGATGGGGGTGACTGTGGGGAGGAGGTGATGGGGGTGACTGTGGGGAGGAGGTGATGGGGGTGACTGTGGGGAGGAGGTGATGGGGGTGACTGTGGGGAGGAGGTGATGGGGGTGACTGTGGGGAGGAGCAGCCACAGTGACTCTTTGTGTGTCAGCCAAGCAGAGCAGCTGTGTGGAGTAGAAGAAGGGGCCCAAGACAATCTGAGATGGAGGCTTTGACCAGGACAGAACGTCCGGAGCCCTGTGGCCTGCCTACGGCAGATCTAGGGTGTCCTCACGTGTGGGTGGTGGGAGTGGATCTCAGCCATAGCTGGGTCCCCTAGGGACGTGAGACTGCAGAACTCGCCCAGGGCCCTGAACCTCTCAGTCACAGCAAGGAGAGGATTCTAGCCTCAAGCCACCAGTGTTCTCAGCAGAAGGGGCAGAGCCCTGCAGGCCTGGCCTCGTGTGTCTGTGGAGCCGGGACCCATGGCCCGGTGTGGCTGGTGGCGTGGTGTGGCGTGTTCAGGTGCTCAGGGCCTTGAAGGGCCTGGCTCACTTCCGTCAGAGAAAGCACATGGGATAAAGCTGGCCCAGGTGGAGGGCTCGGGCACCTTACAGGGAATGCAGGGAAGGACTCTCCCAAGCTCAGGGGCCTCCTCGCCCAGGACTGGTGGGCTCCCCTCACACCACAAGGAGCGATCCCTCAGCCAGTGAAGGGGCAGGTTCTGGGGGCCAGGCACAGCCATCTGGATGCCAGTGCCTGAAGCAGGTAGCTCCGGTCACAGGCACAAGTGTTGTAGACCTTTGCGGAGAGGCCCGGCCTCCATGCACCTCCAGCGGTGTCGACAGAGCACAGACAGCTTCCAAGGCATGGAGGCACCACACTACCAGGCTCGCCAGGACACCCCAGAGGGGCACAGACTTCGGGCCCTGTCACGTGGCTGTGTAGCATGTTGGAGAGACACAGAGACCACAGGGGCCCGGGGGCTAATCTGTGTCCTCCTCAGACCGGTGGCTGAAGAGCAGATGATCAGAGTGGACCCCTGCCGGCTGCCTGAGGCAGTTGCTTCCAGAAGTGGGCGAGTTCCGGGGAAGCTTCAGGTGGTGGGTCCCCTGCTGGACCCCCTCTGGTGCCTGCTAAGAGGGCACCCTTGCATGCTGGAAGTTTCCACCGGACCCTGAAGCCCCAAGGATGCTCCGAGCTGCAGTTCCTCAGGGGGCGTCCAGGGGATGAAGCTGAGCACTCTGAGGCTCCAGTCTCCATCTGGTGGGCTGGGAAGCCACCCAGCCTCAGTGCACAGGAGACAGTGGCCCTCGTCTGTCCCTGTGATCCATGGCTATCTCCTGCATGCAGGGCATGTCTGGGTGGACGGTTCCTTCATGTATTCAGTTGGTTGTTTCTTATCTGCTGGACCCATGCGCCAGGGCACCTGCTGCGTGGGGTTCCTGCTTGCATCATGAACACAGGGTGACAGTCAAGGTGGAGGGCAGCACCCTCCTCTCTCCCAGCAGCAGGCTCCTTACTCCCTGTCTGCCCTGGGCTCTGGCTGCAGGAGCAGCAGGAACTGATGAGAAGCAGGAGCCTGGATGATTTCGTGGGAGATTTTTAGGCAGCTGATTTTGTGTCTTTTTCCTCCAGCTATTCATCAAGATCATGAGGCTGGGTGTGGTGGCTCACACCTGTAAACCCAGCACTTTGGGGGGCCAAGGCAGGAGGATCATTTGAGCTCAGGAGTTTCAGGCCAACCTGGGCAACCCAGGGAGACCGTATCTCTACAAAAAATATAAAAATTAGCTGGTTGTGGTGGTGTGCACCTGTGGTCCCAGCTACTCAGGTGGGAGGATTGGTTGAGGCCAGAAGTTTGAGGCTGCAGTGAGCTGTGATGACACCACTGCACTCCAGCCTAGGCGACACACTGAGACCCTGTCTGAAAAAGAAAAAAAAAATATGAAGGAGCTATGAAATAGGGAGCCACAGAATGAGGCCAGGGCCACAGTATAGTGTGAGCCACCAGGCTGGTCTTGGGCCCTTGAGCATGATGACAAATTCAGTCTGAGCCAGGATGGGCTACAGAAGACCCTGGGGATGGGGAGATCTGGTTTGGTTCCGTCTCTGCCTCCCCATCTCGTGGGTCCTGTGGCCACTGCATGTGTCTGCCATCATCTTGGGGTCCCTGCTAGGATTCTAGCTCCTCTGTGTCCTGGGCGGCTTTCCCCTGCGTGTCCATGGCCAGTCTGTTCTCTGTTCCCAGGGCACTGTTTCACGTCCACATGTCCATGCTTTAATTCCTAGTTTCCTCCAGAGCGGGAGTGTGTCCTTGCTGAGTGTCCCCAGGTGTCTCCAGAGGGCCTCATGGTTTTTGTGTCCTCTCCAGCCTTGCCAGCCAGGTTCATAGAAAGTATGAGGCCTGAGGATGCCTCAAAAGGGGCCATACCATGGTGCTAGTGGGCTGGACCGTGGGAAGCCGCAGTGCACAGCCTGTACTCAGCACGCCCCAGGAGCAGCCCATGTTCAGATGGCTTCCCTGTCTTCTCAGTGTTGTCCATGTCCTGTCTCTTCTGTGGGCTCAGAGGGTGTGACTGTGGCCATCTCTTTCTGATCCCTCAGCCCTGCCAGCCAAGTTCACAGAGGGTCTGAGGAATGAAGAGGCCGTGGAAGGGGCCACAGCCATGTTGTGGTGTGAACTGAGCAAGGTGGCCCCTGTGGAGTGGAGGAAGGGGCCCGAGAACCTCAGAGATGGGGACAGATACATCCTGAGGCAGGAGGGGACCAGGTGTGAGCTGCAGATCTGTGGCCTGGCTATGGCGGACGCCGGGGAGTACTTGTGTGTGTGCGGGCAGGAGAGGACCTCAGCCACGCTCACCATCAGGGGTAAAGATCATGTGTGGCCTTGTGGACCTGTGGCTTGGTGTCTACATGTCACCGAGTCATCCTCATCTTCCAATGTGGCACAGCCCCTGTGGCAATCCCGGGGTTGTCTTTTCTCCAACTGAGGTCCTCCAGTTGTCTCCCGCCTACTCTTCTTGTCCAGGAGGTGTCCTCATGCTCATGTTCATCCCTTTGTGTTCTCTGTTCTTCCCGGGCCATTTGCTTCCTCCCCGTGTGAATGTTTATTTGCTCCTTCACATGTGGTCCTTTGGTGGTTTGTGTGGCTCCTTGTGGGTGTCCATGTCCCGTCCACAGAGTCTTCCAGACAGTCTGATGATCTCAGCGACTGCTTGGTCCTTCCCAGCTCTGCCTGCCAGGTTCATAGAAGATGTGAAAAACCAGGAGGCCAGAGAAGGGGCCACGGCTGTGCTGCAGTGTGAGCTGAACAGTGCAGCCCCTGTGGAGTGGAGGAAGGGGTCTGAGACCCTTAGAGATGGGGACAGATACAGCCTGAGGCAGGACGGGACCAAATGTGAGCTGCAGATTCGTGGCCTGGCCATGGCAGACACTGGGGAGTACTCGTGCGTGTGCGGGCAGGAGAGGACCTCGGCTATGCTCACCGTCAGGGGTAAAAGCCACATGTGGCCAAGGAGAGCCATCTTCTGGTGTCCATGTACTGATGTCATGCCATCTGTCTGTACTCACCCCATGGGCTCTCCCTGCATCTGCGCCACCCTGTTCCCATCACTCTGCAGAGTCCCTTCCAGCCTCTAGAGCTATTGTGGGAACCAGGAGAAACTGGCCTTGTAGCCAGCTTCCACCCCATGTGCCTCCAAGGATGGGCTCCATCATGTTGTCCTGTTGGCTTCTGCACCTTGTCCTTCATGCTGTCCTGTCCTCCCCCCACAGAGTGCTCCAGAGACTCTCACGGTCCTCGTGTGTGTCTGACATACTCTGGCTCTGGCAGCCAGAGTTACATAAAGTGTGAGGACTCAGGAGGCCGTGGAAGGAGCCACAGCTACAGTGCTGACAGGCTGGAGCACGGGAAGCCCCAGTCCACAGCCTGTGCTCAGCACACCCCACATGTGGCCTGTGTCCAGTTGGGTTCTGTGTCTTCTCTGTGCCATCCATGTTCTGTATCTTCCATGTTCTCAGAGAGCATGATTGTGTTCATATATTCTGACCCTCCCCCAGCTCTACCCATCAAGTTCACAGAGGGTCTGAGGAACGAAGAGACCACAGAAGGGGCAACGGCCGTGCTGTGGTGTGAGCTGAGCAAGATGGCCCCCGTGGAGTGGTGGAAGGGGCATGAGACCCTCAGAGATGGAGACAGACACAGCCTGAGGCAGGACGGGGCCAGGTGTGAGCTGCAGATCCGCGGCCTCGTGGCAGAGGACGCTGGGGAGTACCTGTGCATGTGCGGGAAGGAGAGGACCTCAGCCATGCTCACCGTCAGGGGTAAAGGCCACATGCAGCCAAGCAGCGCCATGCTCTCATGTCCACGTGTTGACTTGACGCCATCCGTCTCTGCCCATGGTGCGTTCTCTCCCCATATCTGTGCCTGCCTGTGTAACTGCACGAGCTTCTTCCAGCCTCCAGGGCTGTTGTAGGAAGCAGGAGGAAGCAGCCTCTCTAGCGGGCTCCCACTGTGTGCCTCCGAGGACTCTGTCAACATTGTCACGTTGGATTCTGTGTCTTCCATCCTGTCACATTCTTTCCCCTGATGTTCTCCATGTGTTTCTGACCCTCTCTGGGCCTGGGTGCCAGAGATTCCTATAAAGCCTGAGATGTGAGGAGGCCACAGGAGGGGCCATGGCCATGTGCTGTACAGTCTGTACTGAGGGAAGTCCCAGTCCACAGCCTGTGCTCAGCACACCCTCATGCAGCCTGTGCCCAGTTGGGTTCTGTGTCTTGTCTCTGCCATCCATGTCCTTCCTATCTCTTCCAGGTACTCAGAGAATGTGATTATATCTGTGTCTTTTGACCTCCCCAGCCATGCCTTCCAAGTTCATAGAGGGTCTGAGGAATGAAGAGGCCACAGAAGGGGACACGGCCACACTGCGGTGTGAGCTGAGCAAGGCGGCACCGGTGGAGTGGAGGAAGGGGCATGAGACCCTCAGAGATGGGGACAGACACAGCCTGAGGCAGGACGGGTCCAGGTGTGAGCTGCAGATCCGTGGCCTGGCTGTGGTGGATGCCGGGGAGTACTCGTGTGTGTGCGGGCAGGAGAGGACCTCAGCCACACTCACTGTCAGGGGTAAAGATCGTGCGTAGCTATGTGGACCATGGCTTGGTGTCTACACATCTCTGTGTCACCACCTTCTGCCTTCAAATGTGGCATGGTTCTGTGGCAACCCCATGGTTGTCTGTCCTTTAACCAGGGACCTCTGGGCATCTCCCTCCTCCCTTCTTATCCAGGAGGTGTCCTCATGCTCATGTCCTTCTCCTTTTGTGTTCTCTGTCCCTCTGGGGCCATTTGCTTCCTCCCCATGTGTACGTTTGTTTGCTCTTTCACGTGTGGTCCTTTGATGGTTTGTGTGGCTCCTTGTGGGTGAGCATGTCTCGTCCACAGAGTCCTCCAGACGGTCTGATAATCACAATGACTGCTTGGTCCTTCCCAGCCCCGCCTGCCAGATTCATAGAAGATGTGAAAAACCAGGAGGCCAGAGAAGGGGCCACGGCCGTGCTGCAATGTGAGCTGAGCAAGGCGGCCCCCGTGGAGTGGAGGAAGGGGTCTGAGACCCTCAGAGGTGGGGACAGATACAGCCTGAGGCAGGATGGGACCAGATGTGAGCTGCAGATTCGTGGCCTGTCCGTGGCAGACACTGGGGAATACTCGTGTGTGTGCGGGCAGGAGAGGACCTCAGCCACACTCACTGTGAGGGGTAAAGATCGTGTGTAGCTATGTGGACCATGGCTTGGTGTCTACACATCTCTGTGTCACCACCTTCTGCCTTCAAATGTGGCATGGTTCTGTGGCAACCCCATGGTTGTCTGTCCTTTAACCAGGGTCCTCTGGGCATCTCCCTCCTCCCTTCTTATCCAGGAGGTGTCCTCATGCTCATGTCCTTCTCCTTTTGTGTTCTCTGTTCCTCTGGGGCCATTTGCTTCCTCCCCATGTGTACGTTTGTTTGCTCTTTCACGTGTGGTCCTTTGATGGTTTGTGTGGCTCCTTGTGGGTGAGCATGTCTCGTCCACAGAGTCCTCCAGACGGTCTGATAATCACAATGACTGCTTGGTCCTTCCCAGCCCTGCCTGCCAGATTCATAGAAGATGTGAAAAACCAGGAGGCCAGAGAAGGGGCCACGGTCATGCTGCAATGTGAGCTGAGCAAGGCAGCCCCCGTGGAGTGGAGGAAGGGGTCTGAGACCCTCAGAGGTGGGGACAGATACAGCCTGAGGCAGGATGGAACCAGATGTGAGCTGCAGATTCGTGGCCTGTCCGTGGCAGACACTGGGGAGTACTCGTGTGTGTGCGGGCAGGAGAGGACCTCGGCCACACTCATCATCAGGGGTAAAGACCGCATGTGGCCACCTGAGTGATTCCTGTCTCCTCCCACCTAACCCACATGATCTGTGCTCTCCCAGTGCCTCTTGATGTCATTGCCATCTCATTCAGTCATTCCCCTGTGTGATACATCCCACAAATGCACTTGGAACCCACTTGGATGACCTAATCTAGGGCCTGGGAATATGGACCTCAGGGGTGAATAGGGCAGGGACCCAAAGGAGAGCCCCACAGACAGACGTCAGGGTCCAGGAGAGCTGTCTGGGGCCACTGGCATCTTGCTGGGGCTTGCACATGTGCGCGGGCTCTGGGGCCCCAGGCCTAGAGGTGAGGGCCTGTGTTTCTGCTGATGGACATGCACAGTAGGGTTGGGGGCTCACCGAGGAGGTGGTCAGGCCAGGCCCCACTAAATCTGCTGAGAGTGTTTGAGTGGTTCTTGTGGTCGTGCCAGGCTCCTGAAGGACTGCTGCCTTTATCTGCTCGGCAGACACAGCAGAGCACTGCATCTGGGTAACTTCACAGCAGATACTTATTTTCTCAGACTTCTGGAGTCTGAAATTCCAAGATCAAGGAGTCACTCGGTTGGTTTCTCCTTAGGCCTCTTTTCTTGGCTTGTAGATACTCTGGTCATATTGGATTGGGCCCATCATAACAACCTCATTTTACCTTTCAAAGATACTATTTCAATACAGTGACATTGTGAAGTACTAGGGGTTAGGATTTCAACATACATGGATTTGGTGAGGGGACTCAATTCAGACCATGACATTCTGCCCTCTGGCTTCCCACAATTAATTACCGTCTAACATGCAAAATACACTTACTCCTTCCTAACAGCCCATAATCTTAACCCATTCCAGCATCAACTCAAAATCAAAATCTCATCTGAATGCATCTAAGTCAAGCATGAGGGAGGTGAAGTATGCGTCATTCCAAGGCAAAATTCTTCTTCAGTTGTGAAGCATGAAACCAGACAAGTTTTGTGCTTCCAAAATGCAGTGGTGGTGCAGGCATAGGATAGACGTTCCTGTTCAAAAGAGGGGAAGTTGGAAAGAAAAAATGGGTCATGGATCTTATGCAGGTCTGAACCTAGCAAAGCAAATTTCACTAGATTTTAAGGCTGGTGACTCAGTACAGTGGCTCACGTCTATAATCCTAGCACATTGGGTGGCCGAGGCAGGAGGATTATTTGAGGCCAGGTGTTCTAGACCAGCCTGGAAAATATAGCAAGACCCTTTTTCTAAAAGAAAAAAAAAATTGTTAGGTGTGGTGGTGCACATCTGGGGTTCCAGTTACTAGGGAGGCTGAGGCATGAAGATCACTTGAGCCTGGGAGTTTGAGGTTGCAGTGAGCTATAATTGTACCACTGCACTCCAGCCTGGGTGACAGTGAGACCCCATCTCTACCTTTTTTTTTAAAGTCTGAAAAATAATTCTCTTTGACTTAATTCCAGTCCTCCATGCCAACCAGAGTGTTATCTCCAGTCTCTCAGACCTGGGTAATATCCACTCATCCTTGGGTAACAGCCTTTCCCCCTCCATTCTAGGGAGAGGTGGTCCTGATCCGTGGACCTGTAGTGGCAGTGGCAGCCCTGCTGATGCCTTTGGGGTCATTCTTTTATTTTGAAGGATAAGACATGTTTGCAGCCATACAGTGATATTAGCTCATTCTGTTGAATCCCAGAAGTCTGATAGCCTTCCTTCATTTTATCCCACCTCAATCCAGTTCACTCCAATCTGCTGGTATAAGATTATCAGAAACTGAGTTGGCCTCCCATGCAATTCATGGAGGTCCACACCATCAGACAAGAGGCTTTTCCAGATAACTGCATCTCTATTCCTGGCTTCTGTTGAGATGACTAATTGGATCCATAAATTGCACACCTGGTGCTTTAGCAAATGGTTGTCTAGCCACACCCTTGATGTTCTCTTCAGAACAGTTTCTCATTTTTTACCGTGTGGTTAGGCTGAAGAATTTCCAAAACTTCAAGTATTGGTTCCTTTTTTATTTACAATTCCTTCTTCAATTTATTTTCCTCCTCTTGCACTTTACAATAAGCAGCAAAGAGAAAACAGGTTTCACCTTCAACACTTTACTTAGAAATTTCCTCAACTAAACATGCAAAATTTTATTGTTTCTTAGTCCTACCTTCCACACACAACAACACAATTCGGACAAGTTCTTTGCCACTTAATAATGAGGATCACCTTTCCTCCCCTTTCCAATAACCTGTTCTTTATTTCCATCTGAGGTCTGACCAGATGTCCATCTTTTTTAATGTCTATCTTTCCATGAACAGGTTGTTCACAGCAATCTAGGTTTTTTCCAACATGCACTTCAAATATCATCCAGCCTCCACCCATTACCCAGTTCCAAAGCCACTTCCACATTTTTAGATAATTGTTACAATGGCACCCTATTCCTGGTACCAATATTTGTGTTAGTTTTCTGACTAGATGTCTGAGGTGAAGTGTTATTAGGTTGACTTCCTCTCAGGCTTCTCTCCTTGGCTTGTTGATGCAGTCTTCTGTTTTTTCACATGGTCACTCCTCAGTGTGTCTCTGTGTCCTAATATCCGCTTTTTATAAGGACACCAGTCATATTGGAGTTGGGCACACCCTGACAACCTCATTTAACCTTAGTTACCACTTTAAAGGCCCTATCTTTAATACAGTCATGCTCTGAGGTTCTAGAGGTTAGGTTTGAACGTATGAATTTGGGGGGACACAATCAGACCATAATGGGGTAACCAGGGTGGGGCTTGCTCCATTGTACCTTGTGAGCTCTCACTTTGCTTAGAGTCAGGAGGGAAGAGAGGACAGCAGGTTGAAGGGTCAGAGGTGTGGTGTAGAAGCCGCATCTGGAGTCTCTTGGGGATTTTGGTGATTGAGCCAAGGCAATGTGTATCCAGTAAAGTCAGGACAGGAGCAGTGAGGTGGAGACAGCAGGTCCTTGTGTGGGCTGGGATGGTTGGCAGTGAGCCGAGGTATGCCCATGCATGAGCAGTGCTGGATGGAAGCCCTGCCTGGGATGGGTATCTCCTGTATGAGAATGGGGAAGCAGGTGTCAGGACAAGGAGGTGCCTCCTGTGAGGCTGGAGAAAGAGAGAGAGAGAAGAGAGAGATGCATCACATTATTGCATATGTGGAAGTTGCAGGAGCCTGTCTTGCTTCCTAGTAATGATAGGACATGGGTAGGACAAGATGCCCTTTGAGAAGAGATCCAGGATGGAGCCCATCTCTCAGCCAATCTGCACCTCATAGGCAGAACACAGGAAGACCTCAGTCTCACATGGTCTTTGGTCCGCCTTATCCCATGTCTTCGAGATCTGCTTCTGTTTCCTTCCTAGATAATCAGGTTGCGTCCCTCAGATCCTCCAGAGGGTTTGATGGCTTCTGTCCATGTGACCCTTCCTAGCCCTGCCTGCACGATTCACTCAAGATCTGAAGACCAAGGAGGCCTCAGAAGGGGCCACAGCTACACTGCAGTGTGAGCTGAGCAAGGTAGCCCCTGTGGAATGGAAGAAGGGTCCTGAGACCCTCAGAGATGGGGGCAGATACAGCCTGAAGCAGGATGGGATGAGGTGTGAGCTGCAGATCCATGACCTGTCTGTGGCAGATGCTGGGGAATACTCATGCATGTGTGGACAAGAGAGGACCTCGGCCACGCTCACCGTCAGGGGTAAAGTCCATCTGTCCAAATCTGCGTTCTGGTGTCCAGTTGTTCACTTCTTGCCATCAGTCTCTGCTCATTGCATGGTCTCCCCCAGACTGCCACACTCTTCACGTCATGCCACGCTATCCCTTCCAGCTTCCTGGGCTGCTGAAGGAACCAGAAAAAACTCTCATCTACATCCAGATTCCCTCTCCTGTGATACTGTGGGCCCTGTCCTATTGGATTGTGTCTTGTCTTTCATCTTGTCATGTCCTATCTACCAGCGCTTTCCAAGGAATTTAATGTTCTCTGTGTTTTCTGACTCTCTCTGGCCCTGCATGGCAGATTCACGTTATCTCTGAGGCCTGAGAAGCCCACAAAGGGGCCATGATTGTGATGTTACCAGGCTGAACAGAGGGAATCTACAGCCTGTGCTTGGCATACCTTGCATGTGGTCTGTGTCCAGTTGGGCTTTGTGTCTTCTCTGTGCCATCCATGTCCTGTCTTTTTCATGTGCTCAGTGTAATTGTGTCCATGTCTTTCTGATCCCTCCACCAGCCCTGCCTGCCAGGTTCACAGAGGGTCTGAGGAATGAAGAGGCCATGGAAGGGGCCACAGCCACACTGCAATGTGAGCTGAGCAAGGCAGCCCCTGTGGAGTGGAGGAAAGGCCTTGAGGCTCTCAGAGATGGGGACAAATACAGCCTGAGACAAGATGGGGCTGTGTGTGAGCTGCAGATTCATGGCCTGGCTATGGCAGATAACGGGGTGTACTCATGTGTGTGTGGGCAGGAGAGGACCTCAGCTACACTCACTGTCAGGGGTAAAGATCCTGTGTGGCCATGTGGGCTTGTGGCTTGGTGTATACACCTCTCTGTATCACCACCTTCTGCCTCCAAATGTGGCACATCTCCTGTGGAAACCCTGTGATTGTCTGTCCTCTAACTGGGGCCCTCTAGGTATCTCCTGCCTCCCCTTCTCATCAGTAGATGTCCTCCTGCTCATGCATGTCCCTGTGTGTTCTCTGTGCCTCCTGGGCCATTTGCCTTCTCATTGTTTACATATTGCTCATCTTGCTATGGTCCTTTGGTGGTTTGTGTGGCTCCTTATTGGTGTCCATGTTCTGTCCGAAAAATCCTCCAGACAGTCTGATGATATCAGTGACTGTTTGGTCCTTCTCAGCCCTGCCTGCCAGATTCATAGAGGATATGAGAAACCAGAAGGCCACAGAAGGGGCTACAGTCACACTGCAATGTAAGCTGAGAAAGGCGGCCCCCGTGGAGTGGAGAAAGGGGCCCAACACCCTCAAAGATGGGGACAGGTACAGCCTGAAGCAGGATGGGACCAGTTGTGAGCTGCAGATTCGTGGCCTGGTCATAGCAGATGCTGGAGAATACTCGTGCATATGTGAGCAGGAGAGGACCTCGGCCACGCTCACTGTCAGGGGTAAAGACCACGTGACCACCTGAGTGACTTCTGTCTTCCCCCACTTAACCCACATGTTCTGTGCTCTCCCAGTGTCTCTCAATGTCATTGACATTTTATTCAGTCACTCATCTGTGTGGTCCGTCCCACAAATGCACGCTGAGGACCCACTTGGATGGCCTAATCTAGGACCTGGGCATACAGACCCCAAGGGTGAATATTGCAGGGTCCCCAGGTGTCAGGACAGGGAGAGCAGCAGGCAGGTGTCAGGGTCCAGGAGAGCTGTCTGGGGCCCCTGCCATCTTGCAAAGGCCTGTGGATGTCCACCAGCTCTTGAGCCTCAGGCATGGAGGTCAGGAAATGTATGTCCTTTGACAGACATAGCGATGGCTCAGGCCAGGCCCCTCTTCAGGCTGGTGAGTGTTCTGATTGATCCTTGTGGTCATTCCAAGCTTCTAAAGGAGTATTGTCTTCATCTGCTCAGGCTAACGTAACAAAGCACTGCAGACAGGGTGGCTCAAATAACACAGATTTATTTTCTCAGAAGTATGGGGCTGAAATCTCAAGATCAAGGTGTCAGCTCCTCTCTTCTTGTAGACAGCTGTCTTCTCCCCGTGTCTTCACATGGATGTCCCTCTGTGTGCATATGTGTGTCCTAACCTCTTTTTACAAGAGCACCAGTCATACTGGATTTGGAACCACCCTAACAACCTCATTTTACCTTTCAATGATTGTCTTTAAATACAGTGATATTCTGAAGTGTACTGGGGGTTAGGACTTCAACATATGCATTTTTTCTGAGGCACAATTCAGACCATAACACTCCACCATCTGGATTCTCAAAATTCATGGCCTTCTCACATGCAAAATATGTTTACTTCTTCCTAACAGTCCCAAATCTTAGCCCATTTCAATATCAACTAGTCCAAATCACCTCTAAATATCATCTGAGTCAACTGTGAGGGAGACAAAGTGTGACTTATACAGAGGCAAAATTTTTCTTCATCTGTGAGGCTGTGAAATCAGACAAGTTATTTGTTTTGAAGTCACAATGGTGGGACAGGCATAGGATGGACATTCTGAATTAGGGAGAAACTGGAAAGGAGGAATGAGTCACGGGTCCCAAGTAAGGTGTAACCCTAGCAGGACAAATATCATTAGGTTTTAAGGCTTTGGATTAATACTTAGTCCTCTCGACCCAACAGGGTTGCAACTCTACCCCCTCAGCCCTGAGTGGAGGTGTCTGGCTCTCTGTAACTGAGGAGGAGACAGCCTTACTTCCAGGCCTGTGCCCTCTACCCCCTGGTTATAATGCCATTCCTGTCACCTCCTGAACCAACTTTTGGGTCATTATTCCTTTTTCTTGCAGAATATCTTGTTTATATCCATGTAGCTCTATTGGCCCATCCTGTGGATTCTCAGAAGTCTGACATCCTTCCTTCATTTTGTCCCATCTCTGTTCGAATCAGTTCAAGCTAGCAGCATTTCCTCTGGTATAAAGGTCTCAAAAACTTTGTCCCATGTGATCCATGTGGGTCAAAGCCACCAGACAAAAGAATTCTCCACAGATCTTTCCTTGATAATCTTATTTTTATTACTGGCTTCTGCTGAGAGGGCTGAATGGATCCATAAACCACACACCTGATCTGTTTAGCAAATGGTTGTCCAGTGTTGATATTCTCCCCAGAATAATGCTTTCTGATTTTTTTTTTTTTTTTTGCAGTATGTATAGCCTGAAAATTTTTCTGTATCTTCAAGCTTTGGTTCCTTTTTGCTTAACAAATCCTTTTTGAATTTATCTCTCGCCTCTCACACTTTCATATTAGAGCGAAATCAGGCTATGGTTTCAATTCTTTGCTTAGAAACTTCCTCAGGTAAATATATCCAATTTTGTTGTTTGCAAGTCCTACCTTCCACAAAACACTAGAATAAAATTTGACCAGGTTTTTGGCTACTTTATAACAGTGATTGTCTTTCTCCAGTTTTTAATAATATGTCCCCCATTGTCATCTGAGGCTTGACCAGAATCACTTTTAACACCCATGTTTTCACCGACAATTGCTGCCTGCAAACACTGTTTTTCGGCATGCACCTGAAATATCTTTCAGCTACCTCCCATTACCGAGTTCTAAAGCCACATCCACATTTATAGGTATTTGTTCCTTTGGCACCCCACTCCTGGTACCAAAGTCTGACTTTGTTTGCTTGGGTTGCCATAAAGAAAGTGTCATAGACTGGGTGGTATACATAACAGAAATGTATTTCCTCACCATTCTGGAGGCTAGATGGTTGAGATCCAGGTGTCAGTACGGTTGGCTCCTTCTGAGGCCTCTCTCCTTCGGTTGTAGACAGCCATTTTCTCTGTGTCTTCACTGGTCCTTCTCTGTTTGTGTCCTAATCTCTTTTTCTTATAAGGACAGCATTTATATTGGATTAGATACCACCCTTGTGATCCCATTTAGCATTAATCACCTGTTTAAAGGCCCTATCTCAAAAACAGTCATATTCTGAAATAGTGGAAGTTAGGACTTCAACATTTGACTTCTGTAGAAACACAATCCATAGCAGTCTATGGCTATGTAATCAAGTTAGGCCCTGCTCTGCTAACTTGTGAGCCACCTGCCTGGAGTCAGGAGGCAAGAGAGAATGGTAGATTGGAGGTTCAGAGGTGTGGTTCAAGGCCACATCTGGTGTCTGTCATGATCTAGGTGATATGAGTCAGGGTAATATGTGGGAATGTGGATTCAGTAGGGTCAGTCTAGGAGCATGTTGGATGGAGGTAGCAGGGCCTTGTGTGGGCTGGGATGTTGTACGGTGCGCCAGGTATATCTAGGCATGGGCACTGCTGGATGGAAGCCCTGTCTGGTCAGGCTATCTCTTGTGTGAGGGATGACAATGGGGCAGTGGATGTTGGGACCTGAAGGTGTCTACTGTGTCATGATAGAGAGATGTCCATCACATTATTGCATATGTGGGTTGCAAGTTGGAGGAGCCTGTCTTGCTTCCCCATAATGAAAGTTCACAGGTAGGATAAGATGCCCTCTGAGAAGAGATCCAGGATGGAGCCCATCTCCCACCCAATCTGCACCTCACAGGCAGAATGCAGGGAGTCCTCACTGTCAAATGCACTTTGGTCCGCCTCATCCCAAGTCCCTCCAGCCTTCCTGCTTCTGTTTTCTTCCTGGATGTTCAGGTGTGTCCATCAGATCCTCCAGAGGGCTTGATGGCTTCTGTCCATGTGACCCTTCCTACCTCTGCCTACCCAATTCACTCAAGATCTGAAGACCAAGGAGGCCTCAGAAGGGGCCACAGCCACATTGCAGTGTGAGCTAAGCAAGGTGTCCCTGTGGAGTGGAAGAAGGGACCTGAGACCCTCAGAGATGGGGACTGTGTTCTCTGTTCCTCCTGGGCCGTGTGCTTTCTCACCATCTGTACATTCATTTGCTTATTCTGCCATGGTCCTGTGGTGGTTTGTGTGCCTCCTTGCGTGTGTCTGTGTTCTGTCCACAGAGTTGTCCAGTTAGTCTGATGATCTCAGTGTCTGCTTGGTCCTTTCCAGCCCTGCCGGCCAGATTCATAGAAGATGTGAGAAATCACGAGGCCACAGAAGGGGCCACCGCTGTGCTGCAGTGTAAGCTGAGCAAGGCGGCCCCCGTGGAGTGGCGGAAGGGGTCTGAGACCCTCAGAGATGGGGACAGATATAGCCTGAGGCAGGACGGGACGAAGTGTGAGCTGCAGATTCGTGGCCTGGCTGTGGAGGACACTGGAGAGTATTTGTGTGTGTGCGGGCAGGAGAGAACCTCAGCTACACTCACTGTCAGGGGTAAAGATCCTGTGTGGTCACATGGACTTGTGGCTTGGAATCTATGTGTCTCTGTGTCACCACCTTCTACTTCCAAATGTGGCACCCCTGTGGGAACCCTGAGGTTGTGTGTCCTCTAACTGGGGTCCTCTGGGCATCTCCTGCCTCTGCTTCTCCTCATCAGGAGATGTCCTCCTGTTCATCCCCATCCCTGCGTGTTCTCTGTTCCTCTTGGGCCATGTGCTTTCTCACCTTCCGTACATTCATTTGCTTATTCTGCCATGGTCCTTTGGTGGTTTGTGTGGCTCCTCGTGTGTGTCTGTGTCCTGTCCACAGAGTTGTCCAGACAGTCTGATGATCTCAGTGACTGCTTGGTCCTTCCCAGCCCTGCTAGCCAGATTCATAGACAACATGACAAACCAGGAGGCCAGAGAAGGGGCCACGGCCACACTGCACTGTGAACTGAGCAAGGTGGCCCCTGTGGAGTGGAGGAAGGGACCTGAAACCCTCCGAGATGGGGACAGACACAGCCTGAGGCAGGATGGGACCAGGTGTGAGCTGCAGATTCGTGGCCTGTCTGTGGCAGATGCTGGGGAGTACTCGTGCGTGTGTGGGCAGGAGAGGTCCTCAGCCACACTCACGATCAGGGGTAAAGATCACATGTGGCCAAGCAAAGCCATGTTCTGGTGTGCCAGTATTGATTTCATGCCATCCGTCTCCACTCATTCCATGTTGTCTCCCTGTGTCCATGTCATCCTGTTCCCATAATTCCCCAGAATCCCTTCCAGCCTCCTGGACTGTTGCAGAAACCAGGAGAAAGCAGCATCTCTAGCCAGCTCCCACCTGTGTATCAGCATGGGCTCAGTCACATTGCCCTGTTGGGCTCTATGTCTTGTCTTCCATTCCCTCATATTCTGTCTACTGAAGTGCTCCAGATGATCTGATTTCCATGTGTGTCTGGCCCTCTTCAGCTCTATATGTGCCAGATTCATATAAAGACGGAGGTGTGAGGAGGCCACAGAGGGGGCCATGGTCATGTGCAGTACAGCCTGGACTGAGGGAAGCCACAGTGCACAGCCTGTGCTCAGCACATCCCGATGTGGCTCATGTCCATTTGGGTTCTGTGTCTTTTCTGTGTCATCCATGTCCTGTCTCTTCTGTGGGCTCAGAGGCATGATTGTGTCCATATCTTCTGACCTCCCCAGCCCTGCCTGCCAAGTTCACAAAGGGTCTGAGGAATGAAGAGGCCACAGAAGGGGCCACGGCTATGTTGCAGTGTGAGCTGAGCAAGGTGGCCCCTGTTGAGTGGAGGAAGGGACCTGAAACCCTCAGAGATGGGGACAGATACAACCTGAGGCAGGATGGGACCAGATGTGAGCTGCAGATTCATGGCCTGTCCGTGGCAGACACTGGGGAGTACTCATGTGTATGTGGTCAGGAGAAGACGTCGGCCACTCTCACTGTCAAGGGTAATGACCACACGTGGCCACGTGGACTGATGTGGGTGTGTGTCCTTCCTCTGTGTGCAGTTGCAGGCACTGCACACCTCCTTGTGGATGCTCCTTTCCTCTTTCTCCTGCTGTTTCCTCTGTCCCCTCTGCTCATGGGTTCCAGCGTTATCCTGTGCCCTAGTGTCTGTACTGAGCTTCAGCCATGTGACCTTGTGTACCAGTCATGGTTGTAGGGAAGGAATTCCCACCTTGTTTCCCTCCCACTGCCTCCCATCACCACCTAATCAATCCAACTTTCTGCCATCCTTCATTTGAGACCTGGAGTCTTTTAGCCACAGGGTCTCACGTCCTTCTCGGAGGGAGGCCTCTGGCGCCCAGGAAAGGGAGGCAGGACCTAGAGCCCTGGGCCCTGCAGGCTGGCCCTGGTTCTCAGTGTAGCCTTGTAGGGCAAACAGCCCCCGTGGCACTTGAGGGTCTAAGGGAACCTGGTCCCTGCCCTGGAGTCTGGGGGACACGGCCCTGTCCTGGGGTCTGGAAGACACGGCCCCACTTTGGAGTCTGAATACACATCCCTGCCCTGGGATTTGGGTGCCCATAGAGGGGAGGTGGAACCTATAGCCCTGGGCCCTGGCCTCGCCCTGGGATCTGGGGGACTCAGCTCTGTCCTCGGGTCTTGGGTACAGGGCCTCACCCTGGGTTCTGAAGTACACATCCCTGCCCTGGGCTCTAGGGTGTGTGGCCCTTTGGGGGCTGGGTGGGGGGGGCCCTGGGTGAGAGGACAGCCTCCTAAGCCCTGGGTAGATGTAGCCCCTCCCTGCTTTCCCACCACACTGCCTCCTCACTCCTGAATCACAGACTGGTGGTCCCCAGTACCATCTGAGGCAGCACTGCCTGTGGAGCCAGGCCAGGGAGCTGGGAGGAGGCCAGGCCCTCATCTGCTGGCCTGGAGAGCGATGCCTGGTATAGATCTGGAGCTGACCCTGCCCCCTGCCCCCTGCAGCCCCACAGCCAGTGTTCCGGGAGCCGCTGCAGAGTCTGCAGGCGGAGGAGGGCTCCACGGCCACCCTGCAGTGTGAGCTGTCTGAGCCCACTGCTACAGTGGTCTGGAGCAAGGGTGGCCTGCAGCTGCAGGCCAATGGGCGCCGGGAGCCACGGCTTCAGGGCTGCACCGCGGAGCTGGTGTTACGGGACCTACAACGTGAAGACACTGGCGAATACACTTGCACCTGTGGCTCCCAGGCCACCAGTGCCACCCTCACTGTCACAGGTGGGCTCCCAGGCTAGCGTGGCCCAGGATATATATAGCGCAGTTCCTGTGCTTTGGGCGGACCCTCGGGGCTGCCTTCCCACCTGGGGCTCCCAATTGAGACAGGGCTCCACAAGGTGGGGGTCCTACCTGCCTTGAGGCCCTGCCTCCTTCCTCGTAGCTGCTCTGATGCGGTTCCCCCTCCCCACTCTGCCGTGCATTACACCTGTTAGTTCCCCCTTACAGCTCCTCAGGGACCTGCCCTCATGCCCTGCTCCCTCCCCTGCAGCTGCGCCTGTGCGGTTCCTCCGAGAGCTGCAGCCCCAGGAGGTGGATGAGGGAGGCACCGCACACTTACGCTGCGAGCTGAGCCGGGTGGGTGCGAGCGTGGAGTGGCGCAAGGGCTCCCTACAGCTCTTCCCTTGTGCCAAGTACCAGATGGTGCAGGATGGTGCAGCTGCAGAGCTGCTGGTATGCGGAGTGGAGCAGGAGGATGCGGGTGACTACACGTGCGACACAGGCCACACGCAGAGCATGGCCAGCCTCTCTGTCCGTGGTGAGCTGCTCACCAGCCCCTGCCTCCCACAGCCCCTCACTCTTGGTCAGTGGCAAGGAGCACTAAGCATCCCTTCCTGCATACTCCCCAGTCCCCAGGCCCAAGTTCAAGACCCGGCTTCAGAGTCTGGAGCAGGAGACAGGTGACATAGCCCGGCTGTGCTGTCAGCTGAGTGATGCAGAGTCGGGGGCCATGGTGCAATGGCTCAAGGAGGGCGTGGAGCTGCATGCGGGCCCCAAGTACGAGATGCGGAGCCAGGGGGCCACACGGGAGCTGCTGATCCACCAACTGGAGGCCAAGGACACGGGCGAGTATGCCTGTGTGACAGGCGGCCAGAAAACCGCTGCCTCCCTCAGGGTCACAGGTGAGTGGTGGGGCCTCCCAGAGGAGAGGGTGAGCCTGCCATCCCACTTGCCTTCTGGGTGCACCTGAGTCCCCTGCTCTCATGCTGTCTTCCTCTTCACCCCTGCACCTCCCGGTGTACCTGTCAGGGCTCTCTGAGAGAACCTGGGCAGCAAGGAAACAGGCTGCAGCCCCTCAAGCCCACCCCTGAGGCCGGTGTGTGGGTGCCCTGCTGAGCCCCCACCTGTTTCTTCTGCAAGCCTTGCCTCCCTGCTGTGCTAGCCAGGGAGGAGCTGGCTGCAGTGCGGGAGTAGACAGGCAGTCGAGTGTCCCACGACCCCTTCCCATTCCTGAGACACAACTGCCCTCTTGGCCCACACCTCCAGCCCAGTTTCTGTCCCCAAAGAGCTCAGTGTCATGGCGGGATCTGTGCTTGTGAGCACATCAGGGGACAAAAGCCATGTGGGACAGATGGGCCATGGCAGAAGAGTGTGAGAGTGCCCAGAAAGGCTTCCTGGAGGAGGGGGCATGGGAGCTTGGCCTGGATTCTTTTACTTGGCTGGTAAAGGGAACCATCTCGCCCCACCCCTCAGAGCCTGAGGTGACCATTGTACGGGGGCTGGTTGATTCGGAGGTGACGGCCGATGAGGATGTTGAATTCAGCTGTGAGGTGTCCAGGGCTGGAGCCACAGGCATGCAGTGGTGCCTACAGGGCCTGCCACTGCAAAGCAATGAGGTGACAGAGGTGGCTGTGCGGGATGGCCGCATCCACACCCTGCGGCTGAAGGGCGTGACGCCCGAGGACGCTGGCACTGTCTCCTTCCATTTGGGAAACCATGCTTCCTCTGCCCAGCTCACCGTCAGAGGTAGCCACAGGCGGGCCCCACCAGTGACTGCATGGGGTGAGAATGTCTGGGCCCTGCTGGGTACGGAGACATACGGCAAAGGTTCCTGCCTTTGGAGGCTGGGGGCCTGGCAGGGAGGTGGACCTGTGAGCTGGCATTTCAGGGCGGCCCTAGGATGTCAGGGGAGAGTGGGCTGAGCCAGGCTGGTGGGGCAGGTTGTCGTGGGCTTACAGTAGGCTGACACAGTGTTGGAGTTTGGGTCTTGGCCCTTGCAGGGGAGCCACTTCAAACCATAGCCCACTCCCAGCCCTCGGTCATCTGCACCATCTCCTCTAGTTCTCACACTAGTCCCATTTACCCACCTGTCATCCATCCTTTCATTCATCTATTTATCCATTCACCCATCCATCCACCCATTCACTATCCATCCATCCATTATCCATCGATCCATCCACAATCCATCCATTTATCCACTGATCAGCCATCCATCCATCCACCCATTATCCATCCATTCATTCTTCCATTGATCCATTCACCCATCCACTGTCCATTAGAGCAGACTCTGCCTGCAACTGGAATGGGGAGCTGAGAACAGGCCCCCATGTGCATGTCTTTGTGCACTAGGGGAGGATACCCAGGGATGGACTCCCGGGACGATGAGACTGTGTTGATTGAGGGGGCACCTCAGGCGCTGAGGCTGACACCCATGCCTCCCCTGTGTCCAGCTCCTGAGGTGACCATCCTGGAGCCCCTGCAGGACGTGCAGCTCAGTGAGGGCCAGGATGCCAGCTTCCAGTGCCGGCTATCCAGAGCTTCAGGCCAGGAGGCCCGCTGGGCTTTAGGAGGGGTGCCCCTGCAGGCCAACGAGATGAATGACATCACCGTGGAGCAGGGTACACTCCACCTGCTCACCCTGCACAAGGTGAGGCCTCTGGGACCTGAGTGTACTAGGACGGGGATGCTTCCAACTCCATTCAGGAAGGCCTTCCACCAGGGGGTTGTGCTGGGGAGGTGATGAGCTCCTGTCATTGAGGTCTGGCAAGCTGACTGGGCTCCTTCTGGTCGGGATGGGGGCTCCCAGGGCCAAGCATGTCTCTCCCTGCTTCCTAGGTGACCCTTGAGGATGCTGGAACTGTCAGTTTCCACGTGGGCACGTGTAGCTCTGAGGCCCAGCTGAAAGTCACAGGTGGGCAGCCCCTTTCCACACTGGTCGCTCTGCCTGCAGATGCCCAGTTTCCTGGGCACCAGCACAACCTACCCAGTGGCAGCTGTCAGCGGGCGGGGGGCAGAAACCCAAGACTTCCAACAGTGATCTTGTCTTGGGGCTGGCAATTTTCCAACCCCTGGCCACTGAAGCCATGGACCAGAGAGGTCACTGGGGGGTAGGCTGGTAGAGGTAGTCTTGAGAAATTCCAGGGTGTGTGTGGGGTCCCTGTCCAGGATTAATGCCACCTGCGGGAGGGAGATGGGGGGCCCAGCTGCCATAGGCTTGGGCCCTAAGGTGGAGGCAGGACCTTCCTGACTTCCACCCTCCAAACGCCTACTCCTATGATATGGATGCACACACATGCCAATGCATCCATGTTTATACACATCTGCATGCCTGGACAGGCTCAAAGGTGCAGATGCAAAAGCATGCCTATGACAAGTATATGGATTTGGGCAAGCATGCAAACAAGATTTTAGGAACCTTCAGCTTGGTTCATACCTTGCCCCCAGAGCTGGTCATCCCTGAGTGCTAGTTCTTGAGTGCTCTTCCCCTACTGTCCTACCTTTAGGTCTCAAACGGGTCCCATCTGTGTACTTATCATCCATCTATTCATTCATTCATTTATCCATTTACCTATCCACCTTCCACCCATCTGCTATCCACCATCCATCCATCCATCCATCATCTGTCCATTCATCTATCATCTATCCTTCTATCGTCTGTCCATCAATCCATTCATAATCCATCCATTCATCTATTTATCATCCATACAGCTACCATCCATCCATTCACCATCCACCATCCATCCATTCACCATCCACCATCCATCCATTCACCATCCACTCATCCACCATCCATCCATTTACTATTCATCTATCCATCCCGCTGTTCATCCATATATCCATCCATCTGCCCATTCACACATTCACCATCCATACATGATTTATACATCATCCACTCATCTATTCATTATCCATTCACACACCCACCAACCATCCACCCACCCACTGATCCATCCGCTATCCATCCATTTACTATCCATCTATCCATCCACTGTCCATTCACCCATCCTTCCATTCATCTACCATCCACCCATCCATCCATCTACCATCATCTACACTTCCCCCATCCACTCATGTATTCACTACTCACTCATCCACTATTCACCTGTCTTTTCATTCATCCACCATCTATCCACCATCCATCATACATTCACAATCCACCTGCTATCCTTCATTCACCGTAGAATATACCCTCTAAGCTCCTACCCTTAACCAAGTCCTGAACCTCATGATGGGCCAGATGCAGTCTGCCTTCAGGGGGTCTCCAATCTGTTGGAGGAGTTGGACATGGAGATAGTGTGTCCTTCATTCTAGATGCCACCTCCCACTCCCAAGTCCTTAAAAGGAGACAGATGCAGTCAGTTCTGTTGCCTGTGGGTTTGGGAAAGGTTCCAGATGCTAGTGCCCTCAAGTTGAGTGATGAAGACGGGAAGTTTCCCAGGTGTCCTGAGCAGGGGCAGGATAGCAGGGGCCTGGTGTATTCATCAGAGTGGGCAACTGTATGGAGCAGCATGGAGCTGGGCTGTGCTTTGGCCCCTCTCTAGGTGAGGTATTCTTAGCCTGGGTGAGCTGGCTCATGTACAGACACCTGGCTATGACCTTTTGGTGAGGGCCCTGGCACAGGTGTGTAAATGGGTGCCCATCCCAGGCCCAGGTAGGTGTTGTGGTGGAAGAGCTTGGGAACTTGCTGGAGACAAGAATGAAGAGTTGGTGGGGCAAGATGAGGAGGTGGTCAGATGTGCACTTGGGGAAGACAGTCAAGGGAAGATTGGGAGCTGGTGCTGGGGTGTCAGTGGTGCACACGAGGAAGCGCATGGAGAGGCTTCCAGTGGAGGGCCTGCTTGGGTGGGCACAGGGGCTGATTTGCCTGGTGTTGTCCTGATGGGTGGCTGGTATCTCTTTAAGTTCTCCCTACTCACGCTTCCTCACCCCATGGGATGGAAGTGTCTGGGCTTTGCCAACTGCAGTTTCTCTCTCTTTGTGAGGAGGCTCACAGGATGGTCTCGGGAAGTTTCTCGGGCAAGCACGGATGGAGGGCGGCATCTCTGTTGCCCGATCCCAGGCAGCAGGTGGTGGAATAAGCCTTTGGTTCTGTCTTCCTCCCTCGCCTGTGGGGTGTGGGGTTCAACTCTGTGGGCAGCAGTAGCCTGGGCACGTTCTCCTATCTGCCGTGACCACCCTGAGTTTCCATCTGAGAGGTGGGTGGGAGGGAGGAGGAGAGTGTGGAAGGCACAGGGCAGGCAGTGACCACAAACATGTCTGGGAAGCTCCTTGAGTTTGGACCCTGCTGTGTGACCAGGCAGGGAGCAGTTGCCACTCAACATAAGGGCCCTGGAATTCTGGGCTGAAGGGACCTTGGAGGACATCTGGACAAAATGACCTCTTGGGATGGGAGAAGCGTCCGCTTCCACACCCCCAGGGACAGGGAACTCACTTTGTGAGGTGAACTCCCATCCACTCACAGTAGCAGGCCCTGTGGCTTCTCCTTCCCAACCCACATTAGGTCAGATAAGGCACCAAAGGCCAGAAAGAACTCCAGTCATGGGGCTTGGAGCTTGTCCATTCTGCCTTCTGAGAAGGGCATGTGTGCCTGTCATCATCCTCCTGTGGGTGAAACCAGGCATGTTCTGAAGGGGTGTGTGGGGGTACGGGTCTATGAGCTGGGGCTGAGCCACTCTCCACAGGCTCACTGTGGGTGGCCTCTGTGTCTCCCTCTGTGATCAGGGTGGGCCAACTTGCCTGGGTGGATTTCTATTCCCTAACCCTAGGTCACCCTCCTGGTCTGGGTGATGCCTGCTCTGGCAGACCCAAGGGTGGCCCCTGTACCAGTTACTAGCCCCAAGCCTATTCTAGCAAGTCCCACTTTTGGTGGGGGTGAGGGGACAGGGTCTCCTGCTGCCCAGGCTGGAATGCAGTGATGTGAACATAGGTCAGTGTAGCCTCCACCCCCTGGGCTCAAGCAATCCTCCCACCGCAGCTTTGCGAGTAGCTGGGATTACAGGCACATGCCTCCACAGGGTCTCACTATGTTGCCCAGGCTGGTCTTGAACTCCTGGGCTCAAACAGTCCTCCCACCTTGACCTCCCAAAGTGCTGGGATTACAGACATGAGCCATGGTGCCTGGCCAAGTCCCACTTCTGACACCAATTCTAGAGAACAACACACTCACTGTTTTTCTCCTATTATACTCTCACAGCACAGAACACTCTGTGACCAGATGTGTGGGGGCCATACACCAAGCGATTCTCTAGCACACAGCAACTGGCTGTCCACACTTCAATTCAATTCTGATACTTTCTACGTGGAGTTAGAGTCAGATTTCATAGATTAAGAGCTCAGTCCCACAAGACTGCCCCACTTCAGATGCCAGTGGGAAGTCCCAAGCCACCCACACTTCTGACTGAACAGCTATGAAATGGGGTTCCCACTACCCCTCCTTGAGTTTGATTAACTTGCTAAGACAGCTCCCAGAATTCATAGAAACACTTGTATTGAGCAGCTGTTATAAAGGATACAGCTCAGGAATAGCCATGTGGAAAAGATTTAAAGGGCAAAGGATGGGGGTGGGGGTGGGCATAGACCTTCCATGTCCTCTCTGGGCGTGCCATGCTCCCAGCACTTGCATATCTTCACCAACCTGGGAACTCATCAAATCTCATTTAAGAGCTTTTATAGAGCATAATCTCTGTTCCCCTCTCCCCTTCCTAGAGGTGGGAGGGTGGGAAAATTCCAACCTTCTGAACACTTGGCCTTTCTAGAGGCCCATTCTGATGTTGTCCAGGACCCCTACCTGAGTGACCTCATTAGCATAAACTCAGATGTAGTCAAAGGAGTACATTATGAACACTCAGGAACTTCTGAGGGCTTTAGGAGCAGAGACACAATCTATTCTTGTGCCACACCCCCACACCAGTGAACCCTAAAGTGGCTCAGTCCTGTGGACTCCAGGGTGTCCCAGCCTCGCCCTCCTTCTTACCCTCTTGTGCAGAGGCAGTGCCGTGCCTGGTACGTGGCTTGCAGAATGTGGATGTCTTCGCGGGGGAGGTGGCCACGTTCTCCTGTGAGGTGTCTCACGCGGGTGGGCCGGAGGCCCGCTGGTGGCTGGATGGGACCCTGCTACAGGATGGCCCCCAGAGCGCCATCGCTGTGCGAGATGGGATCTTTCACTCCCTCATGCTCTCAGGCCTGGGGGTGGCCGACTCCGGCACTGTCACCTTCTGCGCAGGGCCCCTGGTCTCCACGGCCAAGTTGTTGATCAAAGGTATTGGCCGATGGGAACCTCTGCCATGCTGGCACTTTTGTATGCTTCCTGCGGGCTCCTGGGATCAGGAATTGGCCCCCAGGGCCACAGAGTGGGCACCACTCTATGCATGCTGTCTGCCTACAGTGGCACAGGTGGGCATGGAGGGTGGATGAGAAGTCTGGGCTTAGGGAGTGGTGTAGCTGGACACCAACCTGTGCCCTGCTGGCTACCACCTTGCTGGCCGCACGTGCCCAGCCATGAAACCCAGTCCCTTGTGGAGGCAAGAGCAGCCCCTACTGAGCCTACCCCTGCTGTCACCTGCTTCCTCCGCTGTGGGCTCAGGCTGGGTTTGTGCCCTTCTGGGAAAGAGCTGGCCGTATGGGAGCCCCCTCCCAGTGACTCACATGTTGCCTTTGCCCCCTGTGCGCCCTCAAAGAAAATGTGGAAGGTTCACCTGGGTCCTGGGGCAAACAGCCATTTATGGAGTAGGATTTGGACAGTGGAGATGGGACGGGGACCCCAAGAGAGATGGCAGAGTCCTTGCAGAAGGGGCGAGCTGGGCTGGGGCTCTGGCTCCTGAGCCAGGGCCAGAGGGCATGGGGTAGGGGGACTTTGGAGGGTGTGTGTCCCTGTTGGGGCCATGTGCCCAGGGCTAGAGGGAGGTAGGGGCAAAGGGGACCAGGAGGGGCCCCCCTGAAAAGAGACCAAGCCTGACAGTGCTATCTCCCATGGGTGGGGGTGAGGTGTGTCTGCAGCAGATAGCCCTGGGCTGTCGTGGTGGGCCCCCTTCCCTGGGCCATGTGCCAGGTGGTCACTGCTCTGCCATTGCCTGCCACAGCTCTGCGCTTGCTGCCGCTGAAGCCTCTAACGCTGACAGCAGAGGGTGGGATGGCTGCGGTGGCTCAGCTCTGGGGGCTGACATGTGTCCGGCATGTTGGCCGACAGATCCCGTGGTGGAGGTGGTCAGTGCCATGCAGGACTTGGCCGTGGAGGAGGGTGGCTCGGCTGAGCTCCTCTGCCAGTATTCACGGCCCGTGCAGGCCACGTGGAAGATGGACGAGCGGGAGGTGCGCACGGATGGGCACCGTGTCATCATAGAGCAGGACTGGAACGTGGCCAGGCTGACCTTCAGGCCGGCCTTGCCCTGTGACAGTGGCATCTATTCTTGTGAGGCTGCGGGCACCCGCGTAGTGGCCCTGCTGCAAGTGCAAGGTGAGGCCGCCTGGTGAGCAGCCCTAGGCCCGGGGCAGCTTTGGCACAGCTTGGGCTGTGCAGTGATAGTGGAATGGCAGGCAGTGTCCGGTGGCGCTGGGACACAGGTGGCTCGGACAGGTGGGAACAGGCCCCGTAGATGGCAAGCTCGCTGCACCAGGAGCTGAGCTGTGGGTAGGCACGGCGTGCACAGCTGCTGAACTTGTGGCTTCCATGAAGAATGTGTGGCCAAATTCGAGACTCCTACACGTGAACCCACAAGAGAATGAGAAAGGGAGGGGAGAGCGGAGGGCAGTGGATTAGGGAGGAGGTCTCTGGTTGTTGTGAGTCTGAGCATGGCATCCCAGGGACCAGGCAGCAGGTCTGGTAGCTCTGTTTGGGGGTGCAGAGAAAGGGGGATGTTCCCAGACCGCGAAGCTGCAGCAGGGCCATGGCAGGTAAAGCATGGCTCTGAGCCTCATGGCTGTGTTTGAGCCTGGTTGTGCGGTTGGCGAGTTTCTAGTCTTGTGAACACCTGTGAGGTTTCTCACCTGTGAGGTCAGAAGCCCAGTGCCAAAGTGGGCAGGGCATAGTGGTGGTGGTGGGGGGTGCTGGGTGACCACAGAGGCAAGCATGGGTGGCTCCACCCTGGACGCTGAGTGCCCACCTCCACATAGCTTCTGGGGAGGGGGCATTTTGTTTGGCTCTTTGTAGTTTTCAGGGCACTCCCAAGGGACGTGGGGACCCTGGAAGCGCAGGCATGGTCTGATCCTCCCTCTCCCCGCAGCCAAGAACACGGTGGTGCGGGGGCTGGAGAACGTGGAGGCGCTGGAGGGCGGCGAGGCGCTGTTCGAGTGCCAGCTGTCCCAGCCCGAGGTGGCCGCCCACACCTGGCTGCTGGACGACGAACCCGTGCGCACCTCGGAGAACGCCGAGGTGGTCTTCTTCGAGAACGGCCTGCGCCACCTGCTGCTGCTCAAAAACTTGCGGCCACAAGACAGCTGCCGGGTGACCTTCCTGGCTGGGGATATGGTGACGTCCGCATTCCTCACGGTCCGAGGTGACTGCGCTGTGCCGGTGCGGGGCGGGGTCAGATCCTTCCCACTAGAGACTGCGGTAGGCGGGCGGCAGAGGGGGCGGGGCTGCGGGCTGCAGCTGCAGAGGGGACGTCAGTCTCCGAGACCCTCCCGCAGGAGGCTGGGCCGCCGGAGCTGCAGAGGGGCTGAGGCCCTGGGAGCGGCACAAGGGGCAGGGTTCCCCAGGGGCCGGCCCCTCCCACCTGAGGCCCGGAGCCACCCGCTTCGCAGTGGGTAGAAGCTCCCGGGGCCGAGGCCCAGGAGGGGTGGAACGGTGTGGGGTGCCGTGCGCTGAGACCAGAGGCTCTCCGGAGCCAGGAGGGGGACCTGTTGGTCTCTGGGACCCACAGGAGGCTGGGTTGAAGGCAGGCAGGACTGGGGGCCAGATGAGAGGTGTCTCTCGCAGGAGGCTGGGCTGTCTTCTGGAGAGGGGCTTGCTGGGGCCGCAGGTGGGGAGCTTCGGCCTCCCAGACCCCTCCCACCCACGCAGGTGGGACGAAGCGAGGGTATGAAGCCCAGGCCCTCCCTGCTCCGGCCCTTGCCCTCACAACCCTTCCTTGGGCACATCCGCAGGCTGGCGCCTGGAGATCCTGGAGCCTCTGAAAAACGCGGCGGTCCGGGCCGGCGCAGAGGCCCGCTTCACCTGCACGCTCAGCGAGGCGGTGCCCGTGGGAGAGGCGTCCTGGTACATCAATGGCGCGGCAGTGCAGCCGGATGACAGCGACTGGACTGTCACCGCCGACGGCAGTCACCACGCCCTACTGCTGCGCAGCGCCCAGCCCCACCACGCCGGGGAGGTCACCTTCGCTTGCCGCGACGCCGTGGCCTCTGCGCGGCTCACCGTGCTGGGTGGGTGGTGGGCGAGCTCCCTTTTCCCTCCCCTGCAGGTCGGGTCTGGGGCGCGCCCCGCCTCCAGAGCTCGCGAGTGCGTGGGTGACCATCCTGGGCTGGGTTCTGCAGCATCTGCCCACTCCAGAGCCTGGGGTTGACTGCCTGCGGATATGGGCCTGACCATGGGAGTCTGGGAGGCTGCTCTTAGCCAGGCATAACCATGCATGAGCCTACCACCCTGTGGATTCCTAAAGGCAAGGTCCCTTCATCCTGCCCCATCTCCCCCTCAGCTCCCCGGATCCTAATGCAGATCTGAGCCCAGCTCTGGGGAGACAGGAGGTACAGAGACTGCCAGGGGCTCTCCATGCTGGGTGGGCTCTGGGCACATATAGTCTCCATGTGACATGCACCTGCAGCCAGTATCAGAGCCCAGTGGCTTCCAGAGGGACTGTTGGTGCCGACAGGGAGCCACCCCCCTGACCGGTCCCCCTTTTCCCCAGGCCTCCCTGATCCCCCAGAGGATGCTGAGGTGGTGGCTCGCAGCAGCCACACTGTGACACTGTCTTGGGCAGCTCCCATGAGTGATGGAGGTGGTGGTCTCTGTGGCTACCGTGTGGAGGTGAAGGAGGGGGCCACAGGCCAGTGGCGGCTGTGCCACGAGCTGGTGCCTGGACCCGAGTGTGTGGTGGATGGCCTGGCCCCCGGGGAGACCTACCGCTTCCGTGTGGCAGCTGTGGGCCCTGTGGGTGCTGGGGAACCGGTTCACCTGCCCCAGACAGTGCGGCTTGGTGAGTTGCTTCATTGGGGTCTGGGGAGTTCACAGCCCCCACAAGCTGGAGGAGGGAGGGGTCCCCGGGAGTGGGGCCTGCACCCTGGGTGCATCTTTGCTGATGGGGCCTGTCCTCTGTCCGTGGACGCTGTTCCCCAGCAGAGCCACCGAAGCCTGTGCCTCCCCAGCCCTCAGCCCCTGAGAGCCGGCAGGTGGCAGCTGGTGAGGATGTCCGTCTGGAGCTTGAGGTGGTGGCTGAGGCTGGCGAGGTCATCTGGCATGAGGGAACGGAGCGCATCCAGCCCGGTGGGCGGTTCGAGGTGGTCCCCCAGGGTCGGCAACAGATGCTGGTGATCAAGGGCTTCACGGCAGAAGACCAGGGCGAGTACCACTGTGGCCTGGCTCAGGGCTCCATCTGCCCTACGGCTGCCACCTTCCAGGGTGCATTGTCCCTGTCCTTCCAGGTTCCAGCGTGGGGAGCTCTGGTGTGGGGGTGCAGCTTGGCCTTCCTCTCACAGGCTCTCTCAGGGAAGGGCTGAGGGTCCTTTTGAGGATCCCATCACATGGGAGAGACTGAGGCTCCACAGGGAGATGCGGCAAACCCCATGTTGCAGAGCCTTGATGGCGTAGGCCAACCTGCCTGTCCCTGAGCAGGTCCTGGGTGGTGCAGCCCTTGGTTCTCCTATTCTGGTCCCTTTAAGCTTCTGGGCCCCTGCACACAGACATCCCCTGTACTCTGAACCCCCTGAAACCTCCGGTGCTCTGATCCCTCCCACACTCTGAGGCCTGTTCCCTGAACTCTGAGCCTAATCCTCCCTGCATGGCAGCCAGCACCCCCATGAGTCTAGGCGCTCTATCCCAGAAGCAGGGCCAGAAGGGCTCAGATCAGCCCAATTTGCTTTTGCAGAGTCCTTTCCTGTTCCAGTCATCACATACCCTATGCAGGGAGGTAGACTGAGGCCTCATTCAAAGTGGGGGAGCTGAGGCTCAGGGGCTCTGAGACTTGCAAAGATTGTGCCATCTGAAGTAGCTAGTGCCAGGTGGGGAGAGAGGCCTAGCAAGGCCACAGCCTAGCTGCATACTGATAAGCAGCTGAGGTCTGGGGTGATGGCTCTGAACTAGCCCACTGACTAGTCTTTTGCCTTCCTCAGTGGCACTGAGCCCAGCCTCTGTGGATGAGGCCCCTCCTCAGCCCAGCTTGCCCCCCGAGGCAGCCCAGGAGGGTGACCTGCACCTACTGTGGGAGGCCCTGGCTCGGAAACGTCGCATGAGCCGTGAGCCCACGCTGGACTCCATTAGCGAGCTGCCAGAGGAGGATGGCCGCTCGCAGCGCCTGCCACAGGAGGCAGAGGAGGTGGCACCTGATCTCTCTGAAGGCTACTCCACGGCCGATGAGCTGGCCCGCACTGGAGATGCTGACCTCTCACACACCAGCTCTGATGATGAGTCCCGGGCAGGCACCCCTTCCCTGGTCACCTACCTCAAGAAGGCTGGGAGGCCAGGCACCTCACCGCTGGCCAGCAAGGTGAGCACCCCCAACTTGGCCTGCAAGGAGAGGTCTGAGACCTTCATCATCTATCCATCCATCCATCCCTCCATCCACTATTCATCCATTTGCCATTCATCCACCCATCTATGCATCTACTCATCTATCCATCTTTTCTTCCATTCATCCACTCATCTGCCATTCATCCATCTATCCATGCATCCATTCGTCCATCTTTCCTTTCTTCCTTCCATGTATCCATCCATGCATCTTTCTATCCATCCATTCATCCATACACCGTTCATCTATCCATCCATTCATGCATCCATCCACCATTCATCCACCCATCCATGCATCCATCCATCCATCCACCATTCATCCATCCATCCATGAATGCATCTTTCTAGCCATCGTTCATCCATCCATCCGCCATTCATCTATCCATCCATCCATGCATCCATCCACCATTCATCTATCCATCCATCCATGCATCCATCCACCTGCCATCCACCCATCCATGCATGCATCCATCCACCTTTCATCCATTCATTCATGCATCCATCCATCTAAACCACTCATCTACCCATCTGTGCATCCATCCATCCATCCTTCCTTCCATCCACCCATCCACCCATCCACCATCCATCCATCTATGCATCCATCCATGCATGCATCCACCCATCCTGTAATTCATCCAACTGCCATCCATCTCTTCAGGCAACCGTTTTTTCATCCTTCCATCCTTCTACCTAATCAATCCATTTATACATCTGTCTTTGCTTACTTTCATCTGTTTATGCATCATCCATCTACCATCCATCCATCCATCCATCCATCCTTCTATCCATCCATACATGATCCATCCATCAATGCATGCATTTATTCTCTTCTGTCTGTCCACCATCCATCCTTCAATCCATGCATCTGTCTATTCTTTCTTCTATCTATCCATCCATCCATGTATCCATTCTTCCTTTCATTCGTTCATCCAGTCATGCATTCATTCTTCTTTTCATCCACCCGTTTATTTATGTGTCCATCTTTGTTTCCTTTCATCTATTCATCTGCCATCTATTCATCCATATGTTCATCTTTCTTTCCTTTCTTCCATATATCCATCTATCCATCCACCATCTATCCATCCATGCACACGTTCCTCCTTCCATCTAGTCATCCATCCACCCATCTGCCATCTACATACTCATCCATCTATCATCTATTCACCATTCTGCCATCATTCCGTAATTCTTCCATCCATGCTTGTATCCATTCATCATCCATCTACCATCCTTCCATTTGTCCGTGTATGCTTCCATCCTTCCTTCTTTTCATCTATTCACCCATCCTCCTATCTGACATGCATCCATCTACCCACTATCCATTCATGTATCTACTCACCATCCTGTTATTCATCCATCTACCATCCACCCACCATCCTTCCATTCCATTCCATTCATCCATCCATCTACTATCCATCTGCCACTCCTGCACCTGTTCATTCACTTATCTGTCAGCCTGTTTACCCACCTATACAACCATACAACTCCATCCATCTGCTGTTTATCATCCATCCACCTACTCATTCACCCATCCATCCACCATTCGTCCATGATCTATTCCTGTACTTGCTCACCTGTTGGTCTGTTTATCTGTCAGCCTGTTTCCATACCACCATCTGTCTAACCATTCACTCATCCACCAGTCAGTCACCCACCCACTCACTCATCCATGCATCCATCCATACACCTGTTCTCCCATTCAACCATCCATTCATCGATGTATCTCTCCATCCACCCGGCATCCATCCATTCATATACACATCTGACAGTTAAAACTTTTGCCTGAAAAGTTGGAACTGGTCTCTTTATGGTGTTCTTCACAACCCTGTTCATCCTGGTCTGAGTGACTGTGTAAAGCGATTTCCAGGAAGTGGGCTTGCTTTTTGAAAGGTGCTGTCAGACATCTAGGTCAATTGAAGCTAGAGTGGGTCCAATTGGTAGGAGGAAAAAGGGCATACTGGAGCAAGACCTGGAGCTGCCCCTGCCATGTGCTCGACACCTGTTGTGCCCTGTTCCTGGCCTCAGATTCCCTATCTCACCATGACGTCAGGCTCTGTGCCCACAGGTTGGGGCCCCAGCAGCCCCCTCTGTGAAGCCACAGCAGCAGCAGGAGCCACTGGCTGCTGTGCGCCCACCACTGGGAGACCTGAGCACCAAAGACCTGGGTGATCCCTCAATGGACAAGGCAGCTGTGAAGATCCAGGCTGCCTTTAAGGGCTACAAGGTCCGGAAGGAGATGAAGCAGCAGGAAGGGCCCATGTTCTCCCACACATTTGGGGACACCGAGGCACAGGTGGGGGATGCCCTGCGGCTGGAGTGTGTCGTGGCCAGCAAGGCAGATGTGCGAGCCCGCTGGCTGAAGGATGGTGTGGAGCTGACCGATGGGCGGCACCATCACATCGACCAGCTTGGGGATGGCACCTGCTCTCTGCTGATCACTGGCCTGGGCCGTGCTGATGCTGGCTGCTACACCTGTCAGGTGAGCAACAAGTTTGGCCAGGTGGCCCACAGTGCCTGTGTGGTGGTCAGTGGGTCAGAGAGTGAAGCTGAGAGCTCCTCTGGGGGTGAGCTGGACGATGCCTTCCGCCGGGCTGCCCGGCGGCTGCACCGGCTCTTCCGCACCAAAAGTCCGGCTGAAGTTTCAGATGAGGAGCTCTTCCTGAGTGCAGACGAGGGCCCTGCAGAGCCAGAGGAGCCCGCGGACTGGCAGACATACCGCGAAGATGAGCATTTCATCTGCATCCGTTTTGAGGCGCTCACTGAGGCCCGCCAGGCGGTAACTCGCTTCCAGGAGATGTTTGCCACACTGGGCATTGGGGTGGAGATCAAGCTGGTGGAACAGGGGCCTCGGAGGGTAGAGATGCGCATCAGCAAAGAGACCCCTGCCCCTGTGGTGCCTCCAGAGCCATTGCCCAGCCTACTGACTTCTGACGCTGGTGAGTCTGCACACAGCCTTGGTCTGGGGTCACGAGCCAGGGTGCAGAGGCAGGGAGAGGCAGGGGAGAAGGATCCAGGCTAGTCGTAGCTAGAGTCTGCTGCAAGCTCAAGGAGTTACCTGTGCCCACCACTGGGCTCTTCGCAGGTGCAGCCCACTGAGGTGTGAAAAGCCCTGACTTTGAGGTTAAATAGAGCTGAATTTGAACTCCAGCCCTGTCTCTTACTAGCTATGTGCTTTGGGGGAAGCTGCTTAGCATCTCTGTACCTCAGCTTTCACATCTGTGAAATGAGAATGGGAATGCAGTTGTACCTTGGTATACACAGAGGATGGATTTCAGAACCCTCGTGTACCCAAATCCACACATACTCAATCCCCAAATCAGCCCTGCAGAACCTATATATATGAAAAGTCAGCCCTCCCTATACAGGGTTTTGCATCCCACAGATGCTGTATTCTTTGATCCACGTTTGGTTGAAAAATATCCACATATAAGTGGACCCATGCAGTTCAAATGCATGTTGTTCAAAGGTCGTTTGTATTCACTCTCTAGAATTTTTTAAAAATGAGACTCTGAAATGTAACCTGTATAAAATGCTGCACTCCTCATGGTCCAGTCTGCATACTATTTCCCATTCCAGCATCTAGGAGTAATTAAAAAGCCATTTCCTTATTTACTTGTGTCTCTCTAGGAATGTTAAAGAGGGTATGATGAATGACCCACAGTGTTACTTCTTGAAACTTCTCTCCAATTTTGAGCCTCTCCCTTGCTTCAAATCCCTCACCTGCTCCTCCTGGACTTACAGGCCACACAGGCTTTATCTTTGCTTTACCTCCCTTCTCCTCCCTGTTTCCAGCCCTTTATCCCTTTTGCCTCAAAGTAGCTTGGGAACCAAGCTGGCAAACAGAATTCTTAGAGAACAAGGAAGAGAGAGAGGCTTAGTAGGCAAAGATACCATTCTGTTTAGCTGTCAGTGTCTGTGAATGCTCCCATATGAATGATTGTTCCGTACATCATATGACACATATGAATGTGTCAAACCATTCATCTGGTGGCAACTTGCATGTATGTGGCAGTCGGACGTGATCATTGTTCCCTGCGGCTAACTCACCCATCTATCCCAGCCCCAGTGTTCCTGACTGAGTTGCAGAACCAAGAAGTGCAGGATGGGTATCCTGTGAGCTTTGACTGCGTGGTGACAGGTCAGCCCATGCCCAGTGTGTGCTGGTTCAAGGATGGGAAGTTGTTGGAGGAGGATGATCACTACATGATTAATGAAGACCAACAGGGTAGCCATCAGCTCATCATCACAGCCGTGGTGCCAGCAGACATGGGTGTCTACCGCTGCCTGGCCGAGAACAGCATGGGTGTCTCCTCCACCAAGGCTGAGCTCCGTGTGGACTGTGAGTACTGCGTCTGGTTTGGTGTCTCCAGGGTGGGTGGTGTAGGGGCTCCTGAGTTGGTCTTGAGGATAGTTCAGAGAGCATTCGTCTCAGCCCAGGCAGGATTTGGGGCCTCACTGTCTTGTGGCTGATGGAAAGCTGTCTGGGAGCTAGGGCCAAGACACACCCCTAGTCTGGAGCCCCTTGGGGTAAGGGGTTGAGGGATCTCATCTCTGTGAGAGGCATCCTGGCTGGGACAGAGGCTCAGGAAGATTTGGAAGTGGACCTCATGGAGTAAGGTGAGGGGGTCAAGAAGGGTGAGTCCAGCCTACCCTAACCACTCCCTTGAGGTCCCTTTTGAAGGCTGTCAGATGGCTTGATCAGGAAGCCTCTCAGGAGAAGCTCAAGGGCATGGTGAATGGTTTGTGGCACTGTGGCATTATGAGAAATATTTATTTGACCTTTGTCCTCAGTTCCTGACACAGAGCTTCTAAATCCCTTGGAATTTCCTGGGTGATAGGAGCATCTTTTGTTCTAATAAGGTGACTCTTGGTGGGCCCCTAGTTAACTTCAGGATGAGGGGTGGTTTCCAGAAAGACCAAGCCTTTACTAGAAGCCCAAAACTGTCAGCACTACCTCCATCCTCTCGGGAGGGTGAGGATGCTGGAGATTAAGTAATTTATCATGCCTATGTGATGCAACCTCCATACAAACCCATAAACTAAGATGTTTGGGTAGCTTGCGGGCTGGTGAACACATGGAGGTGCCAGGATAGTTGTGCAAAGTGCCGCTCCTCTCCCTCACACCTTGCCCTATGTATCTTTTCCATGAGGCTATTCCTGAGTTATATCCTTTATAGTAAACCATTAGTAGTAAGTAAAGCACTTTTTTGAGTTCTGCAAGCCATTGTTGCAAATTATCAAACACAAGGAAGAGGGTTGTAGGAACCTCCAATTTACAACCATTCAGTCAAAAGTATGGGTGGAAATCTGGGACTTACAACTGGCATCTAAAGTGGGAACATACTTGTGAGATTGATTCTGTTAATGTTTAGGGTCTGTGCTAACTTTGGGCAGTTAATGTCAGAATTGAATGGATGTGTTGTACATCCAGTTGGCATCAGATGTGTTGTGAGTGAAAACAGCTCAGGCACAGACTCTGGAGCCACAGAGTTGGGTAAAATCCTGGATCTGCCACTTACCAGCTATATGATCTGGTAGAAATGACTTTATCACTCAATGCCTCAGCCTCCTCATCTGGAAAATGGAGATCATGGAAACTGTCTTGTGGTATAGCTATGAGAGTTAAGTGAGTTGACTCATGTAAAACATTTAGTAGAACAGGCTGGGTACACAGTTAAGCACAAATTGTTAGCTGGTATGCAAGGCAGTTGTTGGGACAGGAGAAGGATGCTGTATCTTTCAGCCTGATAAAGTCTCACTGAGTCCTCCAGCCCCTGGCTGGTACAGGCTGTGAGATGCTAAAGAAAGATTTCTTTTCTCTCTCCTGCCATCCCCTTCCATGTTGAGCCTGATGCCACAGGCCAGGCAGACAGTTTTGGAGGTGCTTTGGGGCTGGATGGGCAGCCATGGGATGGCCCTAAGATAGAACTAATAAATGGTTTCAAGAAGATCACAAGATACTAGATTGACATGCAAAAATCAGTAGTATTTGTATATACTTAAAATGAACACGTGGAAACCAAAATTAAAAACACAATAATATTTATAATAGCTTCAAATAAAAAAATTTTTTTAACTTAGATGTAAATACAACAAAACGTCTACTGGATCTGTGTCCTGAAAATTACAAAATGCTGATGAAAGACAACAGAAAGGACCTAAACAAGCAGAGAGACATACCATGTTCATGGATTGGAACTCAACATAGCTAAGATGCCAAATTGATATGTAGGTTTAATGCAGTTCCTGTAAAAATCCCAACAAGATTTTTTTATATACACAGATGAGCTTGTTCTAAAATGTATATGGGAAGGCACAGAACTTAAAATAGCTAAAAACCATTTTGAAAAACAAGAATAAAATGGGAAGGACCATTCTACTTAATGTTAAGATTTACTATTTAGCTTAAGTATTAAAGACAGTGTGGAATTTGTAGAGGGATTGACACATAAATCAGTGGGACAAAATGGAGAATACAGATTTAGACTCATACAAATATGTCCAAGTGATTTTTGACAAAAGTGCAACAGCAATTAAATGGAGGAAGGATAGAATTTCAACAGATTTGGTGCTGGAGAAATTTGGACATGCATAGGCAAAAAATGACCCTTAACCTAAACTTCACACCTTGTATGAAAATTAACTCAAAATCAATTGCATCCTTAAATATAAAACTTTTAGGGGAAAAAAATGACAGAGAATCTTTAGGATCTTAGGCTACGAAAAGACTTCTTAGACTTGACACTTAAAGCACCGTCCATAAAAGGAAAAACTGGTAAACTGTATCTCACCAAAATTGAAAACTTTTGCTCTGAGAAAAACCCTGCTGTGTAGAGGATGAAATGTTACAGATTGGAAGAACGTGTTCACAAATCATTATGTATCTTGTAAGGGACTTTTATCTAAATAAATACAAAGAATGCTCAAAATTAAGCAGTAAAGAATTTTAAAAATCCAGTTGTAACATGGGCAAAAGACTATCCAGTCATTTCATGGGAGAGGATATGCAGAAGGTAAATTAGCATATGAAAGATGTTCAACATCATTAGCCATTAGAGATAGTCAAGTTAAAACCCCAATGAGATATCACTGCATAACTACCAGAATGGCTAAAATTAAAAATGGCGATAGCACCAAATGCAAGTGAGGATACAGAGAAACTGGGTCACTCATACATTGCTGGTGGGAAAGTAAAATGGGCCAGCCACTCTGAAAACTGTGGCAGCCTCTTACAAAACTAACCATGTGCTTACCATATAACCCAACAATTTCTCTCTTTTTTTGGCATTTATACCAGAGAAATGAAAAAATTGCATTCAAACTAAAACCTGCACCCAAATGTTCATAGCACCTTTATTCCTAACAGAGCCAAGGGCTGGTAACACCCGAAATGTCCTTCAATGGGTAAATGGTTAAACAAACCACCTATGTACATCTATTCTATGGAATGCTACTCAGCCATAAAAAGGAACTATTGATGTATAATAACTGTGATAAAATTGCATCTTACTACATAAAATTAAATATATAAACATACACTCAATTGTGTTCTTGTAAAACTTTTGAAATCTCAACAAAATCAATGGATTGCATCAATGTCAGTCTTCTAGTTGTGATATTGCACTGTAGTTGGTGAGATGTTGACATTGCAGGAAGGTGGATGAAGAATAAATGGGACCTCTATATCACTTCTTAGAATTGCGTGTGAACTTACAGTTATTCCAAAATAAAAAGGAAAAGGAACTATTAAAGAAAAGTCAATGATCTTAAATAAGAACTTATATATTTATCCACATCATTCCATTTCTGAGTGCATCATTCCATTGTGTAGATCTAGATCTCCATCTGATACCATTTTCCTTCTGCCTGAGCACATCTTTTAATATTTCTTATAGTGTGGGTATGCTGGAATTCCTTCAGATTTTGTGTGTCAGAAAATGTCTCTACTTCACTTTTGTTTTTGAAAGATGTTTTTCCTAGGACGGTTTTTTTCTTTCCACGTTTTAAAGATGTTGCTCCACTGTCTTCTAGCTTGCATTGTTTCCAATGAGAATTAGAATGTCATTCTTGTCGTTGATTTTCTGTACATAACTTGTCTTTGTATAAGGATTTAAAACTTTTTACATATTTGCACACCATAAAATTCATCATTTACCAATGTTCAATTTAGTGGGTTTTAGTATATTCACAAGGTCTGTGCAACCATCACTTCTGTCTAATAATATGTTCTGGAATATCTGATTCTGGAACATTTTCATCATGCCTGAAAAGAAACCATTAGCAGTTACTCCCCATTCTCCCATTCCCCCAGCCCCGGGAAATAACTAATCTACTTTCTGTCTCTATGGGATAACCTATTCTGGACATTTCCTATAAATAGAATCCTACAATACATGGCCATTTCTGTCTGCCTTCTTTCACTGAGCATACTGTTTACAAAGTCCATCCATGTAGTGGCATATATTATTATCGTACACATTTTTTATGGCTGAAAAATATTCCATGGTATGTGGAGTATTTATGCATTTATCAGGTGGCATTTATCCATTGGTTGTTTTGGCTGTTATGAACAATGCTGCAGTGAACATTTGTATATGAGTGTTTGTGTGAGCATGTTTTTAATTCTCTCATGTATATACACCTAGGAGTGGAATTCCTTGGTCATGTGGCAACTTGGTTGAACTCCTAGAGGGACTACCAAGCTTTTCCACAGTAGCCACATCATTTTACATTCCCATCAGCAATGTACAAGGGTTTCAATATTGCCACATCCTTGCCAGGACTTGTTATTGTTCATCTTTTTTATTATAGCCATCTTAATGGATATGAAGTGGTATCTCATTGTAGTTTTGATTTGCATTTCCCTAGTGACTAACTTTTCATGTGCTGGTTGGTCATTTGTATATCTTTGGAGAAATGTCTATTCAAATCTTTTGGACATTTTAAAATTGGGTAATTTGTCTCTTATTTTTGAGTTGTAAGAGTTCTTCATATATTCTTGATACTAGAGTCTTATCAGATAAAAGATTTTCAAATATGTTCTCATTCTGTGCATGTCTTTTTACTTTCTTGAGAGTGTTCTTTGAGGCACAAAAGTGTTAAATTTTTTTTGAGATAAGGTCTTACTCTGTTGCCCAGGCTAGAGTGCAATGGCATGATCCTAGCTCACTGTAGTCTTGAACTTCTGGGCTCAAGTGATCCCCCTGCCTCACCCTCCCAAGTAGCTGGGACCATAGGTGTGTGCCATTATGCCCAGCTAATTTTTTAACTTTTTTTTTGTAGAGGCAGGGTCTTGCTATGTAGCCCAGGCTGGAGGGCAGTGGTCTAATCATAGCTCACTGTAACCTCAGACTCCTGGCCTCAAGTGATCCTCCTGCCTCAACAAAGGTTTTAAATTTTAATAAAGTACAATTTATCTACTTGTTCTTTGGTTGCTTGTGCTTTAGCTGTCATTTCTAAGAAACTATTGCCTAATCCAGGGTTATAAAGAGTTACACCTATGCCTATAGTAACTCATATATTTAAGTCTTTGGTCCATTTTGAGGTGTTTTTTTGTTTTTTTTTTTTTTTTTTTTGTATATGATATGAAGTAAGGGTCCAAGTTTGTTCTTTTAATGTGGATACCCAGTTGTCTCAGCACCATTTGTTGAAAAGACTATTTCCCCATTGAATTGTCTTGGAATTCTTGTCAAAATTTGATTTTCTCTAAATGTATGGGTTTATTTATGGACTCTAAATTCTGTTTCATTGATCTAAATGTCTTTCATTATGCCAGCACCAAACTGTCCTGATTGCAGTAGCTCTGTAGTGGGTTTTGGAATTGGGAGGGTAAGTCCTCCAACTTCCTTCTTTTTCAAGATTGTTTTGCCTTTTCTGGGTGCCTTGCATTTTCATAGGAATTTTAGGATCAGCTTATCACTTTCTTTACAAAAATTCTCTAGGTATTTTTAAAGATTTAAAAAAATAACTGGTTATGAGTAATTTGATTATGATTTTCTTTGGTGTACTTTTCTTCATGTTTGTTGAGGTTGGACTTTGTTAACCCTCTTAGAACTGTGAGTTTAGAGTTTTCATTAAGTTTGGAATTTCTATGACCATTATTGCTTCAAATATTCTTTTCTCCAATTACAGGTATATTAAGCCATATTATTATTATTGCTTCAAATATTCTTTTCTTCAATTACCTGTATATTAAGTCACATGGAGTGTGTACAGTTCACTAATGCTCTTTTCACTTTTAAAAATTCCTGTATCTTTCATTTTGCATAGTTTTTATTCATGCCTTTATGTCTACTATCTTTTCTTCTGTAATGTCCATCCTATGAATCTCATTCATTTTATTATTTGTCTCTATAAGTTCTACTTGAGTCTTTTAAAATATATTCTACATCTCTACTTAATGTTTTGAATGCAGAGAATACAATTCTAATACCTGTTTTCATGTCTCCTCTACCAGTTCTAACATCTGCATCAGTTCCGGGTTGGTTTCAGTTGATTATTTTCTACTTTATGGGTCATCTTTTCCTGTTTCTTGGTATGTCTGGTGATGTTTGATTGAGTGCCTGACATTGTAAACTTTACCCTATTAGGATATTTTGTATTTCTGCATATCTTCTTGAGCTTTGTTCTGGGATACAGTGAAGATACTTGGATGCGATTTTATTCTTTGGGGCCTAGCTTTTATGATTTCTTTGGTGGCTCCAGAGCAGTGCTCAGTCTAGGGCTAATTATTTCCCACTACTGAGGCAAGAACTTTCCTGACTACTCTACTCAATGCCCTTTGAGTTAGGAATTTTTCTAGTCTGACTGGTGGAACCAGGAGCTATTCCTGGTACTGTTTCCCCTAATCCTTTCACGTGGGTCTTTCCTCACATGCAGATACTAATCAGTATTCTGCTGAGTCCTTGAGGCAGGTCCTTTCTCTGTACAGCTTTCTTTTCTCCAGTACTTTGTCTGTGAACTCTAGATGCCTTAGTCTCCCAGGACTCTGAGCTCCATCTTCCCGTCTCAAGGAGTCTGCTGGGCCCTACCTCAGTTTCCCTTCCCTGAGCCTACAAATTCAAGGCAGGAAACTGGAGCAATCATAGGGCTCATCTTTGTTTCCTGTGTTTAAGAAATCACTGTCCTGGCCTGGTGCACTTTGGCTAATGACTGTAATCCCAGCATTTTGGGAGGCTTAGGCAGGAGGATCACTTGAGCCTAGAAGTTCACGACTAGCCTGGGCAACACAGTGAGACCCTGTCTCTACAAAAAAAAAATACAAAAAAATTAGCCAGGCATGGTGGTGTATATCTGTAGTCCCAGCTACTTGGGAAGCTAAGGCAAGAGGATCGCTTGAGCCTGGGAGGTTGAGGCTGCAGTGAGCTATGATTGCACCACTGTACTCCAGCCTGGGTGACAGAGTGAGACTCTGTCTCAAAAAAAAAAGAAAAAGAAAAAAAAAGAAAAGTAGAGACATAGAATATATTTTATTTAATGTTTTTATCTCTCAATATTTATTTTTCAGTTCTTTACTTTTTCCATAAGTTATTGGGGTACAGGTGGTATTTGGTTACGTGAGTAAGTTCTTTAGTGGTGATTTGTGAGATTTTGGTGCACCCATCACCTGAACGGTATACACTGCACCATATTTTTAGTCCCTCGCCCCCACTCCCATGCTTCCCCCCAAGTCCCCAAAGTCCATTGAAACATTCTTTTTCTTTTTTTTTTTTTTTTTGAGATGGAGTCTTGCTTTGTCGCCCAGGCTGGAGTACAGTGGCGCGATCTCGTCTGACTGCAAGCTCCACCTCCTGGGTTCACGCCATTCTCCTGCCTCAGCCTCCAGAGTAGCTGGGATTACAGGCTCCCACAACCACACCAGGCTAATTTTTTGTATTTTTAGTAGAGACGGGGTTTCACTGCGGTCTCGATCTCCTGACCTTGTGATCCACCCACCTCAGCCTCCCAAAGTGCTGGGATTACAGGCATGAGCCACCGCACCCGGTCAGTCCGTTGTATCATTCTTATGCCTTTGCATCCTCATAGCTTAGTTCCCACATATCAGGGAGAACATACGATGTTTGGTTTTCCATTGCTGAGTTACCTTACTTAGAATGATAGTCTCCAATCTCAACCAGGTCACTGCAAATGCTGTTAATCCATTCCTTTTTATGGTTGTGTAGTATTCCATCATATATATATACCACAGTTTATTTGTCCACTCGTTGATTGACAGGCATTTGGGGTTGGTTCCATGATTTTGCAGTTGTGAACTGTACTGCTATAAACATGCATATGCAAGTGTCTTTTTCAAATAATGACTTATTTTCCTCTGGGTAGATACCCAGTAGTGAGATTGCCAGAGCAAATGGTAATTCTACCTTTAGTCCTTTAAGGAATCTCCACACTGTACCACAGTGGCTATACTAGTTTACATTCCCACCAGCAGTGTAGAAGTGTTTCCTGATCACTGCATCCACACCAACATCTGCTGTTTTTTAATTTTTTTATTATGACCATCCTTGCAGAAGTTAGGTGGTATCACATTGTGGTTTTGATTTGCATCTTCCTGATGATTAGTGATGTTGAGACAGAATATATTTTAAAAATCCAAGTAGAACTTCCAGAGACAAAAAAATCCAATTGATAGGATTAATAGCAGGTAGAGAAGAAGATTATAAATTTATTACAGAAGAGGCCGGGCACGGTGGCTCACGCCTGTAATCCCAGCACTTTGGGAGGCCGAGGCGGGTGGATCACGAGGTCAGGAGATCGAGACCATCCTGGCTAACACAGTGAAAGCCCGTCTCTACTAAATATACAAAAAAATTAGCCGGGCGTGGTGGCAGGCACCTGTGGTCCCAGCTTGGGAGGTTGAGGCAGGAGAAAGGCATGAACCCACGAGGTGGAGCTTGCAGTGAGCCGAGATAGTGCCACTGCACTCCAGCCTGGGCGACAGAGCGAGACTCCATCTCAAAAAAAAAAAAAAAAAAAAAAAAAAAATTTGTTACAGAAGAAAAAATACATCATGCAAGGACATGATAGAAAGAGGATGAGGGAGCTCTCTGGGGTCCCATGGAAGTTCCAACCTCATCACCTAATCACCTCCCAAGGGCCCACCTCTTCATCCATAGGGGGTTAATATTTCAGCATATGGTCTTTGGGGGGCATCTCCACATTTAGTCCATAAGAGAGGGTAAGTCCAGCCTCAGTCACTCCATCTTGACTAGAAACACAAGTCCTAGCTTCTGGTTTTGAGGCCTGTATCTTTTCATCCCATTATTCCCTAGTAGGATGGAACTGGAAGGTTCTACCACTATCACTGTTTCTTCTGAGGCCCCTGGATCATTCGGTATTAGTTTGTTGTGTCAAAGAGGCTTGTAGTTAGTTATAGGCCTTGAAGAATGGGGCTAGTAATAGCCTGGGGTGGAGAGGCTACAATGTTGCTGTTCCCCCTGTGACTTCCTAGCTCCCAAGTCTAAGTGGCTCCCAGGCAAGGCTCTGTAGTCAGGACCTCTGAGGGCCGAGGCCATCCTGGTGCAGTAGCTTATGCTGGGGCAGACGGGATGGCAGACCTTGCTCCAGCTCCCCTCTTCCTTCCCCAGTGACAAGCACAGACTATGACACTGCAGCAGATGCCACGGAGTCCTCATCCTACTTCAGTGCCCAAGGCTACCTGTCCAGGTAGGGGCTGCCAGAGGTGGGCTGTGCCCCATGGACTGACGTCGCAGGGCCTCTCGGGGAGTGATGCTGCTGGGTGAGGGCAGGGCTTGGTCTGACAGCATCCAATCCTGGAGCCTTCCTCCAAGCCCTGGCGGTCTCTGCCACTAAGTCAGCAAACAGGGGCTTCCAGCGTCATCCATGCCCAAGCCCCTCAGCACCCCTCCCTCCCTGCTCCCCTCGATGCCCTGCTTTATGGCTGACCCCTTTTCTGTTCTGCCAGCCGGGAGCAGGAGGGAACAGAGTCCACCACTGACGAGGGCCAGCTGCCCCAGGTGGTGGAGGAGCTGAGAGACCTCCAGGTGGCCCCTGGCACACGCCTGGCCAAGTTCCAGCTCAAGGTGAAAGGTGAGAAGGAGAGGGAGTGGGGACACAGCCATGGCAGGATGGAGGCCATGGAGCCATACCCCGTCAGCCACAATTGAAAGGAGACCCCAGCAGCGGGGTCAGGCAGTCACTCATCCCTGCTGCCTGGGTGCAGGAGGCTGACACTCCATCACTGGTGGTGTGGGGACCCTCTCTCCAGGCCTTCATCTGTCTCCCATCTGGAGGGCACAGTGCCCGTGGGTGGTAGCCCAGGCTGACCACTCCCCCTCCCGTGGCCCAGGCTACCCTGCTCCCAGATTATACTGGTTCAAAGATGGCCAGCCCCTGACCGCATCTGCCCACATCCGCATGACTGACAAGAAGATCCTGCACACCCTGGAGATCATCTCCGTCACCCGGGAGGACTCTGGCCAGTATGCAGCCTACATCAGCAATGCCATGGGTGCTGCTTACTCATCTGCCCGGCTGCTAGTTCGAGGTGGGTGCTCCGAGGGGCCGGGCAGAGACTTGGGCCCTGGGCAGCATCCTGGCCAGGGCTGACATCCCCTGCACACCGTGCCATATCAGGCCCTCAGCGAGGATCATTGGTCATTGCCCCTTGGTACACAGTGGCACAGGCGGCCGAAAGTTGGCCCTTCAAGGAGTGGGTGTGCAGCCCTCTGTCCTGACTGATGGGCAGGCTGGAGGATGAAGTTGACCCAGGAAAATGGGTCAACACTGCGGCTCTAGGTAGATCCATGCACAGCCAGAGCCGGTGGTAGCTTGGGACTAGAGGACCCTACTTCCTTATTGTTCAAAAAGTTCTGATCACTGAGAGTTCATTCCAAGTTTCACCCAAACCCGTCTTGCCACTGCTGCAGCTTTCCCCATCATCTCCAGGTGTGAGTCCTCTGCTGCTCTGGGCAGCATTATTTGGTTGTGTGCTCATTCCAGTGTGGGGCCACGGAGTCTGTGGCAGGGCGAGGGTGGGTGGTGGGTCATCGGGTCTGGTCCATGCTGCCTGTTGCCTCTGTCACCTGAGTGTGTGAGTTCCAGGGCTCCATGGCCCAGGTTTCAGGCAGGGGTTAGGGCGTTTGCTTGGGGAGCAGCGCTGCCCTTGGGTTCCCTCACTGTAGGGGGCAGAACTGCCAGGCACCTGCACAGCGCCGGGTAGGAGCCACGGTGGGGGCCTGTGTGTGCTGGGTGTCTGACTCTAGTGCCTCTTTCAGGCCCTGATGAGCCAGAAGAGAAGCCTGCATCAGGTGAGGCAGCCCCAGACAGTCAGGGAGAGGCCAGGTGGCCATGGGTGCTGAGGGCCTGAGCCTAGGGCTGGCTGCAGTGGAGGTGTGGGTGGCCATGGGCTGGCTCAGGGATGGCGCAGCAAGGAGACAGCCCGGCCGAGGGGGAAGCGTGGTGCTGTCCAGGTGCTGGCTGTGGAGAGCCACCTGGGCGTCTGCAGACATCATCCGGGGCCAGGAGGCGGGTGGTGGGGGCTGTGCCGAGGTCTCTGCCAGCCAGCCTGTGTCCCCTAGATGTGCATGAGCAGCTGGTGCCGCCCCGAATGCTGGAGAGGTTCACCCCCAAGAAAGTGAAGAAAGGCTCCAGCATCACCTTCTCTGTGAAGGTAGAAGGTAAGGCGTTTCCTGCCCGCAGCTATGGAAAGATCACCCCTGGGGGATGGGACAGAGGTGCCCCCTCCCCACTCACATCATCCCGAGGGAAGGCCTGTGGCAGGGCTTCATCTCCAGAGACCCCGCTTCTGGCGGGGTGCACCCACCACCTCCTGCCTGCCCCTAGGACGCCCGGTGCCCACCGTGCACTGGCTCAGGGAGGAGGCTGAGAGAGGCGTGCTGTGGATTGGCCCTGACACACCGGGCTACACCGTGGCCAGCTCTGCGCAGCAGCACAGCCTGGTCCTGCTGGACGTGGGCCGGCAGCACCAGGGCACCTACACATGCATTGCCAGCAACGCTGCCGGCCAGGCCCTCTGCTCCGCCAGCCTGCACGTCTCGGGCCGTGAGTGGGGGGTGGGGGGATGGGGGGCTGGGGCATGGGGGGTGGGCACTGGGTGGCTTTGGGGTCTCCTTGGGGCACAGTGCCCATCACCACCATCTGGGCTGGGACCCTGTGGGATCCCCTCCTTCCTCTTCTCATTCTCTGACAGCACCAGGGAGACCCCAAAATGGGTCAGGCCCTGGTGGTGCTGGTGGTTTTGAGCCTCAGAGTCCCCTCTGGGCCCAGGCCCCGTGGGTTCCGCACCGCTGGCTCCAGAGACATTTCCTGAACCCCCTGCATCCTGGGCCTTGCTTAGCCCCTCTGAGGACAGGAACCCCTGTTCTCCTCCCATCACTGTCAGGGTGACCACGGGCCAAGAGTGGGATGGGGAGGTGAGCTCGGGCACAGCCCCTGCTCAGGGCTTCGGAGGGACCCAGTCCAGATCTGGAATCAGACGTGCCGGGGTTGGGAGCACCGTCTGATGGCTTGCCGGTCCTCCTGACAGTGCCTAAGGTGGAGGAGCAGGAGAAAGTGAAGGAAGCGCTGATTTCCACTTTCCTGCAGGGGTGAGTGAGGGTTGCCCCTGCAGGCCAGTCCGGTCAGGGCCAGGGAGGACGCTCTAGGAGTGGGGGACAGGACAGCGCTGCCCCTGGGGAGAGCACCTGTCCCGGAGCGTGTCCTGGCTCTGCCCCATGCAGGCCATGTGGTTTGGGCCAGCTCTCTTCCTTCTCTGCACCTCAGTTTCCCCATTGTAAAGTGAGGGCTTCTGTTGGGCTTCTCTGGTATGGAGCCCCTTTCTCTGGTATCTTGGTTTGTTGCCCCCAGACCCTCTTTTCGTCAGGAGCTTCTGCATAAGGACAGAGGGTGGTGGGGTCCAGCCCAGGCCTCTCAGGACACCCCCTTCACCTGTTTAGGACCACACAAGCCATCTCAGCACAGGGGTTGGAAACTGCGAGTTTTGCTGACCTTGGTGGGCAGAGGAAAGGTACAGTCAGGGTGGGTGCATGCCTGTGAGGGTCCAGGGTGGCTGATCCCCTGATGCTGGGGGGCAGGGAGGAGGCTGCCCGGGGGTGGCTCCTGGCCTCAGAGGCCCCTCCTGAGCAGCACAGCCCTGGGACACCTGCTCACACAGCCAGGACCAACCCATGTTCTCTTAGGCCTGGACTTGAGGCTTGGTTGGTGTCAGAACCATGTCTGATCCCCGTGGATCCGGGAGCCTGTGGGGTCCCTGGGCCGGCCCTGGGCACAGAGCTCACATCCAGCAGGCTGTGTAGATACCTGGGTCTGGGTAGAACTCCTAGGTGCTGGGCACTGAGAACAGAGGCAGCACAGCCCCGCTTTGGACCCACGGCTCCTCCTGCAGCCTGATGCGCAGGTCTGGCCTCTGCTGACTCTGTCCCCAATGCCCCTCGTCCACTGTCCACTGGTGGCCCCTGCTGTGCCCTCTGTCTCTGGACGTTCTCAGCCCCTTGGTCACGCCTCGGCTTGATGCTCATGAGCCAGAGCGACTCCTCATCCTGGCCAGTTCCCACTGGCCTCCCGCCCTGCCGGCCACTGAGTCTCATCATCTCCCTGGTGGACATCAGCACTATGTGAGGGAGGCCTTGGCTCTTTGTTCACCATCGGCTCCCAGGGCCCAACATGGGCCTATGGCATGGGGTGCCTGGTATACATCCGAGGGGCACGCAGCCACCTGAGCAGAGCGTTTGTATCTGCAGAAGAGCCTCTGGCTGCCAAGGAGGCCCTCGGCCACCTGTCCCTCGCTGAGGTGGGCACAGAGGAGTTCCTGCAGAAACTGACCTCCCAGATCACTGAGATGGTATCGGCCAAGATCACGCAGGGTGAGGGGCAGCAGCCCATGTGCCAGGGTCCCTGGGGTGTGTCTGGGGTGTTTGCCCTTCCCCTGAGCCCTGGAGAGCCAGAGGCAGGCCAGGGTGTCATGATCCTTGCACCCCCAGCCAAGCTGCAGGTGCCTGGAGGTGACAGCGATGAGGACTCCAAGACGCCATCTGCATCCCCCCGCCATGGCCGATCACGGCCATCCTCCAGCATCCAGGAGTCTTCCTCAGAGTCAGAGGATGGCGATGCCCGAGGCGAGGTGGGCGGCTGGAACCCTCTGGGAGCAGGGCAGGGAGAGGCCCTGACCTTCCTGAAGAGAAGGTGCAGGGTGGAGAGGGACTCAGGAGGCAGGACCCCCATGGGACTCTAGGGAGGTGGGACCCCACCAAGGTGCATAGGAGGCAGGAACTGGTGAGAACAGGGTCTTCTCCTCACGGGGCCCGGCAGAGACTTGCCTTCTGGGAGAGCCATTTGTTTGATTCATTCATTCACTCCTTTATTCCTTCAATGGAGAATGTGTCTCAGGCCTCAGTGTACCAGGCACCCTGTTAGGTCTTGGGGTGGGTGTGGAGATGGGGAGAAGGTAAACAAGTAACTGAGTGTAGGCAGTCCAGGCCTGGAGACCCTGGGGCTGTGGTGACCTCTAAGGTTGGGGGTGGGGCAGGGGAGGTCTCCCACATTCCCGCTGTTCTGCGTGGAGGGGGAGCTGGGCGTGTGCACGCTGACTCTGGGGATCCCTGCCCTGTGGCTTAGGATCTCGGCAGGCTTGGCTGGCACCTCCCGGGTCTCACCACTTCAGCACCCCCATCCCTCTCTCAGATCTTTGACATCTACGTGGTCACTGCTGACTACCTGCCCCTAGGGGCTGAGCAGGATGCCATCGCGCTGCGGGAAGGCCAGTATGTGGAGGTTCTGGATGCAGCCCACCCACTGCGCTGGCTTGTCCGCACCAAGCCCACCAAGTCCAGCCCCTCACGGCAGGGCTGGGTGTCACCAGCCTACCTGGACAGGAGGCTCAAGGTATCTGAATGGCCAGGCAGGAGGGGTCCTCAGGGGTCCCGGAGGCCCCTAGGAGGGTCATCCCAATTTGAGGGGCGAGAGCCCAATCCCCGCGGGGCAGGGCCAGAGCTCAGTACCCCAACAGAAAACTCCTGTCCCTCACCAGCTGTCACCTGAGTGGGGGGCCGCCGAGGCCCCTGAGTTCCCTGGGGAGGCTGTGTCTGAAGACGAATACAAGTCAAGGCTGAGGTGAGTGGCTGCCGGGCCGGAGGTGGCGGCACTGGCATCCCACCAGCTGGACAGTCTCCCAAAGAAGCAGGCCGCTTGCCCTGGCTCTGGGTCCAGGACCTAACCCTGGAGGTCTTGGGGTCATGGCCATGCTGATTCCTCTGCGGGGGCCTCTGAAATAGCGCTCCTGTGTGAGCCTGTCAGGGACGGGTGGGGGCCGAGGACAGCAGAGCAGGCCCAGAGCTGCCTGGGTTCCCGCAGCTGCCCTCCCAGCCTCGTGCTGGCAGGACCCATCTGGGTGGCTTCCTGATGTTGGGGCCGGCCTTGTCCAAGAGGGAGCCTCTCTCCACCTGCTCTCCCACTTCCTGCGAGCAGGCAACAGGCTGCGCAGCAGGAGGCGCTCCCATCTAGCAGCTGAGGGAGTGGGGGCCTCGTGGCCCGCAGTCCCTGCACGGGAAGCAGGAGCTCCGTGGTCCCTTACGGCAGCCCCCTCCTGCCCAGCTCTGTGATCCAGGAGCTGCTGAGTTCTGAGCAGGCCTTCGTGGAGGAGCTGCAGTTCCTGCAGAGCCACCACCTGCAGCACCTGGAGCGCTGCCCCCACGTGCCCGCAGCCGTGGCCGGCCAGAAGGCAGTCATCTTCCGCAATGTGCGGGACATCGGCCGCTTCCACAGCAGGTGGGTGGGTGGGGCCACACACACACACACACACACACACACACACACACACGTCCATGCATGGACGCACTGTAGGGCCAGGCCTCCTGCAGGTGGGTTGGAGCCAAGGGGGGAGAGAACCTGTGCTGACTTGATTTGTCCCTCAGCACTCCTCCCCTCAGAAACCCAGACATGTGTACCTGGCTTACTCATGGGAAGGCCTGCAGTGCACCAACTGTTAACTGGCATGTGCGCAGGCCCAAGTGCATGCACACCCTCACACGTGTGCACACATGAACACATACATGTGTACAGGTGCAGTCTTTAACAGCATACACCCATGTGCATGGCACATGTACACATCTGTAAATGCACACACATGCACACAGTACAGACATACACCCACATACACGTGCACATCACCTGTGTGCACACAGTGCACGCCTATAGACGTGCACACACATATATGCCTGTGTACATGTATATATGTTATACACATGGACACACATATGTACATGCCCCCACACTATTTCTGCGCATCTATGCATATGCACTTCTGCACACATGTGCACAACCAGCATGTACATGCACACCTTTTCATCTGCACACTTTAATACATGCACGCATGCATATAGCACACAACACCTCCTTCCTCCACCACCTGCCTGTGTATGCAACCACATGTGTGCTCATACATATTTACATGCTTCCACAGATGTGCACGCCCACATACATGTACATATGTAATATTCATGTGAGCTTTCATACACGGTACACAAGCACTTATTTGCATGCCCACACATGTCTGCACGCACACTCTCACAGACCCCAGGAGCCACAGGGCCCCAGCCCTTGTGCAGGGGCCAGCTTCCTCCCAGAGGTGAGGGCTCAGGGCCGGGCTATAGGGCGCAGGCTGAGTCCTGATGCCATCCTCCTTCACAGCAGCTTCCTGCAGGAGCTGCAGCAGTGCGACACGGACGACGACGTGGCCATGTGCTTCATCAAGAACCAGGCGGCCTTTGAGCAGTACCTGGAGTTCCTGGTGGGGCGTGTGCAGGCTGAGTCGGTGGTCGTCAGCACGGCCATCCAGGAGTTCTACAAGGTGCCCATGCCTGAACTCATGGGCTCCTGAACCTCAGTGCCTGCCCTTGGCTCCCTTTGAAGGCTCACTGAGCCCAGGCGTCCTCCAAGGTTCATCCTGTTCTGCCCACATCAGAGCCTGCGCTCATCTTCCCCGACCTCGCCACTGCCCACAGCCTCCCTGCGCCCCCCTTGGGCCTCAGTTCAGAAATGCGGGTGGAGCTGCTTTTGCAGCCCTGTGCTTCTGGGAAGGCCACTTCAGCAGCCCAAGTCCTGTGCTTGTCACCTGTCAGGAGGTGATGACAGCTGTCACCTGGGGTGTAGGCTGTGTGTGCACCCTGGGGACCCACCCTCCAGCTCTCAGGGACACAGCCATCAGTGGGCCTTGCACTCCTGCCCTAAAACCCACCCTCCTGGTTCCCACAGAAATACGCGGAGGAGGCCCTGTTGGCAGGGGACCCCTCTCAGCCCCCGCCACCACCTCTGCAGCACTACCTGGAGCAGCCAGTGGAGCGGGTGCAGCGCTACCAGGCCTTGCTGAAGGTGGGCACCACCTCCCCTGCCCCGCCTCCTCTGCCCAGGCTGGGTCTCTTGGGGTCCAGCCTGTGGAGCATTCTGAGCCCTGACCTTCGCCCCGGCCCCAGGAGCTGATCCGCAACAAGGCGCGGAACAGACAGAACTGCGCGCTGCTGGAGCAGGCCTATGCCGTGGTGTCTGCCCTGCCACAGCGCGCTGAGAACAAGCTGCACGTGTCCCTCATGGAGAACTACCCAGGCACCCTGGAGGCCCTGGGCGAGCCCATCCGCCAGGTTGGGGAGGGCTAGGGGCTGGGGCCGGGAGGTGCATGTGATGTGGGTGGGTATTGGGGTGCTGGGGGCTTGCATCTGGGGCTGCCAGGAGGTGGCGGTGTGTGCATGAGTTGGGCAGAGCACTGGGTACCTGGGTGGCTGTGGGGCCTGCACCGCTGGGCAATCTGGCCCACCACAGGCTGACCGCAGCCCACACCCTCCCCCAGGGCCACTTCATCGTGTGGGAGGGTGCACCGGGGGCCCGCATGCCCTGGAAGGGCCACAACCGTCATGTGTTCCTCTTCCGCAACCACCTGGTAATCTGCAAGCCCCGGCGAGACTCCCGCACCGATACCTTCAGCTACGTGTTCCGGAACATGATGAAGGTCTGCAGGCTCTGGGCTGCTGGGCGGGGCTCCCTGTCTCTCAGCTCCGGGGTGGATGCCAGTGGCCACACCTGCAGCCGCTGGTCCAGGGTGGCCTGAATGTTTCCTCGTCGGGTCCCACATCTGTTGAGGATGGTCAGCCCGTGTCCCCCTCCCTGTGCTGACACCCTCCCCCACCCACAGCTGAGCAGCATTGACCTGAACGACCAGGTGGAGGGGGATGACCGCGCCTTCGAGGTGTGGCAGGAGCGGGAGGACTCGGTGCGCAAGTACCTGCTGCAGGCACGGACAGCCATTATCAAGAGCTCGTGGGTGAAGGAGATCTGCGGCATCCAGCAGCGTCTGGCCCTGCCTGTGTGGCGTGAGTGTCCACCTTCCCGGGGGCCCAGGTGGCTGAGCCAGGATGGGGCACCCGAGCCTGTTCCTGCAGCTGCACAGGTCCCTGCCTGGGTGGGTGTGAGGGGTGGGCTCGTTCCTGGGACAGACGGCTCAGCCAGCCTGTGGCATGTGACGGCTACAGCCTCATGGGGAGCCCCTGGGCTGGGTGTTGGGTTGGCCCTGATCCAAGGTCGGGGATACCATGGGGGCCCCAAGCTCAAGGCACCCATCCGGATCATGTCAGGGGCTGTGAAGGGTCTGGCAGCCCGGGGTCTACTTCCTCAACCAGAACAGAATCTTCCCCCGAGCCCCCACTGCTCTCCATTTAACACGCACCTGCCTCACTCACCTGACTCCAGGTGGGGACCTTGGATGAGGGGTGACAAGGGACAGTCCCCATAGGGGCCACACCATCAGATGTGGGGCTCATGGTGCAGGGCAGGTGATCTGCCAGGTGCACCTGGGGGTGCCGCAGCCCGATGTCCCCCCACAGAGCACTCAGGGCTGTTGTGTGTCCTCAGGGCCCCCGGACTTTGAAGAGGAGCTGGCCGACTGCACAGCCGAGCTGGGCGAGACAGTCAAGCTGGCCTGCCGTGTGACGGGCACACCCAAGCCTGTCATCAGCTGGTACAAAGGTAAACCCCGGGGCCAGGGGCTGTGGCCTTCCTGTCCAGGATGCAGGCCCTGGAACAGAAAAGAGCTGCCCGAGAGAAACAGGCTGTGAGGGCTGGGGACCCAATATGGGATTTGGCTGGGAGTCTGGGGCATGGAAAGGCCTTATATGTTCACTTGCCACCCGCCTTCCGAATCAAAGACAGCATGGTTGGGGACACGGAGATGCCGAGGCTTGGAGAGGAGGGAGTTCAGTGGGGGCACTCGGCTCTGCAAAGCTGCTAGTCCCATAGTCAGGGCTGATTGCGGCCAAAGGGCCCAGGTTAAAGTAGCTGCCGGGAGAGCCACCTAGGGAAAGGTCCAGGCGGCACTATGCATGAACTTCCAGTTGTCCCCTCCTGGGGGGAATCATTTCTGCCAGTGACAGCACGTGACGACATGCACGGGGTTGTGCCAACCAGGTGCTTCCCTGGCCATGGTGTCCAGGGTTTTGCAGGCTCAGCTGTGGAATCCTGGCTCACTGCTCTGTGGTGGGCCTTGGGCTCCAGCCCTTCTGGAGGCCAAGTTGATGCTGCATGGCCCAGGGACCCCCAGGAATCTCAGAAATCTCACGGTCAGCATAGATGATCCCATGTGGCCCAGGGCTCCCAAGGAGAACAGATGCTTTTACCAGGCAGGATATCCCAAGAGCCTGAGATCACCTCCCAGGAGCTGGGGGCCTCTCCCTGGGGAGTATCAATCCTCCCTTGTGCTGGAGCCATGTTGAGTTTCAGCAGCAGAGGGACACAGTTTGGCTCTGTCATCTGTCACCTTGTCTGTAATGCCAGGAACCTGCTGGGGAGGGCCAAGAGGGGACCTGGGACACCAGCCTGGGAGCCACTGTGCTGGAGCTGGGGACCCAGGCTCAGGGGTGGCTGTGGATTCCAGGGCCGTGTTGAAGGCTGAACTGGCCCAATTTGCTGATGGGGTGGCTGGCTGTGTGGAAAGAGCTTGGCATCCAGATGCTCACACAGTTGGGGCTGGACATCCACCAGGGTGGTTCCTTTTACAAAGGTGGAAGGCTGGGGAGAGGCGGGGTGATGTGCAGACAGGGCTGGGTGGGAGGAGGAAGCACCAGGCCTGGGAGGACCCTGCAGAATCGAGGTGCCTGCAGGGATGCAGGCGGAGGCGCCGAGGGGCTGTTGGAGAAGTACAAGTAGGGCTCAGGAGAGGGATGTGGCCGGAGACGGTGAATGGAACGTCGTCAGCTCACGGAGCTTCTGACCTGCCAGTCAATGCAGATGCAGAGTGCGTGTGGAGGGGTGAGGCCCAAGCACCCAGGCTTGAGAGCCCCCACTTCCAGAGTCTGCAGAGATGAGGGGACACGAACCCAGGGGAAGGAGCGGCCAGGGAGGTGGGGGCCCAGGAAGCCAGCCAGGCAGAGGCCAACGGGGAGTGGGCAGGGGGCGTCCAGGGCTGCCAGGGTCCCCAGAACTGTGGAATCTCCCATTCTACCCCTCACACATGTGCAAGTCAGCCTGTCACGGTTTACACACATACACATTACACACACTTGTACGCACACGTACATAGCGACAGATACATGCTGCACACTCATGCATATGTACATACACACCACATATATATGCATTACACGCGCATGTACATTAACACTATATGTGTAATATACATAGATGCACGTCACACATACAGATACTACACATGCATGCATAGTATACAATACATATGCACAAATACCACACACATGAATATGTACATAGATACACATTATACAGGTACACATGTATGCACACATACCACATGCACATGGATCATGCACAAGTGCACACTACATGCACCTATACAGCTACATAGATATATACACAGATACATGCAAACATGCACTATACACATACACAGATGTATGCACATTACACACACAAGTACATACTTTACATATGCACACACACTTTATACACAGCTACACATGTGCATATATGCACACACTGTACACATATAAATATACATATTAGAGACCACACATATGTGCACACATAGATAATACTGCACACATATACATATGTACATAGCCACATACCATACACAATACACATGCGCAGATACATGCAACACACATACATGCTACACACATAGACACCACACATGTATATTCATAAATACTACACATTCATGTGCATGCATACATACACAGTACACATATATACACATAGACCCACCATATACATAGGTACACACAGGCATATGTACTACACACATATCTGCATGTAAACATGCACAAATGGTACATATACACATATATACATGTATAGTTACTTGCACACACACACAAGACACAAGACCTGTTGGTCCAAGACAGAAATGGTTCATCACTCAACATGAGGCAGCAGCCAGGACAGGCTCTTGCCGCAGCTCTCAGGGATGGTGTGGGAGAAACCCGCACACGCATGCGCTGCACCATGGATTTCAGGGGCTGCATCTCACCACCTCGGGTGTCTCCAGGGAGGGAGGCATCTCTACTCCACTGTCCTGGAATGTCTCCTTGTGTGAGCGCTGCTGTCTGGAGCATCTGGGCTGGCCAACCTTGGGGCATTGTGCCCCAAGAGACCCAGCTCCACCCTACTTCCACAGGCTCCAGCCCCTGGGGGATTTTCCCACACTTGTGCCCAGCCCTCAGCCATCCTGGCTAATCTGACTGATGCTGGCTGGTATGCCATCCTTCTGGTGTGACTCAGGCTGCATTTACTCAAGCCTCTCAGCAGGGGAGATGCCAGCCTGTGGGACTGCCCTGGACCACCCCAAGGCACCAGCCAACATGTGTGTGGCTCCCACACAGGAAGTCTTGAGAACACAGTTATTGTTTATAATTTGGGGGCTCCTACGAAGGCACACATCAGTACTGATTGATGGTACCTCCCAGATGACCCCCCAGGGGTTCACCTGGGCTGTCAGGTGAACCTCATCTGGCCTGGCTGACCGGCCTCCAAGCCCCCAGTTCAGTCCTTATAACCGAGTGCTGTCCTGGTGTTGCAGGCACCATCCTGTTCTCCCTGTCCACAGCAGCCGGGCCCGCGGGTCTGCCCATGACTGAGGACAGGGCTGGAGAGGAAGGACTCCAGGGAGTTTTGCCGGGATGTGTGGGAGGGGCCATCCCAGTGTCCACTGGTCAGAGCTGATGAACGCAATGGCTTGGAGGGCTGCCCTGGGATACTTCTGGAGGAAGGCTTGGGTGGGTCATTAACGCCTGCTCCCTGGGGTCTTAGGAGCTCCCCTCCTGCCACCTGTCCAGACCTCTCCACCTCTCCTCTGGGAGGTTAGGTTCAAGAGGAACAAAAGCTTTTTTATCAAAGCCTGCCAGAAGCCAGTTGAATGCCCTGAGCCCCGCTCCCTTTGGACCAGGCTGCCACCAAGGGGTGGTCATGGCAGAGCCTGGGTTTCCCTGTGGATGGAGGCCCTCCCCTGTCCCTTGCTTCATAACCACCAGCCCAGTAGGCAGCTTGCAGGAGAGAGCTCCTCTCTGGGGACAGCTGCACTTGGTGACCGGACTGCCTTCCAAAGGTCCGCAGGCCAGGAGGAGGTGGGCGCAGTCAGACTGCCATCCCCTTGCTGAGTGGCTCTTGTGGTAGATGTCATAGGACATCAAACTGCAGGGGGTGTGTGTGGCACACGTGGCTCATGTTAGCCACACGCTTTCATGGTGTGGCTGGAGACCCAAAGCAGCCTCACAGCAGGTAGGCTCCACAGAGAGCCTGGAAAGGGACAGCTGGCCTAAGGGCCATGGAGAACATTCCCCTCGGCCCTCTGCAGATTCACTAAACAATCACTTGCAAAAGGCAGACAGATAGGAGGAAAGGCAGACACATTTATTGAATGTGTAGACGCTGGATCCTTCAGAATGAAGACCCAAAGACCCAGAAGAAGCTGTCCATTTTAATGCTTAGGTTCCATAAAGTATGGACAACTGTGTGGAAATAGGATTGGGCAAATAGGGTTGGATCTAGTGAGAACAGACTGAGTGGGGACACCCCGCTAGGCCTGTCTGTCTGGATTCTTCTTGGCCTTCTGAGCAGTGCCCTTTTCTTCTGGGTGAGAAGCAGGACCCTTGCTGGAATGGGGGTCTTGGATCCACAGCCAAAGAAAGTAGGTCAGATCATTTCTTCATGGCCAGGTTTTACACAGAACGATGGAGAGAAAATTGGAGTCCTATTTTTAGGCTTTCTGGCTGGCTTTAGAGAAAAAGGTGTCCTGGTTTCTATGACCCACCGTGGGGAAGAGGGATTCTGTTTCTATGTCAGCCTGGGAGGAGAATGAGGGGCTAGAGACAGGAGGGGAGGAGAAGGTCAGAGATAAAATTTTGCTTCTGAGGCTGCTTGGGAAGCCCTCATTTTGGGGTCTTGTTTTCTGAGCCTCAACACTGGGTTCATAGGAGCGGTATGCCAGGATGGAGAGTGGGTTCACCATGTGTACTGTGTCTTCCTTTCCTGTAGGCTTGAGAATGTCTCTCCAGGATGTCCCCAGTCTGACATGTGATGTAGATTTCTGCATCTGTGCCCTCCCTGTGGTGGGGCTCAGCCGTGTGGTGTCCTGGGGGCTCTGCACAGGAGCCTTGGCGGTCTGGCTGGGGTGTCCCCATCAGCAGCCTTGATTCACTTCATTGTTCATTGCCCCAGGAAGAGGTGTCTTTAACTTGCCAGCCTATTTAAAATTATCTCTGATCCTGGCATGGTGTCGCATGACTGTGATCCTGGCTGCTTGGCAGGCCATAGCGGGAGGAGTCCATGCACTCCCTGCTGTGTTCCCTCTGCCTTCCCTTGGGGGAGTTTGTCGTCTCGGGGAAATTGCTTGAGCCAGGAAAGGATCTGTGGTATAGAGGGGATGGAAGGGGTCAGAGGACAATGACGGAACAAGGCACACCTCTGTGGCTCAGCCAACCATGGAGGTAGGACCCCGTCTCTACCGCAAACACAGAGATCCTCTACTGTCACCCCCAGAAGAATGGAAGGCCAGCATGGTGGATGCAGGAGGCTGCTCCACAAGACGCCCAAGCTGTGGCCATTCTTCCTTAGTGCAGGCTCGGTGCCCATCCTCTCCCCTCCAAACCAGCCAGACCTAGATGGGCTGAGCCCTCTCCTGCCTCTGCCCATCGTGGCTGCTGGTGGCCCTCCCCAAGCACTCAGTTCAGGCACGAGTGTCCGTGGCTGTGGTCTGAACAGGGTTAGAATCTTCCTCAGATCCAGCGCTGGCTCTGGCATTTATTGTGAAATGGCTGAACTGAGGCTGAACCAGCAAAGTCCCTGGCAGGGATTGGAGAAAGAGTGCCAACCAAGGCACTGCCCAGGTGTCTGTGTCTGAACCCACTTCTCAGTGCTCAGCATGCCACTACCTGCCTAGTTTCTCTCCTTAGCAGGGCAACAAAGTAGAGAAAGAGATCCACAGGGCCCCTTCTTCTTTCCCTTCCAGAAGGCCATGCCTCTGACAGTGTCACTTCCCTGTCCCCAAAATTGTAAACCAAAAACTGTGAAGGGCCCCAAATTTTACCCCACTTGCAATCTTGCAAGCCAGCCTGCCAGCCAGATATAGACAAAAGACACAAGACTCATGGGTCAGAGACAAAGATTTTTTACCAGCAGTGCCTCTGTCTCTCATCATTGCCCCCACCCGTTTCTGTGAGGAGGTGATGGAGCTAGGTGTTAGTTGCATGCAGGGGTTGTCCCATGAGAGAGAAACCCTGAATCTTAGGAGACATGGAGCTCTTTTTATGTGGCTGCTGGTATATCTGCCCATGCTTCACTCCAGAGATAGTGGGTGACTTCCTACCCTGGGATGCAGAAATGTCTCCCAGGAAAGGAAGGGAAGGGTTTTGTCTCTGTTGTCCTGGAACACAGCCAGGCAGATGGGCATCTTCTGCTTCACTCTCCTTACTTTCTACTCTACTCTCTTCTTCTTCTTCTATTCTAAACCTGGCTGTGAGTGCCTTTGCTCAGAGGGCTGAAATGTGGAATCTGAATTCCTGGGAGAATTGTTTTCTCACAGCAAGATGAGGACAGAGCTGCTGGTAGCGTGGCGGCCCTGACAGGAGCTTTGGGGGAGAGAACTGGAGCCCAGGGGATGGGCTTAGTGGGGATGGGAAGAGACGCCTTGGAGGGTGTGAGCACAGCTCCTTTCTGGAGTTGCCATAAAGGGGTGTGGAGATCTGAGGTGGTAACTAGAAGGTTTTTGAAAAAAATTATTTAAAATTATTTCTGAGCTGGGTGGAGTGGCTCACACCTATAGTCCCAGCTACTCAGGAGGCCAAGGTGGGAGGATCACTTGAGCCCAGAAGTTTGAGACCAGCATGGGCAACAGAGTGAGGCCCTGTCTCTACGGAAAGTTAAAAAATTAGCCAGGCATGGTGGTGCACCTGAGGCGGGAGGATCACTTTTGCCAAGAAGGTCGAGGCAGCAGTGAGCTGTGATGGCCCCACTGCACTCCAGCCTGGGCAACAGAGCAAGACTCCGTCTCTACAAATATATATGTGTATATGCGTGTGTGTGTATGTGTGTGTATAATGTATATATATCTTATAGTTCTATACGAATCATAAGTCGGTGCTGGTTGTGACCTTTGTGATTTAAGCAATCTGTGGGGCACACCCGGCACTATTGGAATGTGAATCGATGCCGTTTTATGGATTTAGACATTATGTGGGAAGGAGTTCTCCACAGTGAGAGGCCGTGCCTTCCCATCCCTCACCCGGGAAGGAAGCGTGCCTTGGCCAGAGAGGTGTAGTCAGTTGTGTGTTCATACCAGGGTGATTTACTTCACATTCTTCAGTCTTCAGATATTCGTATTAGAAAGCCGTGCGTTTGGAGGCACGAGGATGTGGCCTGGGAGAGGAGAGTGGGGTTGGGGGTGAGACTTCGGGCTGCTGTGTCCTCTGCAGGGGCAGGTTTAGGGAGAGGAGGCATGGAGGGCTGTGGGCAGTGATTTTGAGAAGGGGCTGCAGGCCCTAGGCTGGGCAGGCAGGGGTGAAGAGGGGATCAAGGTGCTGTGAGCTGCGGTGCAGTCAGTGCATTAGAGGTCCTCAGAGTATCACAGGACTGCTGAGAGCTGGGGTGACCAAGGACTCAGCTGCCCATAGAGGATGTTCTCTGTGGGGCTCAGGTCCCTTGGCCTGCCCCCTGCCTCTAGCTAGTGTCCAAAGTGGACAGAGAAAGAGACAGACAGTGAGAGACAGAGAGACAGAGACAGACACAGAGACAGAAAGGTGCAAAAGGCACAGACAGAAGAACAGACAAAGACAGAGACATGGAGTCAGAGACAGAGATACAAAGGCAGAGACAACAAGGAGACAGAAAGAGAGATAGAGACAGAAAACAGAAACAGACACAGAGATAGAGACAAAGAAAGAAATTGAGTCCGAGACAGAGAGACAAAGAAAGATAGAGATAGAGAGGCAGAGACACAGAGAGGTGAGCTCGTGTCAGCCTCTCCCTCCAGGGTTGCAGGTCAGCCTGGAAGCTGGACCTGGCAGGGAGCCTGTGCCTGGCCCTTGTGCTACAAGCGTGGCCCCTCCATCCCCTCCCTGACCATAACTGCAGCCCCCAGGCCAGGCCCAGCTTCTCCCCACTGATGAGGTGAGCCCTTGGGTCCCCACCTGGGTGATGTCCCCCGCTCGTCCTTTCCAGATGGGAAACCAGTGCAGGTGGACCCCCACCACATCCTCATTGAAGACCCTGATGGCTCATGTGCCCTCATCCTGGACAGCCTGACCGGTGTGGACTCTGGCCAGTACATGTGCTTCGCGGCCAGCGCCGCTGGCAACTGCAGTACCCTGGGCAAGATCCTGGTGCAAGGTTAGCCTGAAGGCCTTCCTGGGGGAGGAGCCGCCCTGACCCTCCCACCATGGCAGGCCCAGCTGCGGCGGGGTGGTGGGACAGTGGGGTGGACACATCCGACCATGTTCTGAGGGGATCACTGGGGGCTCATAGAGGGAACTGGGAGGGGTGGGGATCCTGCAGCCCCTTCCCTGGCATCACCCTCAGCTCCATCATGGCATCTGTCTGTCTCTCTGTATGTCTCTGTGTCTGATACACTGTATCTATCTCTTTCTGTCTTTGTCTCTCCTTGTCTGTATGTCTCTATCTCTGTCTTTGTCCTTTGATCTCTGTCTCTGTCACCGTCTCTGTATGTCTTTTTCTGTCTCTGTCCTTCTGTTTCTGTTTGTCCATCTCTATCTATGTATCTCTCTGTCTTTCTGTTTCTCTGTTTCTCCATCTCTGTCTGTCTCTGTTTCTTTATCTTTGTCTCTGTGTCTACGTCTCTGTCTCTTTCTGTCTCTATCTCTGTCTCAATTTCTCTTTCTCTGTCTCTTTCTGTCTCTGTTTTTCTGTCTCTGTCTCTTTGTCTCTCTCTATCTCTATTTCTCTCTGTCTCTATATTTCTCTGTCTCTGTCTCTGTATCTTTATCTCTGTCTCTCTGTTTCTCCATCTCTTTCTTTCTGTCTCTGTGTCTCTTTCTTTGTAAGTCTTTCTGTCTCTATCTCTGTCTCTGTGTCTGTCTCTGTCTCTCTGTCTCTGTCTCTAATGTTTCTATCTGTCTCTCTCTCTGTCTCTTCCCTCCACAACCCCACAGTCCCACCACGGTTCGTGAACAAGGTCCGGGCCTCACCCTTTGTGGAGGGAGAGGACGCCCAGTTCACCTGCACCATCGAAGGCACCCCGTACCCACAGATCAGGTGGGGCCCAGGCCTGCCCGGGGATGGGGCATGAGGGGGTTGGCTCCCACCTGGAGCATGGGGCACGGGCCATGTGTTCCCGTGTCAGGGTGGGCTAGACATGGCCACTGGCCTTCAGCTGAGAATGGGCTTCGTGGGGCTCTGGTTCGTTCTGGATGTGCGGCCCCCCTCAGCCGGGAGGACACGGCCAGGCTCTGTCGTGGCTTCTGGAAGGGTGGGCTCTCTGAGGACCCCTGGGGTCTGAGGGCAGGGCAACCGGGTCGTGAGCACAGGTAGCACAGCCAGGCGTGGCCCTGAGATAGGACATAGGAGGATGTCGCCGGCGGGGTAGAGCATGGCCCAAGTCCTGCCTCACGTGCCCTCCGGGTGGATTCCAGGTGGTACAAGGACGGGGCCCTGCTGACCACTGGCAACAAGTTCCAGACACTGAGTGAGCCTCGCAGCGGCCTGCTAGTGCTGGTGATCCGGGCGGCCGGCAAGGAGGACCTGGGGCTCTACGAGTGTGAGGTGAGGAGTTCAGGAGTGGGGACCGGCCTCGGGGCCCAGGCCATCCTTGCTGGCCATCCTCTGGGGTCTGATTGTGGAGGGGCTTAAGAGCCCAGTCCCTGTCCTCAAGGTAGGGGGCTGTCAGCAGAGGCCAGGGGACACCATACCCACTGCTACACCCTTGATGACAGGCCAGAGGCCACCATGCCACTGTCACCCCCCCATCACAGGCCGGGGGCCACCAGGCCACTGTCACCCCCCCCATCACAGGCCGGGGGCCACCAGGCCACTGTCACCCCCCATCACAGGGGGCCACCATGCCACTGTCACTGTCATCCCTGGCCACACCACTGCCCCATGCCCTGGCCTTATTCTTCCTCTGCCCCGAAGCCTCTTCTCTGCTCCCATGTCAATCTGGATGCCTTCCTTGACTTCCCTGGCCATTTCAAGGATGCCACTTGGTTTTTGCCTTTGGGGGACCCGGTTGGCCTCATGAATTTTGTCATTCGTGTCAAATGGAGTGTCAGTCATCCAGTGTAGCCTGGCCCTGCTCAGGTACCTTTTACCTGTGGAGACGTCCAGCCTATGGGTGGACAGAGCTGCCTTCTGCTCCAGCCACTGTGTCTGCAGGGCCGGGGCAAGGGCTCCTCAGGGTGGGGCCCAGGCCCAGTCCCAGTCCTCCGGTCCTTCAAAGCCTGCAGTGGTTGTGGTGGTCGTGGTGGCTGTGTGCCAACTATGGGTGCCCCAGGCTCCAGGCGCTAGCTTCTGTCCAGTTCCTCTAGGGGCACTTGTCCGGCCACCACCTCCCACCGTGTGGCTGCTGCTGTGAGCCTGTGGGGAGCCTGCCCCACACCACTCTGGCTGGAGAAGCCAGAGACCCAAGTGAGCTCTTGATTTGCACTGTCTGATACCATCACTAGCCACACATGGGGATTTAAATTTAAATTTAAGTCAACTAAAGTTAAATCCAAAGCTAGGTGCTGTGGCTCATGCCAGTAATCTCAACAATTTGGGAAGCCAAGGCAGGAAAATCACTTGAGCCCAGGAGTTTGAGACCAGCCTGGGCAACATATTGAAACCCTGACTCTGAAAAAAAAAAAAAAAAAAAAACTAAAAAATTAGCCAGGCACAGTGGTGCACACTTGTGATCCCAGCTACTCGAAAGGTTGAGGTGGGAGGATCCCTTGAGCCCAGGAGGCGAAGGCTGTAGTGAGCTGAGATCGTGCCATTGCACTCCAGCCTGGGTCACAGAGCGAGACCCAGCTTTAAAAAATACATAAAATGAAGTTAAGTTCAGTTAAAGATTCGGTTCCCTGGCTGCTCTGGCCCCATGTCCCATGCTCAGAGCCGCACGTGGACAGGGCAGATGGAGAGCATCCTCATCACTGCAGGGGGCCCTAAGGCCGTGTGGGTCCCCCAGGGATGCTGTGGCGGGGCTGGGGCCTTCCCCTTGTGGGAGACACACCAGGATGGGGGCTGCCCATGCTCCCAACTTGGCCACAGGGAGAGGGCCCTACCCGTGGGGAGCCTTGGGCTCTGAGCCGGCCGTGCCGTCCTTGCAGCTGGTGAACCGGCTGGGCTCCGCGCGGGCTAGTGCGGAGCTGCACATTCAGAGCCCCACGCTGCAGTCCCGGGAGCAGTGTCACAGGGAGCAGCTCGTGGCTGCAGTGGAAGGTAAGTCCCACCCCTGTCCTCGCCACCAAGGCGGCTCCCCACGGCCCAGACCCAGGCTGGACCCTCACAGGCCTGGCCGTGTCCAGGAGGACAAGACTCTCACCCTTCCCAGTCAGGGTCTGCTGCCTGGAGGACCCTGGAGGAGGGGCTGGGCTGGCACCGTGGGGCAGGGAGAGCCACAGATGGTAGACGGGGAGGCTGCTGTGGGCCAGGCACAGGTCCCAGCCCCCTGCTGGAGGCAGCACCTGTGTGGGCTGGTGGAGGGTAGCCCCTGAGCCCAGGGCCTGGATGGAGGCTGGAGAGGTCACTCTGGGTGGGCGGGGTTCCCAAAGCCCTGCTGCGTTCCGGAGAGGGGAAGCCTGTGCGCAGAGGCCAGGCCTACACCCAGGGCAGCTCGCCGGTGGCAGACAGGAGGCGGTGGGCAGAAGGCAGTGGGGAGGTTGCAGCAGGAACAATAGGAAGGACATCTCTGCAGAGGGCCAGGCTGCTGGGCCCCAGCTTGGCTCCCAGGAGAAGGAGCAAGTGTCAGGGGCCTGGCCCCTCTATTCAGGGTAGGGCTGGCTGTGGAGATACCTGGCCTGGTCTGGGGCTGCTCCTGGGGTCCTGGGAGGAACTTGGGCTGCAGAATGACTTCACTAGGGATGAAAGGTAAGGGGTGGAGGGAGAGGTGGGGCACATCACCTCATTTCTCCAGGCTCCTGGATGCTTTGTTCAGGGCAGGGGCAGCCAGGATGGGAAGAGGGTCATCGGGCATCCGTCTTGGGCTCCCAGTTGGAGCTGCCCGTCTGGACAGGTTTTGAGCCTTCCATCCCTGGGGACATGCAAGTGGAGGCTGGTCCAACACCTGGCAGAGCTGCAGCTCTCACTGTGGGATTGGTTGGAATACATGTCCTCCAAGTCTTAAACATTGGCTCCTGCAACCCCACCTCAACTGTCTCTCCCAGTGCCCAGTGTCTGAAAGCCAGTTGCCCATCTGGACCCCACAGAGCTGGGCCATCTTTGATGCCCTCCATGACCCTCAGGGAGACCCCTCCCCTGCTGGGCAGAGGTCCTTGTTCCTCAGCCCACACGGTGCCACTGGCACTGGCCAACCTCCGACTGTGAGTGCCCCATGTCTGACGTGTCTCTGGGGGCCCTGAGACCTCCGTCAGCCCCACAACTGGTGGCCATAGCACCACACAGAACTGCTTCTGGAGCCGCCAGCACCTCAGCCTCCCATGAGTCTTGTGTCTCATGGCCAGCTGGGACACCCAGGGCTGCCTCTTGCTGGTGACAGGAGCGTCCTCCACAGTCGTTCACTTGGCTGTCACAACAAGTCTCTCTCTGGGTCTGGAGGAGGGGGTGGCAGGGGAGAGAGGCCACCAGTGCCGGACAGGGTGTCAGCGCCTCAGCAAGGTGAGAATGCAGGTCCTTGAAGAGCCTGGAGCTGGAGCCAACGCCTCCCCGCTTCTAACTCCTATCCTGCTGCTTCATCTTTAACCCAGCAGCTCTGCAGCCCGAACAGGCCCTGGCAGGCCTCTGCGGGGTGGGTGCTGCCCCCTCACTTGTGAATCATGCTGCGCACGGCTGCACCCCTCCTGTAGTCGCAAATACTCACTCTGGCCCACAGCCGATCAGGTGACAGTTTAGGCCCATGAATGAAGGTGCCAGAGAGTGTATGGGCCCAGAGGTGCGTGGCTGTCAGCCCCAAGTGCAGGGAGGATGAGTGGGGAGGCCCCGGGTTTTCCCATCATTCTGTGCAGCTCCCATCACTGGCCTGCAGGTAGTGGACACATTGGCTTTCTCTGGGGTCAGCTTAGTCTAAACACACAGAGCCTTTTGGTTGGATCTCATTCTCTCCTCACATGGGCTCTCCTCTCTCCAGGGGGAGCCTGTGAAATACACACCTACACATACGTATACATGTGCATGCACACACGTATGCATGCACATACATCTGTGCACATACACACACTTGCACATGTGTGTGCACAGAAATGCACAGTACGTGTGGCTCCCAAGTGCACATATAGACGCAGGCAGTCCCTGAAATTCACGTGCTCCTCATCTGAGACAGGTGTAAAGCCTTTCTCCACATGGCAGTCTAGCAAAGCAGATGGTGTCCCACCCCCTGACCCGGAGCTGTGAGGCCATGTGCCCCAGGCCACGTCACTTGACTTCTGGGCCTCCTGCTCGTTTTTTTCCCTCAGGGTGCTGGGGAGGGTCACTGAGATGTGAAGGTGCTAGTGGCCCGTGTACTGCCCGCTGGCCAGCTGGCTAGGGCTGGGAGGGGGCCATCTTTGTGCCCTGATGATTCTGCCCGGGAGGTGCAGGGGAGAGTCCTTGAGGTGACTGGGAGGAGGAGCTGCCTGATCCCAGATGCGTCCCATCCGATCACTGGAACCACAGGCCCCATCCTGCTGGCTCTGGGGAGGGAGGCAGCTAGGAAAACCTGGAGAGACCATGGAGTGTGTGGACTGAGGATGCTCCTATAGGGAGATTTGGGCTGACGCTCACTCAGAGCTCAGCACCCTGCCCAGGCATCCCCTGGGGCTGTTCTTGGTAGGACTTCTGTGGCTTTGTGCCACAAAGCTCAGTTGTGCCACTTTCAGGACTCCAGAGTCCCTCTCTCCTGAGGATTTTTTGTAACAGAGTCCCCAGCTGCCTCAGCCTCAGTGTGGCCGCTGGCTCCCTGTGCAGCCACAGGCCATTTATTCCCTTCTAGGACTCGGTTTCTATGTCTGAGAAGTGGGATTGTAGGTCTGACAAATTCACGGGGCTCCCTTGGCACATGGGTTGAAGGAGAAGCTGGAATTTCTGTGCAGGGAGCATAGGTAGGGTCCTCATTCTCCCCCCAGCCCCTGCAAGACCCTCGAGAGGGCCAGTGGGTCCTGCCTTCACGAGGGGATGCATTGTCCTCAGCCCTCATTCCGCAGCCACTCAGGACAGGCATCGTCACCTCCATGTCAGAGGCCCAGGAACTGGGGCTCTGAGTAGACAGGCTGCCCAGGGGCAGCTTAGCAGGTGACTACAACGCTGTGCCACTCCGATAGCTCAGCCCCTAGCACTGGCTGGTCTGTAACCCTCGCTATTCCGACTGTTTTCTTTGTAGTCACTGAGCAAGAGACTAAAGTCCCCAAGAAAACCGTCATCATGTAAGTGCAGGCGTGTTCCTAACCTTCCTTCTGACTGCAGTGCCTCCTGCATGCCACTGACCTGCCTGGATCATGCCTGTGTGGCCCAGCCACCTGCTTGCTGCCTGTCTGCTCACATAACATGCACCCTCTGACTGCCAGCACCTTACAGGTACTTGCAGTTACCTTGCATAGGCACCTTCCCCTGGGGCCTCGATTACTTCCACACTTCACAGCTCTCTCTTCCAGGGCCTCAGTACACTCCGTGGTCCCACTGTTTCAGCAGAGTAGCCTTATTCCACACACTTCACAGTGGTTCATCCAGGGGTTCATCAGGAGCTAGGCCTGAGAGCTGCTTTCCTCAGTGGGCCAGAGACAGAATTCTAATCCTCAGCACCCTGGGATTTACGACAGTGTTGTCCAACAGAACTTTCTGTGGTAACAGAAATGTTGTATATCTGCCAGGCGCAGTGGTGCAGGCCTGTAATCCCAGCACTTTGGGAGGCCAAGGCGGGTAGATCCCCTGAGGTCAGGAGTTTGAGACCAGCCTGGCCAACATGGTGAACCAACATGGTGAAACCCGTCTCTACTAAAAACACAAAAATCAGCCGGGTGTGGTGGCGGGCCTCTGTAATCCCAGCCACTCAGGAGGCTGAGGCAGGAGAATTGCTTGAACCCGGGAGGCAGAGGTTGCAGTGAGCCAAGATCGTGCCACTGCACTCCAGCCTGGGTAATAGAGCAAGCTCTGTCGTGAAAAAAACAAAAAGAAATGTTCTATATCTCCCGTCCACCACAGTAGCCACTAGCCACTTGCGTCTGTTGAAGCATCCAGAATGTTGTCCAGTGTGATTGAAGGACAAATTTTAAATTTTAATTTTTGTTCATTTGAATTTAATTTACATAGTGCATTCATAGTGGACAGCACAGCCTTAGGGCCCTTAGAGGTCCCCAAGCCCGATTTTCACATTTGGAAGATGGGGAAACTGAAGTTCAGGGAAGAGAGGAGGTTAGCTCTGGGTGGCCAATGACTGGAAGCCACTTCCCCAGTGCCACACCCACCGTCCTTTTCTTCATCCTTCAGTGCCTCAAGGATTTAGGAAAATCACACATGCTGCTGCTGATGAGGTAACACAAGAGGACCAGAACTGGGTGAACCCATAAATGTAGAGTTGGTTTTGACCTGAATAATCTGAGAGGACTTCCAATAGAAGGTGTGTGCAAGCGGGAGTGATGGAAGAGCTTGCAAAAGCCAGGAGGCAGGAAAGACTGTGGTTTCCTAAGGCCAGATGGCTGAGAAGCTCCAGGATGGGAAAACTCTTAGTTCTCAAGGGGCCTTCAGTTGGCCGTATTGTGGGAAAATCCCATTGCCAGACATTTGTTGAGATCCTGGGTTAACCCTTCCTTGGCTTTCTCCCTCCTCCCCTAAAACAAGTTGCTCCTATGATGCCACCCCACAGTAGATGGGGCTGCCTGGATGCTGGTGAGCACCCCACGCCTGGAGGTATGCAGCGGTGCAAGAGCCTCACACAGAGTAGGTCTACATTTTGTTCCTTTGGGAGCACTATTATTATCTACATTTTATGGATAAGAAAATGGAGGAGCAGAGATGGAGCCAGAATGCCCCACTGGCAAAGCTTCAGAGGCGACTCATGCCTAGGGAAAGGAGGACCAGGTGATTTACAAGCATACAAGTCCAGTCTGTTCCAGGCTTAGGAAGGTGGCAACCCTCACTCTGCAAAGCATAATTTACCCACTCAGCTTGAGGATTGGAGGGAGCCAACTGCATAGGCATAGCGCTGAACCCAAGGGTGGACCACACAGGGAGAGGCACTGGGGAGGCAGTAGACCTGAGAAGGAAACAGGGCTTGGAGACAGACCCCATATGCTGTGCTTGCAGTCTCAGTACAGGATGCCCATGTGTCCTTGTGGGGGTGGCAGTGAGTCCAGCATTTGGGGGATATTTAGGAGTCCCCCATCCACCTGTTGGGCTGCACTCAACTTACCACCCTGCATCAGCAGATCAGGCAACATGAGGTGAGCAGATGGGGTTAGGCCCAGGCTCTCAGCAACAAGCCTACTGCCCTAGAGCCTGGGTGTGAGGCAGGAAATCAGGCCTGTGGGCACAAGTGGGCCACATCTCTGAGCCTCAGCTTCCCCATCAGTTAAGTGGAATATATCACTCCCTCCTTAATAGCTGAGGGCTGGAGGAGGCAGGACCTGTCATTGCTGTGCACCCCAAGGGGTGGTCACACATCTCTGGGCTCATGCCTGGGAGCAACTGCTTCCAGATGGAGCCCTGAGTTAGATGAAAGCAAAACTAAATGAGAGAAAGACAGTACTTTGGACAAAGCCGACAGCTGGCAGTAGCTCACTTGGTGACGACTTTGTCACCTTATACATGCCACATCCCTTGTCTTGAGCCTGAGGGAAGTGCAGGGCTGAGGGCAAAATGAGTAACAGGCAGGGAACTGGTGTGTGTTGTGTGTTACTCAGCACGTTCTGCTTCCTTACCTGTTAACTCAGTTTGCTGTCAGTGCTCAGCAAGGTCAGGGGCACCGGGCACCAGAGGAGGACCTGGGCTGACTGCTATGCTTCTCCCTCTTGGCCCCAGGCAGATTTTGAGCCTCTTTGACCCTCTCTGTCCCCTATAAAGTGGGATCAGACCCTCTCAGATTACTGCAGAGTCAGACAAGAGAGCTTGCAAAGTTCCCAGCCAGTGCCCCATGCACAGCCACATACAGCCAACCTTGCATTCTGCCTCCGTCACTCCTCCCCAATCCCATTTTGGGAGATGGAGCCAGGCAGGAGGAGGGGCTTGTCTGATGTCACACGGCTCATCATGGCCAAGCCAAGTCTGGGGCCACGTATCAGCCAGGTTTCTCCCTTGGCCTGCCTAAAGCCTTTCTGGGCCTCACACTTTCAGACCCAAAGGCCAGGAGAACAGGTCTGAGCTCAGCCCCCACCCCACCCCCACGGCATAAGCTGTCCAGCCCGTCCCTGGCTGAGGATTTTCAGGGTGTGCAGGCCCTGCCCTCTGAGAGTTGGCCACGCACCATCCCCCATGATACAAAGCACAAAGGTGGGATGGACCTGGAGGGGAGACTGGCACCGGGGCCACTGCAATCAGGATGTGACCCGGTTTTTGGAGGCGCTTGCCTATGCAGTGCGGCACGGGCCTCCCCACGTACCTCACCTCTTGTTTTCAGATCTGCACACCAGAGACTGAGGTTGGCCACATGGGACCTTGTGCTTTGTTTCTTTAGTTGTGTGGCAGGGGGTGGGGGACTCTGTAGGTTGGGCTCACATGCATGTGTAAGAGTTCTTTGTGCACTCTCACCGCTGGCTTGCTGGTACAATAACCTGAGCTCTCACGCGGCCCTGGCAATCCTGGGCGCTGTGCCCATCTTTTCTCGGGCCCTCTCCTCCCTCCCCCAGAGAAGAGACCATCACCACTGTGGTGAAGAGCCCACGTGGCCAACGACGGTCCCCCAGCAAGTCCCCCTCCCGCTCACCTTCCTGCTGCTCTGCCAGCCCGCTGAGGCCAGGCCTACTGGCCCCCGACCTGCTGTACCTGCCAGGGGCTGGCCAGCCCCGCAGGCCGGAGGCAGAACCAGGCCAGAAGCCCGTGGTGCCCACACTGTATGTGACGGAGGCCGAGGCCCACTCTCCAGCTCTGCCCGGACTCTCGGGGCCCCAGCCCAAGTGGGTGGAGGTGGAGGAGACCATTGAAGTCCAGGTGAAGAAGATGGGCCCGCAGGGTGTGTCTCCCACCACAGAGGTGCCCAGGAGCTCATCGGGGCATCTCTTCACACTGCCCGGTGCGACCCCCGGAGGGGACCCCAATTCCAACAACTCCAACAACAAGCTGCTGGCCCAGGAGGCATGGGCCCAGGGCACAGCCATGGTCAGCGTCAGAGAGCCCCTCGTCTTCCGCGTGGATGCCACAGGCAGTGTGGACTGGGCTGCTTCTGGCATGGGCAGCCTGGAGCTGGGGGAGACCGGCATCACCCTGGAGGAGGAGGGCACCATGGAGGAGGCGGGAGAGGAAGAGGGGGAAGATGGAGACGCCTTTGTGACGGAGGAGTCCCAGGACACACACAGCCTTGGGGATCGTGACCCCAAAATCCTCACGCACAACGGCCGCATGCTGACACTGGCTGACCTGGAAGATTACGTGCCTGGGGAAGGGGAGACCTTCCACTGTGGTGGCCCTGGGCCTGGCGCCCCTGATGACCCTCCCTGCGAGGTCTCAGTGATCCAGAGAGAGATCGGGGAGCCCATGGTGGGGCAGCCCGTGCTGCTCAGCGTGGGGCATGCACTGGGTCCCCGAGGCCCTCTCGGCCTCTTTAGGCCTGAGCCCCGTGGGGCGTCACCACCGGGACCCCAGGTCCGTAGCCTTGAGGGCACCTCTTTCCTCTTGCGGGAGGCCCCGGCTCGGCCTGTGGGCAGTGCTCCCTGGACGCAGTCTTTCTGCACCCGCATCCAGCGTTCTGCGGACAGTGGCCAGAGCAGCTTCACCACAGAGCTTTCCACCCAGACCGTCAACTTCGGGACAGTGGGGGAGACGGTCACCCTTCACATCTGCCCAGACAGGGATGGGGATGAGGCGGCACAGCCCTGATGCTGCTGCCATGGTGGCTTGGGGCAGCGGGGAGAAAGGAGTGTCCTTGAGGCCTAGGACGCTGCCCGGCCTCAGCAGCAGCCCTGGGAGCCTCCTGAGGGCCCTCCCTGTCCCTGGCCACGGGCCCTTCTTACCTCACTCAACTTCAACCAGGAGGACTGGGTGGTGCTTGCAATGTTGGAATGACCGGCTCAAAGACCTCAGCTCTGGGCTGTTTCCTGTCAGCCTGGCAGGAGCCTCAGGACTGTGGACGAAGGATGTGGCCTTGGGCATTTGTCCTGTTCCCACATGGGCCTGGTCCCTCCCTTCTGGCCCCAGCCACAGCTGCCAGGCCTGGTATGGCCTTGCCTCTCCTGCAGTCTTGGTGACTGAGACCCTTGGGTGGCGCTTCCCAGCTCTGCAGGCCCTCCTGGCCTTCTCTGCAGGGTGGACACAGGGTCTGTGTGTGGGCAGCAGTCCCTGTCTCTCAGCAAGAATAAAGCAGCTTCCCGCGCGCCTCTCTGACTCTCCTTGCCTCTCCACTGGGCAGCCCTGGGTCCCCTCTACCTGCAGCCCTCAGGGGAGCCCCTACCCTCATCGGCCCTTGACTGTGAGGTCCCCTGGCTGGCCACTGCCTGTGGAGTCCCGGCCCACCCTGGGGTCCCTGAGTGGACCTGCAGCAGCTGGTTCCCATCATGGAGGGGTCACTCAGAGGGGCACATGGCATGGCCAGAACAGCCAATCATGCTCCTTCCTGGCATGCGGGGTGCCAGGCAGGCCTTCCCCAGCCCTGGGCAGCTGGGACTGTTGTCATGGCAGACGTGGGGATGTGGTGACCCCGTGGGGCTCAGGATCTCGGCATCAGGGGTCAACTTCATTGTCTCTGGCCGGACGATCCCAGCACCATTAGAGGAAAACCCGAAGCCTTCCAGCCCGGAGGCTGGCTCAGGGGTCCTGCTGACTGCCTTGGAGTGAGGAGGGTGGAGAGGAGGATGCCCTGGCAGTGTAGAGAGCAGCCTGGGTGTCCTCTCCAGGCTGGCGACTGGGGATGCAGCAGGGGCCCTCAGCAAGGGCTTGAAGACACAAGGCGGGAGGGTTGGGGCAGGTGACCTGCTGGACCCGCGTGTGAGGTGCCTGGCTGATGGCCAGGTGGACGGGGGGGCTGCTGAGGGGGAGCTGCCAGTGGGGACCATGCCCAGCAGGGCCCTGCAGGGAGTCTCTTGCAGCCAGCAAGGGGCCAGGTGGGGCGGCCGGGGCCGGGGTTGCAGGTGGAGGGGAGGGCAGATTTGGGTCATAGGTGGAGGAGAGAAAGACGCCCGACAGGCGGGTGCAGGCAGGGGCTGCCCTGGGAGGGAGGGCCCATCCCCAGGGAGGGGTCCACGGTCACGGCCGCCTGGACGCCCACGGAACCCAAGCTTCCTCTGGTTCTCACCTTGGCACCAGGCTGTGCCCAGGTTTAAGGAGAGGCCAGCCCTGGTGGGGGGTTGTGATCAGTGGCAGAGCCAGGGCCTGGGGCGGGTATCCAGGCCTGGCTGCTCCCTGGAGGTGGCGACACTCTCCCGAAGGTTCCCGGGGAGGACGAGCCTGAGCTCGCGGGGGGTTTAGGAGGAGGAAGTGCCTGCCTGCAGCATGGGTCTGTGGTTTTTTCCTTTCTGTGCCCCAGGCCTCCACCTCTAGGCAGCCTCCTGAGAGGGGAGTGGGTGGGAAGCAGCCCAGTGTCGGCCCACCTAGGCAGTCTCTGAGGAGGGGGACGGGGTTCCTGGAGACCCCTCCGCAGGCTGCAGCTATCCCAGACCCCTGGGCCTCACCCCCTCTGCACTCATTTGCCCCTTCTACAGACACCACCCTGGAGCGAGCGAACCAGGAGATCACATCTGTCCTGAAGAGACTGCTGGGCCCCAAGGCGCCAGGCCCCTCCACAGGGGACCTCACTGGCCCCGGCCCCTGCCCCAGGGGGGCACCCGCACTCCAGGAAACCGGCTCCCAGTCCCCAGTCACCGGAACTTCAGAGGCACCTGGTGAGGCCCAGATGCATGCTGATCACAAAGACCCCCCAGGGATTGACCCCCAACCCTGGCTGTGCAACATGAGGGGTGCCCATCCCATGGGCATTAACTGGCCAGGCCCCAGTGACCCCGATTTGGAATCCCAGTGGCTCCATGCACTGGGGGTCCTGGGCAAAGCCTACCTCTTGCTTGGCCTCAGTTTCCCCATCTGAATCTGGCACAGAATGGGTTCTGGAAGGTTCCTCCTGCTCTAAATCTGTTCCAGGAGCCAGAGGCTTCCCATGCTTGGCCTGTGATGGCCAATTCAGGTGCCCTGTGCTCCTCAGTGGACAGGGAGGAGGGGGAGCAGGGGGTGAGAAAGGAGAGGAGAGGAGAAGTAAGAGGGAGAGGAGGAGGGGGGCAGAGGAGGAAGAAGACAGAAAAGGAGGAGGAGGTGGAGGAGGGAGGGGCAGAAGCAGCCAGTACCCCAGACAGACCAGACCAAACTGGCTGCTACAAGAGCCAGCTCTGTGGGTCACTCAAGCCCTTTCCCCCAGGTGTTATGATCACCTAAGCCCCTTCCCCCAGGTGTTGGGGGTCTCCTGTTATGAAGCATTTTAACGGCTTCTTTTTTTGTCTTTGGAATGGGGTCTCACTCTGTCATCTACGCTGGAGTGCAGTGTGCAGGGATATGACCACAGCTCACTGCAGCCTCAACCTCCTGGGTTTAAGCGATTCTCTCACCTCAGCCTCCCAAGTAGCTGGGACTACAGGTGCGTGGCACCATGCCCAGCTAGCTTTTTTATTTTTGGGTAGAGATGGAGTATTGCTGTGTTGCCCAGGCTGCTCTCAAACTCCTGGGCTCAAGCCTTTCTCCTACCTCAGCTTCCCAAAGTGCTGGGATTACAGGTGTGAGCCTGGCCACCAACCTGCTCGAGCCCTGGCCTCACTCCAGCCCAGTCCTCAGGTCCCCGATCAAGGACCTTTTCCTAAAGGGACAGATGGTGCATCTGGGGAAACTGAGGCCTGGGTTGGGGGAATCTCATCCCAGGCCCTGCTGCTCGCCACAGGTGGATGGGGGCCTGGAGTCAGACGTCCAGAAAGCCATGAGGACAGGGCTGGAGCGAGGCCAGAGCTGGGGCAGGATGGCAGCCAGACTCCTCCCCTGCCCCGTCCAGCGTCCTCTGCATCCTGCTTGTGTAGGCTTCTCGGGTCCGTGCCCTTCTCCTTCTCCTTGTTTGGCCCAGACCCTGCCTTGGTTATCTTCACACAAAGGACCATCACGGCCTTGCGTCCTGCGTCTACCCACTCTGGTCACCCCACCCCATCTTGCAGGGCCTTCCCTGATGCACCCTCCCCAGCCACCCCTACCTGGTCCCATCACCTTGGAGAAAGGCCGTCAGGCTGGAGCCAAGCAGGATGAGACCTCCAGGGCACAGTGCCCTCCCCAAGGACTGCACGGGACAGCCCCCCACCATGGTCTCACGCTTAATTCCCTAAACACGTGTTCCAGCCAGAGTTTCCAACAGTCCCATAGTCCCTGTGCTGCTTCTGTGGCCTCCCGCAGGGCCAGGGGGCATAGGGTTCGGGGCAAGCAGGCCACCTTCCCCCATGAGATGAGAGGGCCACCCTCGGGTCTGCTTTCCCACAACAGGCACGGAAGCCCCCAGGCCTTCAATGAGCTCAGGCTCCTCCCTCTAGCTGCCTGGGCACCCTGGGGCCACCTAGGGCCAAGGGGCGTCCCTCTAGGCCCCACCTTGGTGTACATTTGCTCTGTGCGCCTATCACGGGGCTGGCTGGGTGCAGGGCCTGGCCCAGGAGAAGGGGCACAGCATCCCTGTCACCCTGGGAAGTGGTCTCTTCTCATTCTTCTGGCCTGTCACCCTTCCCCCCGCAGTGATCGAGGGCTGGTGTCTGCAAGGGAAGGACAGGTCAAGGCTGGGGCGGGGGTCTGGGAGGACTGGCCTTGACCCTCACTCTCACTCTGCCTCCTGGGTGGAGTGTACCCCGCCACATCCAATGGGCTGTGTGCCAGGGCCACAGTGGCTGAGCAGACAAACCTGCCCCAGGTGCCGCTTGGCCCATCCTGGGCAGATCGCGGGCTCCTTCACAGGCCTGACGTTCGTTCACTCTGTCCGATGCCTCTGCAGAGTGGGCATGGGTTGGCCTGCTCTGGCCATGACCCCACCCGCCCTGCCTGTGGCGGGCATCCGTCCCACTTGTCCACCTGCTTGAAGCTCACGTGTACCCGACTCCTACAGCCACCTGCCCTGTCTCCCAGCAGCCGTGCCCCCGAGGGTGCCACAGCCCCTCCTCCATGAAGGCCCAGAGCAGGAGCCGGAGGCCATTGCCAGAGCCCAGGAATGGACTGTGCCCATTCGGTAACCTCCCCAGACTGCTGGGTCCTGCAGTGGGGGCCAACCCCCATGGGACATCCCAGGGCAGGCAGGGCAGGGCACGAGTTACCGCGGAGGGCCTCACAGCCCTCACTCCACTCCTTGCCAGCAGCCACCCTGGACAGGGCAGGGCGGGGAGGAGAGGCCACCCTTGGGATGAGAGGTGTTGGGGGCCCCCTCCACACTGAGGGTTGGGCCCCCATCTGTACATCTCATCCCAGAGAGGCTTTGCTGCAGCCTCTTCCGAGTAGTGGTGAGCAGGGATCCCCTATCTCATTGGGAGGCCTGGCTGCTCAGAACGTGTGGCGGCCCGGCAGAGCCTCACCCCACTTCCTAACCCCAGGATGGAGGGTGCAGCCTGGCCCGGGGCAGGCACAGGGGAGCTGCTCTGGGACATCCACAGCCACATGGTCACGGAGACCACACAGAGGACCTACACATACCAGGCCATCGACACGCACACCGCACGTACGGGGTTGGGCCCAGCTGGGTTATGAGTGTGATCCCCATGCCCCCTGCCCAGGGCTGGGGGGCATTTGCACATCTGCAAAGGCCTCCCAGCCTGTCCCAGCCCTGCCCCAGCCTGGGACCCCCACATTCTACTCACCGTGTCTCCTCAGAGGGGCCAGAACCCTCCACTGGGGAGAGGCAAGTGGCGGTGAACTTGGTGTCCATAGGACCCTGTCCCTGAGAGCGACAGCTGAGTTAGTGAGCTCCACCGGCCCCACCAACTCCTCCTGATCACCTGGCCAGCTGAGGTCAGAGTGGGAGAGGCAGTGGTTCCATTGAAGGAGTACCCCTAACTGTCAGAAGCCTGGGCGGTCAGGATGGGGTGCTGTTGCTTGGGCTGCGGGGGGCGCTCAGTTGCCCACAGTGTATCTCAGGGCCTCACCAACCATCCAAGCATGGTAGGCTGTGGCTGGCAGCCAGGGCTGTGTGACTGGGGAGGTGGTCTCCACAGTTCCCTCCCTGCCCTCCCAGGGCCCCCATCCATGCAGGTAACCATCGAGGATGTGCAGGCACAGACAGGCGGAACGGCCCAATTCGAGGCTATCATTGAGGGCGACCCACAGCCCTCAGTGACCTGGTACAAGGTAGGCACGCAGGTCCAGGTGGGTGAGATTCGGGGATGGCCCCAGGAGCTGGGGGGCCCACGGGAGGTGGGTGCAGTCCACACCGTGCACTTTCCCCACATCCCCCCTAGACTGTACACACAGCAGGTGTCGGAAGCACTGCTCAGTGAAGGGTGGGGTGACGGGGTCCCCCAGAGTGGGCTGATAGCAGCCCTGCCGGTCCTGTGCCTCCAGGACAGCGTCCAGCTGGTGGACAGCACTCGGCTTAGCCAGCAGCAAGAAGGCACCACATACTCTCTGGTGCTGAGGCATGTGGCCTCGAAGGATGCCGGCGTTTACACCTGCCTGGCCCAAAACGCTGGTGGCCAGGTGCTCTGCAAGGCAGAGCTGCTGGTGCTTGGGGGTGAGTTGGTCTACCCCTCCTGGGCCCCAGGCTCTGCAGCCGGGCTGGCTGGGTACAGGTCTTGGCTCCATGGGGCAACCTCTCTTCCCATGGTGGTACCTGGGTGTGTGTGGTACCTGGGTGGGTGTGGTTCAATAGTCTTGGGTCCACGGAGCAGCTCCCGTCAACACCACAGCATTGGGTTCCATGGGGATCAGGGTGGTCACCTTTGCCCATACCAGCCGCTTCCCACTCCTTAGGGGACAATGAGCCGGACTCAGAGAAGCAAAGCCACCGGAGGAAGCTGCACTCCTTCTATGAGGTCAAGGAGGAGATTGGAAGGTAGCACCCAGCCCCCTTTCCCCTGGACTGCCGGATGGCTCCTTTCCCCAGGCCACCTGGGCTCCCCTCACTGCCTCCTTCCTAGGGGCGTGTTTGGCTTCGTGAAAAGAGTGCAGCACAAAGGAAACAAGATCTTGTGTGCTGCCAAGTTCATCCCCCTACGGAGCAGAACTCGGGCCCAGGCGTACAGGGAGCGAGACATCCTGGCCGCGCTGAGCCACCCGCTGCTCACGGGGCTGCTGGACCAGTTTGAGACCCGCAAGACCCTCATCCTCATCCTGGAGCTGTATCCTGCCCTCAGCCCCTGAGACGGCTTGAGGAGGGGCAGGCAGGGCCAGGCCGGGGCTCAGAGGAGCCGTGTGCATGGTGTCCCCTGCCTGGCTGGGTGGGGAGTCTTCTGTTCCACGGGGCAGTGACTGGAATCCCCAGGGGGTACTGGTGGCTAGCTGGCCCTGATGACCTGATGCCCTCAGCACGGATGGCGGGGGTCCACTCCCACTCTGTAGATGGCCTCTTAGAGAGAAAGGAGCTGCCTGGCCCGGCTACTCTGGGGCTCACCCCGCCACCCACATGGCCTTGTCTTGGGGGGTCTCCTCTGGTGCTCTTGACAGGGCGTCAGCTGGACACATGCCCCCCTGCCCAAAGTCGGTGTCCTCTTTGCAGGGAGAGGGTGCTGGGTGGGCTCTGTACAGAGGGGACAGGATGCCCCCTCCTACCATGCCACTGCAGTGAGTGGCCTTGGTCCCCAGGATCAGCCTGCAGCCCCTCCCTCTCCTCAGGGCTGGGTGCCTTCTGGGGTTCAGAGGGGTCCCCGCTCCACCCTCCTCAACCCTGAGCATCACCCCCTGCTGCCCCCAGAGATCAGATGTACCCATAGACCTGGCTGCCTCATTGTGAGTGTGGGTTTCTGGGGACAGGCAGGTTTCAGCCTCCCAAGCCTGCTTTTCCTTGATGGGATCCTAGGTGCTCATCCGAGGAGCTGCTGGACCGCCTGTTCAGGAAGGGCGTGGTGACGGAGGCCGAGGTGACTGGGCCACCGCCCGCCACTGCCCCAGCCATGCACCCTGCCCCAGCCTCGGCTCAGACATCGGGTCCCTGCAGATACAGTCCCAGCCACAGCCCTCTCTAGCTCAGGGGCCTCTGGGGCTCCCCAGGGCGTGTTGACCCCTCGTTGGGCTCTACACAGCCTGCCACCCCGCCTCACCTGGCCAGCTGACCAGCCCTGCCTGCCCCTCCCCAACTGAGGTTCACAAGTCCATTGTATCCTCCCCACCTTTGAGGGATCTCCTGGCTTAGGGGCACACAGGGCCCAGGAGGGCTTTGCATATCAGCTGCCGAAGCCAGGAGGAGGCTGGGCTTAAAGTGGAGAGGGAGGCTGGGGCTGGGCTCCCACCTGAACAGCAGCCCTTGCCGCAGGTCAAGGTCTACATCCAGCAGCTGGTGGAGGGGCTGCACTACCTGCACAGCCATGGCGTTCTCCACCTGGACATAAAGGTTCGTATGTCCTCACCCCTGCACCCCAGAGCCTGGGGCCTGCAGGCCAGGTGGGGCAGGCCCACACCACTCCCAGCCTGAGAGGACTTGCTTGCCTCCAGGGACAGGGAGCTCACCACCTCCAGGCAGCCCTTTCAGGTGGGGCGTGGCTCTGGTGGAGCAGAGGCTGTCCCCAAATGGCTGCGCCGGGTGCTCCCCACTGTCCCACCCTGCCCCCGGGCCTCTGGGTGTCCCCACCAGGCCTATCAGCCCCAGGAGTCACCCCCTTAGGGCATGGCTCTCACCCACTCCCAACTCTCCCCAACAGCCCTCTAACATCCTGATGGTGCATCCTGCCCGGGAAGACATTAAAATCTGCGACTTCGGCTTTGCCCAGAACATCACCCCAGCAGAGCTGCAGTTCAGCCAGTACGGCTCCCCTGAGTTCGTCTCCCCCGAGATCATCCAGCAGAACCCTGTGAGCGAAGCCTCCGACATTTGGTGAGTGGGTGGCTGGACCAACGGGTCTGGGTCTGCAACTTCTCTGGGAAGCCAGTTCCCACAGATGGCTGGGCCCTCTCCTCTGCCCCGGGGAGGCAGCAGGCAGCCTACTGGTCAGCCAAAGGGTCCTCCCTGAACCTGTCTCCTCCTGCAGCCCTGGGCTCCCCCCTTCCCTGTGTGTGTGCCTCTTACCTGACAGCCAGGCCTGGGGTGACGCACAGTGTGTGGTTTTGTCTTGCAGGGCCATGGGTGTCATCTCCTACCTCAGGTGAGCAGAGCCCTGCCCCATCAGCTGCCTCCTCCAAAAGCTGACATGAGACCCCTCCCTTGTAGGCCCATCGAGGGCATGTGCACTGCTGGCTGCTCCCCAGATCAGAAACCCGAGACCCAAGGGGCTACTATCTTGGGAACAGGCGGTCAGCCAACCCTGATAAGAGGTTCCTGCCCGGAGTGTCTCACAAACACCCTGTCATCAGAGGGCTGTGCTGGGTCACGAGGCAGCCAAACCACTGCCCTGCAGGACTGGGGGTTGTGCAGCAGCCGCTCATAACAGCCACTGCTGCCCTGAGGATGATGGTGGTATGGTATAGACTGAGCCTGGACCTCCTCAGCAGGCTGATCCTTGATTCCTAACTCAGGCTGATCTTGATCCCTGCCCCAGACTAAGCCTGGATCCCCATTTCAGACTAAGGCTGGTGCCACCCAGGCTGACTCTAGATGCCTGCCCCAGCCTGAGCCTGAATCCCCATCTTAGACTAAGGCTGGAGCCTACCCAGGCTGATCCTACATCCCTGCCCCAGCCTGAGTCTGGATCCCTACCTCAGACTAAGGCTAGTGCCCACTTAAGCTGACCCTAGATCCCGTCTGCTACTTGAGCCCAGATACTCACCCCAGGCTCAGTCTGGGTCCCTGTTCCAAGCTGAGCCTGGATCTCACTGGGGAAATCAGAGAAACTTGCTGGGATACTCAGAGCTAGTGGGAGTGGCACTAAGAGCCCATCTGCAGTCAGGGCCTCGTCTGAGGGCTGGGCCCTCCCTCTGTCTTCAGCCTGACCTGCTCATCCCCATTTGCCGGCGAGAGTGACCGTGCCACCCTCCTGAACGTCCTGGAGGGGCGCGTGTCATGGAGCAGCCCCATGGCTGCCCACCTCAGCGAAGACGCCAAAGACTTCATCAAGGCTACGCTGCAGAGAGCCCCTCAGTGAGTGCACCCCCAGGCTTCTCCTGCCCGGGGCCAGTCAGCTCTGCCCCGGGAGCAGCTGACCACCTGGCCCCTCCTGAGCCTTCCTCTCCCTGTAGGGCCCGGCCTAGTGCGGCCCAGTGCCTCTCCCACCCCTGGTTCCTGGTGAGTATCAGGGTCAGCCCCACACTATGCAGGGGGAGCCTGAGGCCAACAGGGGCAGGGCCTCTGGGCAACAGGGCGTGTGAGCACAGAACTGTGGCTGTGGCCCGGCCTCTGCCCAGCCCAGAGGATGTTTGTCCCTGTGCATTAGTGAGAGGGCTGTGGGAACCTCAGGCTGGAACCACATTTCAGTGCCCCAGCCCCCAACCCCCAGCAGGAGGCAGGGAGAACTGCAAGGAGCTCAGGGACAGGGGGTCGCTGTCACCTCTGACCTCTGGCCTTTGCCGTCTGCCCCACCTGGACATCTTGGGTGAAGGCTGTGGTGTCCTGGATCCAGGGAATCCCAGGGCTGGGGCTGCCCAGAAGGGCTTCCATCATGGGAGGGGCCCCTATCAGGGCACCATGTTCTCCCTGCCATGTGGCTGCCCACCTCGGTCTCCCAGAAATCCATGCCTGCGGAGGAGGCCCACTTCATCAACACCAAGCAGCTCAAGTTCCTCCTGGCCCGAAGTCGCTGGCAGGTGAGCCGTGACCATCTGAGTAGGGACCAGTGAAGGGGAAACTGAGGCCCCACGGGGCCAGCTGCGCACCTAGAAGTACAGGGAAGCGGGGCTGGACTCCTTTGAGCATGCTGAAAGGAGGCAGGAGTCATCTGCTGGGCACAGCGGGGTTGGGTGCACACAATCCCATGGAGCAGGAGGGCGGAATGACTGCACCGTGGGGGCAGAGGACCCCAGAGCTCCTGGGTCTCCCCACCTGATGCCTGCTGCCCCCCATGCGGTTCCAGCGTTCCCTGATGAGCTACAAGTCCATCCTGGTGATGCGCTCCATCCCTGAGCTGCTGCGGGGCCCACCCGACAGCCCCTCCCTCGGCGTGGCCCGGCACCTCTGCAGGGACACTGGTGGCTCCTCCAGTTCCTCCTCCTCCTCTGACAATGAGCTCGCCCCATTTGCCCGGGCTAAGTCACTGCCACCCTCCCCGGTGACACACTCACCACTGCTGCACCCCCGGGGCTTCCTGCGGCCCTCGGCCAGCCTGCCTGAGGAGGCTGAAGCCAGTGAGCGCTCCACCGAGGCCCCAGCTCCGCCTGCATCTCCCGAGGGTGCCGGGCCACCGGCCGCCCAGGGCTGTGTGCCCCGGCACAGCGTCATCCGCAGCCTGTTCTACCAGCAGGCGGGTGAGAGCCCTGAGCACGGGGCCCTGGCCCCGGGGAGCAGGCGGCACCCGGCCCGGCGGCAGCACCTGCTGAAGGGTGGGTACATTGCGGGGGCGCTGCCAGGCCTGCGTGAGCCACTGGTGGAGCACCGTGTGCTGGAGGAGGAGGCCGCCAGGGAGGAGCAGGCCACCCTCCTGGCCAAAGCCCCCTCCTTCGAGACTGCCCTCCGGCTGCCTGCCTCTGGCACCCACTTGGCCCCTGGCCACAGCCACTCCCTGGAACATGACTCTCTGAGCACCCCCCGCCCCTCCCCGGAGGCCTGCGGTGAGGCACAGAGACTGCCTTCAGCCCCCTCCGGGGGGCCCCCTATCAGGGACATGGGGCACCCTCAGGGCTCCAAGCAGCTTCCATCCACTGGTGGCCACCCAGGCACTGCTCAGCCAGAGAGGCCATCCCCGGACAGCCCTTGGGGGCAGCCAGCCCCTTTCTGCCACCCCAAGCAGGGTTCTGCCCCCCAGGAGGGCTGCAGCCCCCACCCAGCAGTTGCCCCATGCCCTCCTGGCTCCTTCCCTCCAGGATCTTGCAAAGAGGCCCCCTTAGTACCCTCAAGCCCCTTCTTGGGACAGCCCCAGGCACCCCCTGCCCCTGCCAAAGCAAGCCCCCCATTGGACTCTAAGATGGGGCCTGGAGACATCTCTCTTCCCGGGAGGCCAAAACCCGGCCCCTGCAGTTCCCCAGGGTCAGCCTCCCAGGCGAGCTCTTCCCAAGTGAGCTCCCTCAGGGTGGGCTCCTCCCAGGTGGGCACAGAGCCTGGCCCCTCCCTGGACGCTGAGGGCTGGTCCCAGGAGGCTGAGGATCTGTCCGACTCCACACCCACCTTGCAGCGGCCTCAGGAACAGGCCACCACGCGGAAGTTCTCCCTGGGTTGTCGCGGGGGCTACGCAGGCGTGGCTGGCTATGGCACCTTTGCCTTTGGTGGAGATGCAGGGGGCATGCTGGGGCAGGGGCCCATGTGGGCCAGGATAGCCTGGGCTGTGTCCCAGTCAGAGGAGGAGGAGCAGGAGGAGGCCAGGGCTGAGAGCCCACTGCCCCAGGTCAGTGCAAGGCCTGTGCCTGAGGTCAGCAGGGCTCCCGCCAGGAGCTCTCCAGAGCCCACCCCATGGGAGGACATCGGGCAGGTCTCCCTGGTGCAGATCCGGGACCTGTCAGGTGATGAGGAGGCGGCCGACACAATATCCCTGGACATTTCCGAGGTGGACCCCGCCTACCTCAACCTCTCAGACCTGTACGATATCAAGTACCTCCCATTCGAGTTTATGATCTTCAGGAAAGTCCCGAAGTCTGCTCAGCCAGAGCCGCCCTCCCCCATGGCTGAGGAGGAGCTGGCCGAGTTCCCGGAGTCCACGTGGCCCTGGCCAGGTGAACTGGGCCCGCACGCAGGCCTGGAGATCACAGAGGAGCCAGAGGACGTGGACGCGCTGCTGGCGGAGGCTGCCGTGGGCAGGAAGCGCAAGTGGTCCTCGCCGTCACGCAGACTCTTCCACTTCCCTGGGAGGCACCTGCCACTGGACGAGCCTGCAGAGCTGGGGCTGCGTGAGAGAGTGAAGGCCTCCGTGGAGCACATCTCCCGGATCCTGAAGGGCAGGCCGGAAGGTGAACCCCCACCCCACCCCAAGCATCCTGCGTGTCCAGGGGCCCCCATTCTGTACCTAAGGTTACTGCACTCCAGGTGACGGCAGGAGGCTCCCAGGGGCCCCCCGCTGGTGTCCAGGTGCTGCCCACACCTCCTGTCCCTGCCTCAGGCCTCTGAATCTTGGGATCACCTCTCCAGCCCTGACAACCCTCCCCACAGGGCAGCTGAGACCCAGCCCTGGGACCTAACAGCGGTGGAGGTCTGGGGAGGCTGTAGGTGGTATGCCCCTGGGGAAAGCATTTGAAGGGGCCAGAGTCTTCCTGAACCATAATCCTCCCTGAACCGAGTCCTCCCGAACGGCCCCAGGCCCTCCCTGACCCCAGACACCCCAACGCTGCACTCTCCCAACCCCAGATCCTGCCTGACTGCAGACATTCCTAACCCCAGATCCTCCTGAGTCCTCCTTGACCCCATAGTCCTCTCTGATCCCAGACCCTACCTTACCCCAGACCCTCCCCAACTCCATACCCTACCTGACCCCAGACCCTCCTGACCTCAGGCCCTCCCTGACCCCAAAACCTTTCCAGACCCCAAAACTGTTCACAACCCCATAGTTCTCCCCAACCACATAGTCCTCCCTGGCCCTGGACCCTCCTGACCCCGTGCCTGGAGGTGGGGAGGGCGCTTGGTCTTCGTGTTTCCTCTGTCCTCTGTGGCCTGGAAGTCTGGGGAGTGGGCAGCGGGCCGGCCGACCCCAATTTCTTCCTGTCCCAGCTGCTCGGGGTCCTTGCAGCCAGAGGCAGCTGGTACTACCCAGAGGGGCCAGGCCTCCTGACCATGACCTTCACTGGCCCCCTTCCTCCTGCAGGTCTGGAGAAGGAGGGGCCCCCCAGGAAGAAGCCAGGCCTTGCTTCCTTCCGGCTCTCAGGTCTGAAGAGCTGGGACCGAGGTGAGCAGGCCCAACACAGAGACCAGGCCCCACTGCCTCTCAGGGTCCCACCAGCGTGGCCAGACCGGTGGGGAGCAAGCTTGCACTCACATGGGTGCGGGAACAGATGAGGGGTCCTGGTGGGTGTGGTGAACTGAGCAGTCTTGGAGGACTTCCTGGAGGAGGTGGTGGTGGTGGTGCAGATGGGCCAGGTTGGGGAGTTGGCGGTGGTGGGGCAGGGCTCCTCCTGGTGTCTCCAGGGTCCAGGCCATGCTCTGGGGCCTGGAGGTCACCCCTGAAGGCTGACCTCACCCTCCCTCCTCAGCGCCGACATTCCTAAGGGAGCTCTCAGATGAGACTGTGGTCCTGGGCCAGTCAGTGACGCTGGCCTGCCAAGTGTCAGCCCAGCCAGCTGCCCAGGCCACCTGGAGCAAAGGTAAGAAGCTGTCCCAGGGGCTGGGGGCTGTGTGAAATCGGGTGAGTGGCCATCCTGTGAGCTGGCCCCACGGGATGCCTCACTGTCCGGAGGGAAACTGAGGCCCAGGGAGAGGTGTGAGGCCTGGCTGTGGCATGAGGCTTGCTCTGTCCTTTTGCAGACGGAGCCCCCCTGGAGAGCAGCAGCCGTGTCCTCATCTCTGCCACCCTCAAGAACTTCCAGCTTCTGACCATCCTGGTGGTGGTGGCTGAGGACCTGGGTGTGTACACCTGCAGCGTGAGCAATGCGCTGGGGACAGCGACCACCACGGGCGTCCTCCGGAAGGCAGGTACGTGGGCCACACTGGGGGTCCCACCAGGCCAGGGAGGCTGGGCTGGGGCTGCTGGGAAGCCTCAACCTGCGTGGAATGCTTCCGGGCCCGTGCATTGGCTGCTGAGGCATCTGCTTCCTGACCCTGAGCAGCCCACATCCCTATGGGGCCAGGCACCACACACGGCCAGGGCTGCAGGAGGCCTGAGAAGGTCAACACAGAGTTCTGACCACCCAGGCTGCCTTGGGCTGGCAGGAGGCCCTGAGCTGGTCCCAGCAGAAACAACCAGCCTTGGGAAGGATGGCCGGACGCAGCTGCTGACGTTACAGGGCTTGGAAGGAAGCCTGTTCATCCACGTTCCCTGCCAGGGAGAAAGCCCATCCCATTGGCCACTTGCCAGGAGAACTGAGTTTCTCGGGCGCATGACCCATTGCACCATCTTCCCACGTTCCTTCTATGCCCATCCCTCCAGCCCATGCAGGAGTGGGCTGCTTCCCGCTCCATACCTCAATCAAAGTCGAGTTACAAGCACAACCCAGTTCCCTGGGGCGTGTTTCTGAGGTGGTCAGGATGGGGGCTACAGGCCTAGCTCTGGGACTCCTGGCCCAATGCCCAGAGTGGACCGGCCTGCTTGAACCTGTGCAGGGCAACCCAATGAAGCCCAGCAGCCCCACCAGGGCCCCTCTGACCAGAGCCTCGGCCCCTGCACAGGGTTCTGGTCACACCCAGGTGAATGGGCCAGCCCAGGAGTGGGGTCTGACAGTGCAGACACCTCCCCAGCCCCTCACCAGGAGAGGCCCTTCCTACCAGTCCTCACTGTGACTGGACTCTGAATGAACAGGACCAGGGAGGGTGGGCTCCAGAGCCCTGGTGGCTGCCAGGGTGAGGCAGGCGCCAGCCAGATATTGGCCCCTGGAGGCTGGGTGCCCACCCTGGAGTCACTGACCATTGGGCAGTGCCTTGCAGAGCGCCCCTCATCTTCGCCATGCCCGGATATTGGGGAGGTGTATGCAGATGGGGTGCTGCTGGTCTGGAAGCCCGTGGAATCCTACGGCCCTGTGACCTACATTGTGCAGTGCAGCCTAGAAGGTATGAGGTGGCCCCTGCACCCGAGGCTCCGGCCACCCCTCCCGGGAGCCATGTCGAGGGGCCCTTGGGGAGATGCCTGGCCTGCTGTGTTCCCATGGGTGGCCTCAGGGAAGGGTTTCTCCACCCCCACTGATGTGGTGTGCGGAGGCCTCAGTGGCCCCTCACGTGCTTCTGTGTGGCCAGGCGGCAGCTGGACCACACTGGCCTCCGACATCTTTGACTGCTGCTACCTGACCAGCAAGCTCTCCCGGGGTGGCACCTACACCTTCCGCACGGCATGTGTCAGCAAGGCAGGAATGGGTCCCTACAGCAGCCCCTCGAAGCAAGTCCTCCTGGGAGGGCCGAGCCACCTGGGTGAGCCACACCACACTCGGGGCTTGGAGGGTGGGAACAGCAGCTAGAAGACCCAGATTACGCTCCCTCCTGTGCAGGGTCTCCATAGCTGTCCACTTCCTTCTGGGGAGGCAGCTGCTCCTGGGCTTGGCATTCGAGGCCTACACACTTTAGGGGCTGCCTCACCCCCAGGCACCCCCTTCACTCACCTACACTCCCATACACTCTTTGACGAGCACACAAGTCCATTCTGCTTCATGCTGAGTGTTGGTAGTGAGAGTTGGTAGTGACTGGCCTGTGCTGCCTCTAGCTTTGGTGGAGGAATGCTAGGGTTGATTAGTAATGTCTGCCCTGGGCTCAAGGGAGGAAGAGAGGGCATGATTGCTATGGGTGGTCCATTCTCAAATGCCCCTGCAGCCCTCACACACACCCTCACTCAGGTTGCCTCTCACTGCTTGCTGTACCCCCTCCCTGTCCCCATACCCCCAGAACCTGAGGAACAAGAGGTGGGAGTGTGTAACTCAAAGTCCCAGTTGTCAAGGTGCCTGGGAAGGGGTGATGGGAGACGTGGGGAGAGGTGGGGCTGTGGGGATGCCCTCTTCACCCCCTCTTATCACCTGCCCCTCCTCCCACAGCCTCTGAGGAGGAGAGCCAGGGGCAGTCAGCCCAACCCCTGCCCAGCACAAAGACCTTCGCATTCCAGACACAGATCCGGAGGTGCAGTGGCCTGGGGGGCTGCAGACGGGTGGGGCCAGGGCCTGGACCCCCCTTGTTGGCCACCCATGCCCCCACACCCACCATCTCGCTGAACTGGGCTCCTGCTGCTCTGAGTGTTGGGAATCGGGGAATGGGAGGGGACCACCCACCAGCCTGACCGCTGTCCCCTTGAGCAGGGGCCGCTTCAGCGTGGTGCGGCAGTGCTGGGAGAAGGCCAGCGGGCGGGCGCTGGCCGCCAAGATCATCCCCTACCACCCCAAGGACAAGACAGCAGTGCTGCGCGAATACGAGGCCCTCAAGGGCCTGCGCCACCCGCACCTGGCCCAGCTGCACGCAGCCTACCTCAGCCCCCGGCACCTGGTGCTCATCTTGGAGCTGTGCTCTGGGCCCGAGCTGCTCCCCTGCCTGGCCGAGAGGTGAGGGTGGCCTGGGGTGGTGTGGTTGAGCTGATGGACGGACTGATGGACTGAAGGACGCAGGCCTCTGGGGTGGGGCTGGAGGACCAGGCCCCTTTGCACAGCCAGTGCCCCTCCCAGTCCACGGGGAGTAGTCTCAGCCCTGGCCCTGGTGGCCCCCACCCCGGAGCCTGGGCTGAGCAGCTTCTGCCCCCCAGGGCCTCCTACTCAGAATCCGAGGTGAAGGACTACCTGTGGCAGATGCTGAGCGCCACCCAGTACCTGCACAACCAGCACATCCTGCACCTGGACCTGAGGTCTGAGAACATGATCATCACCGAATACAACCTGCTCAAGGTTGTGGACCTGGGCAATGCACAGAGCCTCAGCCAGGAGAAGGTGCTGCCCTCAGAGAAGTTCAAGGACTACCTAGAGACCATGGGTGCGTGTGTGGACAGCTGGGGGGACCTCACCTGGGGCGAGGGACAGGAAGAAGCCCCCTCTCCTCCAGTGCTGTCCTCTCTCCCAGCTCCACTGCCACCCACTCAGCCGCACACCTGGCCCACACACCTGTGCCCCCACCTATCCCACCTGGGACCACTCACTCATGCCCACCACCTGTGTCCCTCCACCTGAGCCCAACCACATGTGCCCCTCCCAGCTCCAGAGCTCCTGGAGGGCCAGGGGGCTGTTCCACAGACAGACATCTGGTCCATCGGTGTGACAGCCTTCATCATGTGAGTCCTCCAACCTGTCTGGGGGTTGCTAGGTGGGCGGAGCAGTCTCCCCCCTCCACCCGAGGGTGACCTCAGGGCCCCTGCACCCCCGTCCACCCGAGGGTGACCTCACGGCCCCTGCACCCCCGTCCACCCGAGGATGACCTCACGGCCCCTGCACCGGCCACCCGAGGGTGACCTCAGTGCTCCTGCATCCCCTCCCCCTCCGCCCTGGTCTACCCGAGGAGGGTGACCTCAGGGCCCGTGCACCCGCCACCTGCCCAGGCTGAGCGCCGAGTACCCGGTGAGCAGCGAGGGTGCACGCGACCTGCAGAGAGGACTGCGCAAGGGGCTGGTCCGGCTGAGCCGCTGCTACGCCGGGCTGTCCGGGGGCGCCGTGGCCTTCCTGCGCAGCACTCTGTGCGCCCAGCCCTGGTAAGGCGCGCCCCTCTCCTCCTCCTTCTCCCCGCCCCCTCCTCCCGTCCCGCCCCCTCCTCCCGTCCCGCCCCCTCCTCCCGTCCCGCCCCCTCCTCCCGTCCCGCCCCCTCCTCCCGTCCCGCCCCCTCCTCCCGTCCCGCCCCCTCCTCCCGTCCCGCCCCCTCCTCCCGTCCCGCCCCCTCCTCCCGTCCCGCCCCCTCCTCCCGTCCCGCCCCCTCCTCCCGTCCCGCCCCCTCCTCCCGTCCCGCCCCCTCCTCCCGTCCCGCCCCCTCCTCCCGTCCCGCCCCCTCCTCCCGTCCCGCCCCCTCCTCCCGTCCCGCCCCGCCCCCTCCTCCCGTCCCGCCCCCTCCTCCCGTCCCGCCCCCTCCTCCCGTCCCGCCCCCTCCTCCCGTCCCGCCCCCTCCTCCCGTCCCGCCCCCTCCTCCTTCCGTCCCGCCCCGCTCCGCCCCTCACTCCCTTTCCCCTCGGTACTCTCCCCTCCCCCTCTCCCCTTTTCCACTTGCCTTCCCCACACCCCTCCCGCCGCTGGGCCACGTGCTGAGCCTATGTCCGTCCCAGGGGCCGGCCCTGCGCGTCCAGCTGCCTGCAGTGCCCGTGGCTAACAGAGGAGGGCCCGGCCTGTTCGCGGCCCGCGCCCGTGACCTTCCCTACAGCGCGGCTGCGCGTCTTCGTGCGCAATCGCGAGAAGAGGCGCGCGCTGCTGTACAAGAGGCACAACCTGGCCCAGGTGCGCTGAGGGTCGCCCTGGCCGCACCCCTCGGTCTCCCCGCTGGGGGTCGCTGCAGACGCGCCAATAAAAACGCACAGCCGGGCGAGAAGTCTTCCGTCTCGTTGCATTATTTTCTTTTGGGGAGGAGAGGGAGTGAGGGCTCTGTCCCCGCCTTTCTGGCTGGGGCACCGATCAGGCTGCCCCGCTGTGTCTGGGCCTGCGAGCCCCTTAGAAGGCGTCCTTAGGGGTCGCTCCCTCACTCCGATGCTCCGCGCGTTCAGCCCCGCGGGGCGTCTCCATCCTCACACCCATGCGCGTTTATTCCACCCGCCGTGCGCCTTCCTCTCTTCCATCACGCTGACCTCCAGCCCCGCAGCCCGCTTTCTCCGCCGTCGGGCCAGCCGCTTGTTTCCAGAACTTCTCTGCCCCGGGAAGAGTTCTTGGGCAAAGCGTGCAAGCGAGGGCGGGAAGCCGCGGCCCACGATCCGCTGGCGGAGAGGAGGCTTCAGAGTCGCTGGCGCGTGGCCTCGGTGAAAAGCAACCCAGTGTTTGAGATTCCATGGGCAATGACTACGCTGGCCGAGCCCCGCCCTGCCCCTTGCCAGGAGTGCAGGAAGCCTGGGCCGTGGGTGCGCGCGTTGTCTCTCAAACGCTGCTGAATGTCCTTTCTCCTATTCTTCTTTGACGTGGGAAAGGGAACTTGAGATAGGTGCAGCCCAGGAGACCTGGGAGCTGGCAGGGAGGGTCTTCTCCTCTTGCACATAAAACCTTTTGCAGAGGTCCCTCAGACACAAGGCCAGGCCCCTCATACCTATGTCTAAGCATAGATGAGAGGAGGCTAACCGACCCCTCTTGGCTAAAATGGGTCATGCTGATTCCCGGCCAGCTTAGATTTATGGGGACATCCAGTGATGGAATTGTCCTGGCTCTCTCTGACAGCATGCAACCCAGAATGAGGCCCCGTTGTTTTAAACACTCCTTTTAATCACCAAAACAGTCAGCTCTTCATAGCATCCTCTTCTCGAGCAGCCCCAGGGTTCCTGGGGTGGGGATATGTTCTCCACTGTCCCCAGCAACAAGGCTGACTTGTTGGACGACAGCTTCGTTCCTGGGGGGCTGGGGCTGCAGGGTGTAGACAGCAGTCTCTACCCTCCTGATTCTCAGCTCATCTCAGGGGCCCAATGACGACCACATGCTGATGGGTCCATTCTGCAATGTCCAAATGCTGAACACCTCCCCTGAAATCTTACTGAGCCCAGGACACTTTGAATCAAAATCCAAGCATCGGCCAGGCACAGTGGCTCACACCTGTAATCCCAGCACTTTGGGAGGCTGAGGTAGGAGGATCACTTGAGCCCAGGAGTTCAAGACCAGCCTGGGCAACAATAGGGAGACTCTTGTCTCTACAAAAAATAAAAAATTAGCTTGGCATGGTGGTGCATGCCACCAGCATTTTACCAGCTACTCGGGAGGTGAGCCCAGAGGTCAAGGCTGCAGTGAGCTGTGATTGTGCCACTGCACTCCAGCCTGGACCACAGAGCAAGACCCTGTCTCTACAAAGAAAACAAATCCAAACATCTTCTAATTTGAACTGACTGCCCTCACTCCCTCTGCCCCCACACTGCCTCTGACTTTACCTTCCTCCTCCTTTACGACCTCCTGAGAGTCAGCATGTCACCACTCAATGCATCACAAAGGGCACAGGCCCGTGCACTCACTTTCCCACGACACTGATGTCAGGGCGGGATGGGGGAGAAGGTAGTATCTTTTCCTCACCCATTGCAAGGCGCATGGATGAACCTTGCATGTATGGCCCCAATCACAAAGACAGGTTAACAAGATAAAGCATGACACACATCTATTTAACAAAAGGTTTTATGTGACAAGTGAGCCTTCAGAAACAAAAACCCAAAGAAACAGGCAAATCTGTCTATTTTTTATGCTTGGGTTTGATGAAGAATGAACAGTCATGTAAAAATATGCTTAGACAAAAAGCAGGTGCAACTTAATGGTAATAAACTGGGGGCAACTTGCCAAGGCCTGTTTGTTCAGATTCCTCTTGGCCTCTGGAATGAGGATCCTATGACCCGCTTTTGGGGGAGGTAGGTCAGAGAATTCTCTTATGGCTTCCTTCAAGGCAGAAAAGCAGGAGACGGTCAGAGAGACACAATTTCCTTCAGCTTGAGATACTCAGCATGCCAAGGTGCCGTAATTTGGGGTATTGCATTCTGAGCCCCATCACTGACATCTCACAAAACTGTAGTACAATACGACGACCATTAAGACTGGTACAGTCAAGACAGAGAACATTTCCATCTCAAGGAAACCCTTATGCTGCCCAAAAAGGCATAAAAATAACCACACCCACTTTCCTCCCACAGTAACACTCCTTAACCCTGGCACCCAACAATTTGTTCTGCACTAATATAACTTTGTCATTTTAGGAACGTTCTATAAATGGAATAATCCTATATGTGGTATCTTTTGCCTGGCATCTCTGGAAATTCATGAAGACTGCTGTATGTGTCAATAGTTCATTCCTTTTTATTGCTGCAGAATATTCCATGTTATGGATGCACCACTGTTTGTTTAACCACTTATCCATTGAAGGACATTTGGGTCATTCCCAGTTTTGGGCAATTACAAATAAAGCTGCTATAATCATTCATGTACACAGGTTGCTGTGTGACTGTAAGTCTTTATTACTCTAGGATAAATGCCCAAGAATGCAATGGCTGCATCGTGTTGTCATTTCATTGGCCAGCTTTATATCCTCGTGGGTGAAATATCCATTCATGTCTTTTGCCCATTTTCTAACCAGATGGTTTGTTTACTTAAATGTTGAGGATAAAGAGTTCTGTGTATATTCTGGAGACAAGCCATTTGCCATATATGTGGTTTTCAAATATGTTCTCCCACTTTTGGGCTTGTCTTTTCTTCCTCCTAACAGAGCCTTTTGTCTTTTTTGAGGCAGCATTTCAGTCTGTTGCCCAGGCTGGAGTGCAGTGGCACAACCACGGCTCATTGCAGTCTTGAACTCCTGGGCTCAAGAAATCGTCCCACCTCAGGCTCCTGAGTAGCTGAAACTAAAGGTGTATGCCATCACATCTGGCTAATTTACTTTTTTTTTTTTTCTTTTTTTTTTTAGAGATGGGGTCTCACTATGTTGCCCAGGCTGGTCTCAAACTCCTGGGCTCAAGAGATTTTCCCGCCTCAGCCTCCCAAAGTGCTGGGATTACAGGCGTGAGCCACCTCACCTTAACAGGGTCTTTCAAAGAGCAAAAGTTGTTAAAAAAAGTTTTAAGCTGTGATAAAATACACGTAACATTTATCATTCAACCATTTTCAAGTGTACAGTTCTTTTTTTTTTTTTTGAGACAGAGTCTTGCTCTGTTGCCCAGGCTGGAGTGCAGTGGCACAATCTCGGCTCACTGCAACCTCCGCCTCCTGGGTTCAAGCAGTTCTCTTGCCTCAGCCTCCCAAGTAGCTGTCACTACAGGCATGTGCCACCAAACCCAGCTAATTTTTTGTATTTTTGGTAGAGACAGGGTTTCACCATGTTGGCCAGGTTGTTCTCAAACTCCTGACCTCAGGTGATCCGCCTGCCTCGGCCTCCCAAAATGCTGGGATTACAGGCATGAGCCACCGTGCCCAGCCAAGTGTACAGTTCTGTATTGTTAATTATATTCACATGTGGTGCAACCATCATCATCGTCCATCTCCAGAACTCTTCATCTTGCAAAACTGAAACTCTGTCCTCATTAAAACCCATTCTCCCTCCTCCCAGGCCCTGGTAGCCCCTATTCTACTTTCTGTCGTTATGAACTTGACTTCCTTTGATACCTCACGTAAGTAGAATGCTGTGGCATTTGCCTTCTGTGACCAGCTTATCTCACTTAGCATAGTATCTTCCAGGTTCCATGGTGGTTTTGCTTGATTGCAAGACTAGGCTGTGCAGTGCCAACATTCAGACTGATCAGGAGTTCCCAAATAGTTCTCAGGGCTGTTTTATTGCTCACAGGTCTCACTCATATTGGGGGAGTCAGAAAATCACAGTGGATAAGGGGGAAGGACAAAATGTGTTTGAACCAGAGCAAGAACTGTAGGAATGAGCATGAGTCGCCATAGGAGTTGCTGGACCGTCCACTCAGAGAGTTATGTGTGAAATAAGCATGGCCTGAATCTGAAACCCCTCAAGGACCAGAACACTGGACACATAGTATGGATTAGGTCTGTGTCTCTTCTCCCAAGTAACTTTCCAATAAGGACAACTACAACATAGCCCGGGCATCAACCAACCAAAATGATGGTGAATAATAACAATTAACACTAACAACAGGGCTTAACACCATTTATAGTGCCTGTTATGCTTTAGGCATTACTGCAGGGAAATTACTCATATTATCCTAATATATCAAAACTATACAAGGGAAAAGCTCTCTTAAATGGCGTTTCTCCTCTGCTCTCACACCACAGCAACAATCAACACAGAAGAAGATTCTGTGGCCAAACCTGTGAGGTTTCTCCCCATCACCAAGCAGCAGACACCAGCTGGGTGTCCTCAGTCCAATTCCAACACTGTCTACCTGGAGATAGTGTCAGACCCCACAGGATTGGGGCTCACTTCCCAAGACTGCCCCCCACACAGGCACCAGTCAAAAGTCCAGGCCTCTGGAACATCTGACCAACTGGCTTTAAGTTGGGGTTCCCACAAACCCCTGTTTGGGTTCCATTAATATGCTACAGCGGCTCACAGAACTCAGTGACACACTTACTTATGTTTACTGCTTTATTAAGAAGGATGTTACAAAGGATACAGACACATAGGGCAAAGTATGAAGGAAGGAAGAGGCGTGGAACCACCCTGCCCTCCCTGGGCATACCGTTTCCCAGGAACTTCCACATGTTCAGCTATCCGGAAGCTCTCTGAACCCAGTCCTTTTGGATTATGGAAGCTTTGTTACATAGGCATGATTGATTAAACCATTGGCCATTGGTGAACAACTTGACCTTCAGCCCCTATCCCTTCCCTGGAGATTGGGTGTGGGGCTGAAAGTCCCAACTCTCTACTCCTGCCCTTGTCTTTCCAGGGACCAGCCCCACCCTGGAACCTATCAGACAAAAGGCATTCTAAAGAAAACACTTTGGCGATCCCAAGGATTTTATGAGTTATGAGCCAATAACTGTGGGTGAAAATCTATCTATCTATCTATCTATCTATCTATCTATCTATCTATCTATATAAAATCACAACAACTTAGTATCTAGGAAACAGAAAGCTATGGCAATAAAAGGCAAAATTGATAACTGGTACATTGGTAATCATAGTAGAAGATTTTAATATATTGTGTTTAGAAATCAATAGGTCAGATATATAAAAATCAATCAATTTCTGTAACTATTGATGGCATCATTGGAAACATTTATGTGATAGACAGGAAGATAGGTAGATAGTACTTTGAAACCAGCAAATGAAGGATTCATATTACTTTCAGATATCCAGAGGCCAGCCACATAAATGACCCAGGCATTGGGTCAAAATCCTCTCAAAATGGAGATCATACAGCCCACATTTCCTGGCCACTGTGAAATGACATTAGTCACTGTCAATCAAAGAATAAACAGCAAGTTATAGCTAGCCACTTGGACATTTTAGAAAACATCCTAAATAATTTCTCTATTAAATGGGAAAACCAAACTAATAATTAATTTTAAAGAGGTATCCTAAGGAGGAAGGAAGGAGGCTGGCAGCAAAGGACATTCCTTTATTTCCCCAGCTCTAGGAATTCTTAGTTCAATGTTGGGAAAATAATTTATTCTGGTCATAACAGGTTTCCTTTGGTAATATGAAAATGAGATTACTACAGAACATAGAACATTAAGTTAAAAATTCAAGTTTTTAAAATCATACCATGCAAATTTTTACTACCATATGGTATAGAAACAGATAGCATTCAAAATGCAAATAATTGGCCTATCTCCTGAGACTCTGCATTCTGTATCCAAAGGTTGATGTGTCTTCAACACAGATGTCCTCATGCTCACCTGCAGATAAGGATACTGGTACCTTGGGCAACTGGGCTAAGAGATAAGATAGGTAGATAGATATACACAGATATAAATATATGATAGAGATATAAAGATACAGACAGAGGCAGATATAGAAATGATAGATGATATAGAGATCTAGAAGATAGAGAAGATAAATAGATGATATAGGTAGAGATAGAGACAAAGATATATTGAAAAATAGATAATAGAGCTATAGAAGATAGATATCTACAGATATAGATAAATGGATTGATAGAGATAGAAGATAGACACAGATAGGTAGCTAGATATGCTAGATAGAGATATGGATGGAAGGATATAAATACTACAGATAGAAGAGATAGGTATAGAGATAGAAGATAGAGACAGAGTTAGATGATAGGTAGATGTAATAGAATAGATAGACATGATAGATATACAGAGATACAGAAGATAGAGATGTAGAGATAGATATACAAAGATAGATAGTTAGATAGATGCATACATTTAAGGCAACTGCATAATTTAGAGTATGTTCTCTGCCCATAACATAATTAAATTGAAAACCAGTAACCAGTTAAATATATCTGAAAAATCTCCAAGTGTTTGACATAAACAATACACTTCCAAGTAATCCATGAGTCAGAGAAGAAATGACAAAGGAGACCAAATGAGAATGAAAAAAAACTATGTCAAAATTTGTGGGATATAAAAATGAATCAAACAGGAATTCAGCTGAGGAATACAATGAGTGGACTGAAAAGTTCACTAGAGGAATTCAAGAGTAGACTTGATCAAATAGAAAAATCAGCAAACTCAAAGACAGGTCATTTAAAATTATCCAGTTAGAGGAGCAAAAAAATAATAATAAAAAGGAATAAAGAAAGCCTAAGGGAATCCTAGAACAGAGAGAGAAAGGGGCAGAATGCCTATTTAAAGAAATAATGCCCTAAAAACCAAAAAAGAAATAATGCCTTAAAACTCCCCAAATCTGGGGAGGCAAATGAACATCTAGATTTGTGAAGTCTAAACGGCCCCCAATATGATAAACCAAAGAAGTCTACACTAAGACACATTATAATCAGATTGCCAAAGTCAAAGACAAAAAGAGAATTTTGAAAGCAGCATGAGGAAAGTGACATACATGCGAGCTCCAATCAGATTACTGGGGGACTTCTCAGCAGAAACCTTGCAGGCTGAAAGAGAGTGGGATAGTATTTTCAAAGTGCTGAAGGAAAAAAAACTGCTAACCAAGAATTTTACTCCTAGCAAAGCTTTCATTTGAAAATAAAGGCAAGATGAAGACTTTCCCAGACAAACAAAAGCTGAGGGAGTTCATCACCACTAGACCTTCTTTACAAGAAATGCTAAATGGCATTTTCCCACCTAACAGCTGAGCAAACATGAACAGAACTAAAGGAAGAAACAATAACACAATAATAGTAAGAGATTTCAATACCCCACTTTCAATAATGAATAGAACAACCAGAAGATCAATAAGCAAACAGAAAACTTGAACAACATTATACATCAATTAGATCTAAAAGACACATACAAATATTCTACCTAACAACAGCAGAAGACGCATTCTTCTCAAGCACATAGGGAACATTCTCAAGATAAACCACGTTGGGCCACAAAACAAGTATTAATAAATTTAGGAAGATTGGAATCGCCTCATAAACATACACACACCTGACAACAGAGTCTCAAAATCCATGAGGCAAAAGCTATCAGAACTAAAGGGAAAAATGGACAATTCAACAATAATGGTTAATGATTCCAATAGCACTTCCTCAATAATGAACAAAATAACTAGAAAAAATGACCAAGAATATAGAAGACTTACAAAACACTATCAGCCAATTGGGCAAAACTGACATCCATAAATGTTCTGTGTTTTCTTTTTTTTTTTGAGACGGAGTTTCGCTCTTGTTGCCCAGGCTGGAGTGCAACGGCATGATCTTGGCTCACTGCAACAACCGCCTCCCAGGTTCAAGCAATTCTCTTGCCTCAGCCTCCCTAGTAGCTGGGATTACAGGCACGCACCACCATGACTGGCTAATTTTTTGTATTTAGTGGAGATGGGATTTCACTATGTTGGTCAGGCTGGTCTCGAACTCCTGGGCTCAGGCAATCTGCCTGCCTTGGCCTCCCAAAGTGCTGGAATTACAGGTGTGAGACATTATGCCTGGCCACAACTGTGTGTTCTAAGATTCTAGATTTGTCTATTTGGCAACCTGTCATCACAGTGCCAACTGTATTCACTATATATTTTTATTTTCTATATTCCTGTTGCTCTGAACATGTGGCCTAGATGGCAGGGGAGAGACAGCCTCCTCCTCCCAGGGCAGGCCATTTCTCAGAGACAGCCAGAGGGCTTGCCCAGAACCACACCTTTAACCTCCAGACCAACCAATCCAGAGCCCAGATCCCAACAATCTCCTTATCAAACCCTCAGCACAAGCCAATATGCCTAAATTAACCCAGGGCCAGGCACCTGGCAGCTAGGGACGGTCTCTGTGCCCAAAGCCCACCAGAATTATAGAGTCACCAGTCCTAAGTGTTACCCTGTCCTGCCTTGTCTTTCCCACAGAAATCCCATCAAAGGTTCTGGCCCAGGCTTGCCCCTGCTCCTTTATACCCCCTGGCTGACCCTGGTGTTTCCTCGTGTGGCCCTGGTGTCCTGGCATGCTCCTTCTCTTGGGAAAAGTAAGTGATAAATTCTTCTTTCTTTTTTTTTTTTTTTTCTCTTTTTGAGATGGAGTCTCGCTCTTTCACCTAGGCTGGAGTGCATGGTGTGATCTTGGCTCACTGCAACCTCTGCCTTCCAGGTTCAAGTGATTCTCCTGCCTCCTGAGTAGCTGAGATTATAGGTGTGTGCCACCACCCCAGACTAATTTTTGTATTTTTAGTAGAGACAGGGTTTCAACATGTTAGCCAGGCTGGTCTCAAACTCCTGACCTCAAGTGATCTGCCTGCCTTGGCCTCCCAAAGTGCTGGGATTACAGATGTGAGCCACAATGCCCAGCCATAAATTCTTCTTTCAATAACATTAGGCTCTCCATGTTGTCATTCAGTCATCTCCATAAATTAAACTCTCATGGGTATAGTCATGGACAGAACAGAACCCTCCAATGGATAACAGCAGAATGAATGTTCTTCCCAATGCATGTGGAGCCTTCTCAGGATTGGCAATCCACTAGGCTGTAAAACCGGTCTCAGCTGACACCACACAAAGAACATTTTCTGACCAAAATGGAGTTTAATTAAAGTCAACAATAGAAGGAAACTTGGAAAATTTACAAATATTTGAAAATTAAACAAGGCACTTTAAAATAAACTGTGTGTCAAAGAAGAAATCTCAAACACAATTAGGAAGTATTTTGGCCAAATGAAAATGAAAATGGCATACTGAAAGTCATGGGATGCAGCTCAAGTAGTGCCTAAAGGGAAATGTATAGCCATAAATTCCTGCATTAGAAAAGAAGAGGCTGGGCGGCTTACGCCTGTAAGCCCAGCACTTTGGGAGGCCAAGGCGGGTGGATAAGTTGAGGTCAGGGGTTTGAGACCAGCCTAGCCAACGTGCTGAAAACCCGTCTCTACTAAAAATACAAAAATTAGCTGGGTATGGTGGCAGGCACCTGTAATCCCAGCTGAGGCAGAAGAATTGCTTGAACCTGGGAGGCAGAGGTTGCAGTGAGCAGAGATCATGCCATTGCACTACAGCCTGGGTGACAAGAGCAAAACTCCATCTCAAAAAAAAAAAAAAAAAAGAAAAAGAAAAGAAGAAAGGGTTGGGTGTTGGCTCATGCCTGTAATCCCAACACTGTGGGAGGCCGAGGCAGTTGGATCACCTGAGATCAGGAGTTCAAGACCAGCCTGGCCAACATGGCGAAACCCCATCTCTACTAAAAATACAAAAATTAGCTGGGTGTGGTGGTGCACACCTGTAATCCCAGCTACTCAGGAGGCTGAGGCAGGAGACTCCCTTGAACCCAGGAGGCAGAGGTTGCAGTGAGCCCAGATTGCGCCACTGCACTCCAACCTGGGCGACAAGAGTGAGACTCCACCTCAAAAATAAATAAATAGAAAAGAAGAAAGATCAGAAATCAATAACCTAAGCTTCTTTTTTTTTGAGATGGAGTCTCCCTCTGTTGCCAGGCTGGAGTGCAGTGGCGTGATCTCTCGGCTCACTGCAATCTCTGCCTCCCAGGTTCAAGTGATTCCCCTGCCTCAGCCTCCCGAGTAGCTGGGATTACAGGCACGCGCCACCACGCCTGGCTAATTTTTTGTATTTTAGTAGAGACCAGGTTTCACCATATTGGCTAGGATGGTCTCAATCTCCTGACCTCGTGATCCACTTGCCTGGGCCTCCCAAAGTGCTGGGATTACAGGCATGACCCACCGTGCCTGGCCTAAGCTTCAATTTTAAGAAAGCAGAAAAAGGCTGGGTGCAGTGGTTCATGTCTTCAATCCCAGTGCTTTGGGAGGCTGAGGTGGGAGGATTGCTTAAGCCTAGCAGATACAAGTTGCAGTGAGCTTTGATCATGCTACTAGACTCCAGCCTGGGCAAAAGAAAGAGACCCTGTATCCCCCTCCCCCCCCCCCAAAAAAAAAAAAGAGGCTGGGCACAGTGGCTCACACCTGTAATGCCAACATTTTGGGGAGGCCGAGGAGGGAGGATTACTGGAGTCCACGAGTTTGGGACCAGCCTGGGCAACACAGGGAGACCCTGTCTCTACAAAAAAATTTAAAAATTAGCTGGGCATGGTGGTGTGCACTGGTAGTCCTAGCTACTTAGGAGGCTGAGGTGGGAAGGCTGCTTGAGCCCGCTGCAGATTGAGACTTGCAGTGGCCGCAGACTGAGAGACTGAGACTTGCAGTGAGCTGAGATCATGCCACTGCACTCCAGCCTGGGCTACAGAATGAGATGCTATCTCAAAAAAAAAAGAGGAGCAAACTAAACTCAAAGCATGAAAAATAAAGAAAACAATAAAGAGGAAGGTGAAAATTATTGAAATAAAAAACAGAAACATAATACAGAAAATTAAATGCAATAAAAAGTTGTGGCCGTGTGCGGTGGCTCACGCCTGTAATCCCAGCACTTTGGGAGGCCGAGGTGGGTGGATCACGAGATCAGGAATTCGAGGCCAGCCTGGCAATATGGAAATCCTGTCTCTACTAAAAATGCAAAAATTAGCCAGGCATGGTGGCACATGCCTGTAGTCCCAGCTACTTGAGAGGCCGAGGAAGAAGAATTGCTTGAACCTGGGAGGCGGAGGTTGCAGAGAGCTGAGATTGTGGCACTGCACTCCAGCCTGGGCAACAGAGGAAGACTCTGTTTCAAAAAAAAAAAAAAAAAAAATCAATTTGTGACCAAACGTTAGTTTTACTGACCAAGAGAAAATAAGCAAATATCTAGAAAGACAAAAGTTACCAAAACTGACATAACAAATGAACTATCTGACCAGTCCCATAACAAGTAAAGCAATTGAGCTAGTAATTTAAAATCCACTACAAGGGAAAGGCTGGGATCACACGGCTTCACTGGAGATTACAGAACATTAAATAAAGGGAGAAAGCGACCCTCCCAAAGTCTTTCAGGACAGTGGGGGAGGGCGCTTCCTAACTCAGGAGTCCAGCATCACCCTGGTACCAAAGCCACACAAACACACCACGAAAACATTATGGACCACAGCCCAGCGGGTGGCTCAGGCCTGTAGTCCCAGCAACCAGGGAGGCAGGCGGGAGGATCGTTTGAGGCTGGGGGTTCGAGACCTCTGGGAAACATAGTGAGACCCCGTCCTTTTAGAAAACTGCAGAGCAATATCCCTCACGAGTGCAGGTGTAAAAATCTTGAAGTATTAGTGAACTGCATAGAGCAAGACAGTAAAAGGACCAAGTGGGATTTACCCTGGGAACCTAAGACTGGTTCAGTGGTGGAAAAGCAGGTAATGAAATATGCTATATTAGGAGACTAGAAATAGGCCAGAGGCATGTTTATGAGGAATGAAAATGTTCTAAAACTGAATCATGATGACGGTGGACTTAGTAAAAATCATTTTAATGGTACACTTGAAATAGCTGAATTTTACTGTGTGAAAACTATACCACAATTAAGTTGTTACAAAAAGTCACGGTGGTCGGGAGAGGTGACTCCGGGCTGGGGAGGGCAGGGTAGGGCAGGGAAAGCACAGGGATCTGGGGCACGGCGGGGACAGAGCTCCACACCAGCACCAGGAGGCCTTCCTCCAGATGGCAGGGTTGCCCAAGCGAACACAGGGCGCCTGGGAAGGGACAGGACATGGGAGGCGTGGAAACAAACAGGGTGTGCGGGGCTTCTTTGGGTGCCTGGAGTGCACGGGGCTGGGTGTGGGGTGACCAGAGGCTCTGGGCACTGCTAACATGGGAGGCACTGGGCTCCGTGGCCACCCAGGGCATAAGGGGATCTAGGGTGCGTGGGTGACCCATGGGCCCTGGGGGGTCTGAGCTCACTGGGAGGCTACAGGTGTGGGAGGGCGGCATTGGGCACACAGGGGGCATGTGGTGGGCAAGGGTGAGATGGGGAGGGTGCAGCATGCAAGATGGGCACTGGGGTGCAGGGGGCTCAAGGGCACGGGGGGGCACCAGGACGGTTGGGTGCTGCACAGGTGGTGCTGGGCACCCTGCACGCAGCCCACGGCATGACAATGTCCCGCAGCTCTCGGGACATCATGGGCACTCTGAGGGTGGCCAGCTACTGTCAGGTGGGCACAGCAGGTGTGGAGGAGAACATGCAATGGGAGCCTGCACAACGACCCTGTCTTTGGACCATGCTTGACGGTGCATTGGCGATGTACTGTGCAGACCCCCAGACCTGGTCCCATTGCAGAGGGCCTAATCTCATTCATGAGGGCACCACCTTCGTGAACTAATTACATCCCCAAAGCCCCATCTCCTCATAACACGAACTTGCGGTGAGGATTTCAACATATGAATTTGGGGGAACCTAAATATTTGGTCAACTGCAAGTTGCACACAGTGGGGCTCCGTGACAGTACAGGACACAGTTGTTCAGGCCATTCACTGTCACCCCCTCTGAGAGACCGGCTCCCTGCTCAGGGTCCTGCATGTTCCCGTCATCTCTCCACTGCCTGGAAGCATGGGTGACACCCACAGGGCCCCAGCACTCAGCAGGGGGACATCCGGAAAGATGAGTCATGAAGTCTGCCCTTCTCTTATGGAGTGTGCAGCTTTATTTTAAAGCTATGGCCAGAACTATCCTGGGTGCACACCTGTGGTCTCACCCACAAGGCTGCCCCTGGCTGTTACCACCAGCCAGATGGGCTCTCCGCTCTTTGCTCAGGTGTATGGTCCTTATGTGGAGCTGCTGAAGGGATTGTTTTTTGAGATAACCTGGTAAATGTTTCGTGTTCCACTGTGCTTCATTACAGTCTCCTGAGTATCATTTATTTAGTCATTCTCCCATTCTTGTCTTTTTTTTTGGTAGGGGGATAGGTGGCATTACCTAATACCATGTTGAACAAGATCAGCAATTCTGAGGTGGCGGGGGCTGCCTCACTCCAGGAGGCACAAATGCAGCAGCTGGAGTCTTCAATTGGAGGGAAGCCCTGGACACAGCCGCTTGGAAACAGGCTATGGCAATACTCACCCCACCAGGCCTGGTGGCTCAGCCTGAAATCCCAGCACTTTGGAGGCCAAGGCGGGTGGATCGCTTGAGCCCAGGAGTTTGAGACCAGCCTGGGCAATAGTGAGATTCCCACCTCTCCAAAAAAAAAAATTAGCTGGGTATGGTGTTGTGCGCCTGTAGTCCCTCCCAGCTACTTGGGAGGCTGAGGCAGGAGGATCTCTTGAGCCCAGGAGTTCAATACCAGCTTGTGTAACATGGCAAAACCCCATCTTTACAAAAATTAGCTGGGCATGGCCCCATCTGTAGCGTGCGCCTGTAGTCCCAGCTACCCGAAAGGCTGAGGTGCGAGGATCACCTGAGCCTGGGAAGTCGAGGCTGCAGTGAGTGAGCCGTGATTGCACCACTGCACTCCAGCGTGGGTGACCCTGTCTCAAAAAACAACAAACAAAAACCCCACCCCAACACAGAGAAATACCCAGGCCCCTGGTTTCCACTCAGACTTCTCTTTGTTGCAGCTGAATGAAACTGCTGATCTTGTTCAACATGGTATTACATAATGCCCCCCCAGGCCCCTGCCAAAAAAAAGACAAGAATGGGAGAGTAACTGAATAAATGATAATCAGGAGACTCTACTCATTAAGCACAATGGAACGCAGGAAACATTTACCAGGATATCTCAAAAAAAACATTCCAGCAATAGCTCCACATAAGGAACATATATATTGAGCAAAGAAAGTGGAGAGCCGATCTGTGCCTGGGTGTGGGAAATGGCTGCCCGTCCCGGCCCTTACTTTCCCCGAGCTTCCCGCCTGCCCCGTCAACAGCCTCCCTGGGGCTCTGCCCTCTGCTGAGCAATGGGGCACCCGCTATTGTCCCTGGACTAAGCAGGCACCAGCAGGATGACTTGTAGACAACAGCCAAAGTTTATTTAACTTGGGAATGCTTACAATAAATAAACCAGAGGGGTAAAGAGAAACAGAACAGTACCTTTAGGACAAAGAAACCCCAAACCCAACACAAAAATCAACTCCTGCCTTCTTCTGTATGCCCCGGGCTCTGAGAAGCCACTATTCCTTCCCAGGCTAGGGAGACTGCAAGGCTGGTGGCCAGCAGTGCACATCCCCAAGCAGCAGCTGGGACCCTGGATTCTGAGGGGCCACCAGAGACCTAGGAAGCCTTTGCAAGGGCAAAACCCAATGGCGACATGCCCATGAAAGCTTCAAGTCAGAATGTGGGCCTGCAGAAGACATTTCTGGGCTCTGCTCTCTCCTCTAGGCCCACACACCTGCTGAACAGACATCTGTGCCCAGGCACCTCCCAGAAGCCCCTTTATTATGGGACATCTACTCTCTGTTCCTGTCCTCACTGGCCCCTCCCATCATCCCTCTGAAGACTCTTATTATGGCTGCCTCCTAATTCTTCCAGAGCAGCCACACCCAGGACTGTGACGGGCTCTCACCCACTGTGGGGTCACAGACAGGCATGGGGCTGGCTCCCATCCCAGCTGCCTCCCCCAGCATCTTCAGAGGTGGGGTACACAAGACTTTTGGGGGGCTGGCAAAGCTGCAGGAACTGTGCAGCTTAGGTGAACCCTGGATTCTGCAAGCCCCAGTGGAGTTTTCTCGGCTTCTGGAACCACAGGCCAGAGCTGCCGGGGCGATGGGGCTCCCAGCTTTGGTAAGGGCTGTTGGCATTAAGTGGCACCCGGTGGCTGGAGGGGTCTCCCAGGGAGGACAGAGCCTGCCCCACACTCTCCCATAGTTTCCTGGAGTGCTAGAATTGGGGTTCTCCCACGCAGGCTCAGAAAGGCACCAGGAGTTCCTCCTCTTGCTCAAAGGACACACTCCCTCCTCCCAGGTCCTCCAAGTGGCCAAAACACTCAGTGGCCTGGAGGGGCAGGAGAGGCAACAGGACTCCTCCAGGAGGGCCTGAGTCACTGGGGAGCCAGGGTGTCCCCGGACCCACCTTTCGGCCGGCAGATAGTCATCGGGGTCGGGCTGCTGGACAGGGGTGAGAAGAGGGGCCGCAGCGTCCCTGAGAAGGGGATCTCGGGGAAGATGAATAGCAGTGACCCATCGGTGGCACTATAGAAAGAGAGATGTCCGGCCTCGTAGTCCAGAAAGATCCCCACGCGCCTGGGTGGGTCCCGGAGTGGAGCCAAGGCCCGTTCCGAGGAATTGTAATAGCTCCCCAGGAAGACCAGGATCCAGAAGCCGTTGCCGGCGGACAGCTCGCCCTTCTCCTTCCTGTTCACGTTCTCCCTGCACACCCCCAGGGCCCAGCTGGTGCGGTCCCCAACCTCCACCTCCCAGTAGTGGCGGCCTGAGGTGAAGCGCTCCTGGCCCAGCACGCAGGGGCCGGGGTCAAAGCGCTCTGGGCTGTCCGGCAGGGACTGCCGTAGGTCCCCCCGCTGCACGCTCCGCCTGTCTTCAGACAGGATCAGCTCAGGGTTGGCGGTGTCCGGGTCCAAGGTCACGTCCCCTGCAGAGAGAGGCCCAAGGTCACCCAGACACAGCCACAGGCAAGCTGGGGCCACCTGCCCATGTCCTGGGCATGTGGGTACGATCCTCCCAGTCGGACGGCCTGGCTCTCTGCCCCGGGCCTGTAGCCTCACAAACTCCTGGAGTGACTAACTGTCTCCAAGTGGACATCCTCTCCCCACCTAGCTACGTCCAGTTGCAACTTACAATGTCCTACAAATTGGTCCATGTTTTGCCTTCAGATATCAAGAGGGAATCTAGGTTGCTTTCCTTTTTTTTTTTTTAAAGAGGCAGGGTCTTGCTCTGTGGCCCCAGGCTGCAGTGCAGTGGTGTGATCATGGCTCACTGCAGCCTTGATCTCCTGGGCTCAAATGATCCTCCCACCTCAGCCTCCCAAGCTGCTGGGATTACAGGCATGTGCCACCATGGCTGGCTCATTTTTTTGTTTTTTATTTGTAGAGATGGGAGTCTTGCTATGTTTCCCGGGTTGGTCTTGAACTGATGGCCTCAAGCAATCCTCCCACCTGAGCTTCTCAAAGTGCTGGGATTACAGAGGTGAGCCAATGCATCTAGCCTGTTTTTTCTTTCAATCCCCAAATGAAGGATGTGAATTAGGGCAGCTGTCCCAACCCTGACCACTTCTATTTCAGATCTATCCACCTCTGGAGGCCTGCACACAGCTCCTACACAACAGGCTCCTAACCTGCTAGCAAGAGCTGAGGATAGTACTTCCTTTGGGTGACTGTGATACAAGACTCAGATTTGGGTTTTGTGCCCAGTTCCTGGCGCAGAGCTCACAGAACCCTGGGAATTTCCTGAGTGATAGAAGAATCTTGTGCTATCATAAGATGCCCCTTTCCATCACACCTGAGTTGACACCACTGCAGTGGCTGAGGTGGGGACCTGAGAGCCCAGCATAGGGCCAGCCACCAGAAAGACCAATCCTGTCAGTAGAGGGCGGGAATGCTCAGCCCCAGCCCCCGACCTCAGGAAGGGGAAAGGGGTCTGAGGTTGAGCCCCATCACCAATGACCAATGATTTAATCAATCATAACCATGTAATGGAACCTCCACAAAGACACCTAAACAGCTTTTGGGGCTCGGGGAGTTTCCAGGTTGGTGAGCACACTGAGGTGCTGGGAAGGTGCACCCAGGGAGGGCGGGGAAGCTCTGTGCCCTTCCCCAGGCTTTGCCCATTTGTCTCTTCCATTTGGCTCTTCCTGAGTGGTATCCTTCATAATAAACCAATGACAGTAAGTAAAGTGCTCTCCTGAGTTCCGTGGGCTGTGCTAGCGAATGCTCACATCTGCAGAGGGGCTGAGGGAACAGAAGTATGGGCAGCCCCTGGAAGTTGTGACTGGCATCTGAAGTGGGGGCAGTCTTATGGGACTGAGCCCTTAATCTGTGGGGTCTGTACTAACTCCTGTAGTGTCAGCATTGGCAATTCTGTTCAATGCTGAATGGAATCCTTGGATACCCAATTCGTTTCCAGAAGTTGAAGAATTGTTTGGTGTAAAAATACCCACACAACTGATGTCAGAAGTATGAGCAGAGGATGTTTTCCCAACAACCCACCACCATGACACTGTGAGTTTGGAGCTGGCAGTGGCAGGGCACAGAACACGTGGCTGGCTGCCCAGGTCCTTGGCGGGTCCCCTCCTGGACTCATCTCCCTACCTGGGGCCTCCACACCTACCTCGAAACCTCCGCAGTGTCTCTACCAGTCCCGGGACCCTGCACACGGTCCTCAGCTCCATAGGCACAACTTCTGGGGGCTGCAGCTTCACATCCTGGACCCTAGAGGGGAGAACCCAGGTGTCGTCACCATGGCCAACAGCTGGGTCCCACCCCACTCCCTCCCGCCCCCCCAGGAGAGGCTGGGTTCGTACCTGCGCAGGGCGTCCTTGATGTCCTATGTGGGGAGGAGAAATAGCACACTCGGTGTCAGTGACCATCGCCTGCTCCTGGAGTGCCCTCCCCGCCCCTGGAGCCTCGCCCCGTCCCCCTCTCCTACATTTGAGCGTCAGGCAGCAAAAACACACACAGGGGGCCATAAACCACCCGCAGCAAGGCTTAGACACAGGAATGCTGGACAGAAGCTCTGGCATGTGTGCCAGGAGGCATCACCAATGGGGTGCAGCCCAGCCCTGCGGACCAAGCCCTACTTCTGCCTGACACTTGGATGTAGGGCATCTGGCTGTTGGCTCACTCACCCAGAGCCCCAAGTGGGCGCCTCTGGGTGCCAAGGACAGGACAGGCACGCATCCCAGCCTTCAGCATAGGGGCGCCTCCACCCCAGCCGGAGCCCAACCCTGTGGTTGCACTGCTTCTTCTCCCAGCTCCGCCTGCCCTGCAGGCTCCCTGCTCAACCCCACTCCTGGGCGTGCGTCCTTCCTGTGTCACTGCCTGATACGTGATAGCATCTGACTCCATGTTAGGGCCCGAATTGTGTCCATCCCGCCAAATCCGTATGTTGAAGCCAGAAACTTCAGGACTTCAGAACTTGACTATTAGAAAAAAGGGCTTTTAAAGAGGAAATCATAGTAAAATGAGGCCATTAGGGTGGGCTGCAATCCAAAATAACTTGAGTCTCATAAGAAGGGGTGACTAGGACACAGACACCCACAGAGGGTAGACCCTGTGAGGATACAGGGAAGAAAAGGCATCTACAGGCCCAAGAGATAGGCCTCAGGGGGAACCAGCTTTGACCTTAGTCTTCCAGTGTGCAGGACTGGGAGACAATCAGTCTCTGCGGGGGAAGCCTCCTGGCAGGTGGTACTCAATGTGGCAGCCCGAGCTGGCGTGATACACCCAGGTATTGGAACATCAGCTCTTAGGAGGCATGGTCTTGTATCTCTTAGAGCAGTCTTCAGTGCACTGCAGGGATTTAACCCACACTGTCAAATACACGATCCCACACCATGTTCATTCTAACACACGTGGTGCCAGCTACCAGGCCAGGATGCAGAGGTCAGTAAGACATAATCCCAGACAAGGGTTTCCCTACATGTAGGAGAAATGGCAAAGGAAGATTTCCATACATACGGGTAGTTAATTCTGTCTAGGGGGACAACAACACACTCTAGGCCCCAAAAAATTTTTAAAAAGGAGGCCAGCACTTTGGGAGGCCAAGGCAGGCAGATCACTTGAGTCCAGGAGTTCAAGACCAGCCTGGGAAACACAGCAAGGTCCCATCTCTAAAAAAAAATTTTAAAATTAGCTGAGCTTGGTGGTGTGTGCCTACAGTCCCACCTACTCAGGGGACTGAGATGGAAGGATCGCTTCAGCCCAGGACGTCCAGGCTGCAGTCATAATCACATCACTGTACTCCAGCCTGGGCGACAGAGTGAGACCCTGTCTCAATAAATAATTCATAAATAAATAAATAAAGAGGAGACTCTTGGTAGGGTTCTGAAGCCCAAGAAGAATTTGTTGGTAGACACAGGGGGAGTGTGCAGGGCAGGGGCAGATGGTGCTGGTGTGAGCAAGGCAGCTGGGAGCAGCTCCACCTTGGTTATTCTGCCTGGGGTGGGCGGCCCACCCCTGGTGTCATTTGGAAACAGGTGGTGGCTGTCACAAGGCCGGGTGCAGGGGCGGCAGGAGAAGGGCTTGGGGGTAGAGGAGAACCTTGGCCTCGACGAGGGGGTTTGGTCTCTGCACAGAACACGGGCCCTCCAGGGGCAGCATTGACTTGAACAAAACCACTCTGCGGCTACAAGCAGGGCCTGCTGAAGGGGGCAGCCAGGACCCCAGAGTCCATAGCAGCCAGGGCCCCAGAGTCCACAGCAGCCAGAGCCCCAGTGGGTGGATTCCTGGGAGTCACTCAAGTCCTTACCTCCACTGTGCAACCCCTGTCCATTCGGCCTGGGTGCTGGGAACCCGGGTTGGGCTCCCCTACCCAACTAGGGGCCAAGGGTGCAAAGCCATCCCCACCTCTCCCTCTCAAACCAGCACACAGCTCACATCAACACAGGGCTGCTGAGGCTGCTCTCCTGCAACCCCCATGTGGGCAGACCCCCATAGCATGCAGGCCAGGGCAACTCTGTGCTGGCAGGTTGGGGGGACAGGAGGGACCTCCCTGAAGCCTTGTAGCCAGGCCAAACCTGGGCAGGGAGCTTGGCCAAGGCATGGACAGGTGGGCCACTCAGCGGGGTGAATGCAGGTGGGTGTACGAGACCCAACACCCACCCACCCGCCCACATGCCACAATGTCTCAGCTGAAAGCCCAAATTGCATCTTCACACAAACCCTGTGGGTCCCCATTTCCAGGTCAACTCACCTTCCTTCTAAACCCTTCCTTGGCTTCTCCAACACCTGTCCTCTCTGCCCTCCCTGAGGGCTCCTCCTCAGTCTTCTGGGTACCTCCCCACCCCAAAATTTACTGACCACAGGACCCTCTCCTAATATTCCTCAGTCTTCCTACAGACGCTAGCCGAGCGTCCTTCCTGCTTCCCAGGCTCAAAGCCAGTTGATGTCCAAGCTGGTGCACGCGGCACACGGAGTGGAGGAGCAGATGCTGCAGACTCGGAGGTGGGGGAAACTACCTACTGGATACAATGTGCACCATTCGGGTGATGGCTACACTCTGACTGCACTTGTACCCCTTAAATCTACAAAAAGAAAAAAAAAATACAGAAAAAAGCTTACAATAGAAATGACAAACGAAACCAGGAGCCGGTGCCTGGACTGATGTTCTGCTGGGCTCCAGAGGCCGGCAGCAGGTCACCCCTTGTGCAAAGCCACCCAGCCACATCTGCAGCATTGTGGGCTCCACCTGGGTCTGGCAGCCCTGCCTCACCAGTGGCTGAATTCACTCACACACGGCCTCTCTCCTCTGTGGGAGCCAGAATTGCCCAGGGGCCCATTTCCCTCTGAATCTTGGGGCCCCTTGGGTCTACACCATGCTGGGCATGGAACACGTTCTCCATTTTGTGGGACAAACATCCAGCTGAACCCCACGGGAAGATGATAGCAGACACTCCCAGCCCACACGGGGCCTCTCAGCATGGGAGTGCCGTCAGTCCTCATCAGTGCACGCTTGCCAAGTGGGGAGAGCTGACTCCAGGCCGCCTGACCTGCTGCCAGGCCACAGGCCAGGGCGTCCACTGGTTCTGATTTGGGGGCGCACCAAGGAAAGCCCAGGCCCAGGGGGCCGGCTCAGGGAGTGGAGCCCACACATGGCAAAAGACTCTCCTGGAAGCAGAGGAGGAGGAGAGCGCCCCCCATAATGGAGATGCATGGGGTGTGCCAGCAGGGTGAAGACAGAGTGAAGGGCGAGGACTTCCTGCTGGGGACACCATGGCAGGAATCCTATGGGAGGCCCATGGTGGTCCCAGCGAGCACATGCCCACTCTGCTGTGCCCACAGGGAGCAGCAGTGTCAGTCAGGACGAGATGGAGGTGACCTTATGTAATCACTTAAGAAACACCACCTGTTTACATCTACAGAGGAAAATTGATTTTCCCTTTCTCGGCACGTGGGTTTTGGGGGTGGGACATCTGTCCTGCTGCTGACTCAGCATTTCACAGGCAACAGCCAGGCACATCCAGCCATGCCATTCACCTCTCAGCCCAGACAACCTCTCTGCCCCTGCTTCTTGCACTTTCTGGTTCTCCCTCCCCCAGTGTGGCCAGGCCATGCCCGTGTGGCCACCATGGCCACTCCCCGCCCAGCTCACCTGCAGCAGCCCCAGTGCAGGCAGCTGGCAGCGGCCCTCGAGCTCGGCGATGAGCTCAGCTAGGTGGGCGCTCTGCTGGCCTAGGCGGGCCGCGCCCTCCCGCAGCCGGGGCAGCACCTCCAGCTCCTCCTCCTCCAGCCTCTGCAGCAGCTGCTGCTCCTCCTCTGCCAGCAAACGGCGAAGACGCTCGAACTCGCCCAGCACGTTCTGCCGCTGGCTCTCCACCATCTTCTGTGGAGCCCAGGGAGAAGGACAGCTGAGGCCAGACCCCAGGCCCAGCCGGACCCCAAGTTTGGTCAGACCCCAAGCCCACCCAGAGGCCTGGCCGCACCCAACCCCACCCCCGGGGCCTGCTAAAGCCAAAGCACAGCACCAGGTGTGGCAGGACCCCAAACCTACCACCTGGTGCTGGCCAGACCCCAAACCCACCTGTGGCACCTCCCAAACCCCAAATCCACCACTCAGGGAGAGCCAAATCCCATTGTACCAACAGGACTGGCTAGACCCCAAATCTAAACCCAGGGCCGACTAGATCCCAAATCCACTATCTAGTCCCTCCCCAACTTCCAAATCCACCCATTGGCTTGGTAGAACCCTGCATCTACCCCGTGGGGCCAGCTGGACTACAAATCTACCACCCAGGGTCCCTCCTGACCTCCAGATTCTCCCCTGGGGCTGCCCAGATCCCAAATCCACCACCCAGAGCCTCCCAGACCCCAAATCTACCCCAGAACTGGACAGATCCCAAATCTACTCCTCAGGGTGGCTGAATCCCACATCTATGACCTAGTCCCTCACAACCTCCAAATTTACCTCCAGGGCCCAGACCCTAAATACACCTGAGAGTTGCCACCCAAGCATGCTGGGACCCCAGGATGGGGCCCTTGCAGTATGGGAGCTCCACGCCCACGACCTGGCAGGACAGGTGCACATGGGAAAGGACCAGCCCTTCAGTGGGCTCGGTGGGGCCAGGCTGAAGCAGTGACTGGTCCTGGGGCGCCAAGGGCAAGTGTGCCTGGCCAGCATCGCCCCCTGGGGTCTCCTATACAGGACCTTCACCCCCTGCCCTGCCACCCAGGACCCTGGGAGCCCCAGCACCTGCCTGCCACAAGACGCAGGTCTCATCCGCCTGGGCTTGGAACAGCAACGCATCCTGCATCTGCTTCCGGAGATGCTCCAGCGACTTCTCCAGCTTCGCCTGCGGGAGAGGCCAGGCAGGACCATGAGACATGAGTCCTGTCACAGAAGCCTGCCCTTTTGCACCTGACACCCTGTCCCCTCCTCAAAGACAATGGGGACAAACTGAAATCTGCCTGGTGAATGAGGGAACTCAATGCCCTCCAAGGAGCGTGAGCCCTCATAGTAGGTGGGCAGCCTCTTGCCAGAGGCTGACAGCCCCAGCCACATTCTTTCCTTTTTCTCATATGGGGCATTTCTAGTCCTCGACTTTGCTACCCTAGCCCAGGCCTCACCCCCCTTTGCAAAGCTACCTCAAGGGTTCTGGCTGCCCACCCCATCTGTCCCCAAGCTGGCTCTGAAGGTGCTGAGCTCTCCTGTTCCCAAGCCAGTGTCTACTCCTCCTCCTCTTCCTTCTCACCTGCTGGCTCACATAAGGGCCTTGGACCAAGCCTATGCTGGGGTCCCAAAATTCTGCCCTATGCCCCCACAAATTCATAGGTTGAAATTCCAACGCCCAGTGTGATGACGTTAGGAGGCGGGGGCTTTGGGAGGTGACTAGGTCAGGAGGGCAGTGCCGCCACCATAATTAGGGTTATAAAGGAACCCTCGCCCCTTTCACCATATGACAACACAGTGAGAGGGTGTCGTCTGTGAACCAGGAAGCACCTTCACCAGACACCAAACCTGCCAGGGCTTGATCTTAAGACTTCCAGCCTCCAGAGCTGTGAGTAGTATACATCTGCCATGTGCAAACCATGGTGTTTTGGTAGGACAGTCAGCACTGACAGACATGCCTGGCTGCCCACCCCATCTTTTCTCCAAGCCACTCGGGACCTTGTGCATTTTCAGCTTCATCAGCTATCACTGTAATAAGCCCCAGGATGGGTACACTTCCATTCTGCTTTCTTGGTCCTTAATTCTCATTCCCACGGTTCCTCATGCTGTGCGTACCAGGAAGCAGTGAAAATCCTGTACAAAAGCTCACTGTACTGTGTGTGCTTGGGGTGCCCTGAACCCACTTCTCAAAGGGTCTGCTCACTTTCACCCCATCTGACACCCTTATCAGCAACGGGCCCTGTGCTGGCCACACCTCTTTGCTTCTCAGCCACCCCAAATCTTGGCTCTCATCTCTCGCTATCCACGCTCTGGAAGGATGGAGGTGCTGGGAGGGTCCAGAAGTCTGCCCCGGTAGCAGAGCCAGGACTTCAGCCCAGCTGCCTGGCTCCAGGTGTTCACTTTAGTTCACCACTTGGCCTCACGATTCGGGAAGACCGCTGGAGCACCAAGGACATGTCCAACTGCTTTACTGTCTCTGCCTAGGCTCAGCTCTCATGTGAGCTACAAGAACCCCAAATGGCGGTCCCTGTCCCCAGGCCTCTCTCCTCACTGCTGCCGACCTGTTCCAGAAAACTCAGTCCTGGCCCCTGTGACCCCAACCCCACCTCAAACACTTGGCCCAGTGCCTCTCACTTCTCCCTCAATGCCTCAGTCCCTACGTGACGTTTTCAGTTTTCTTTTTTTGAGACGGAGTCTCGCTTTGTCCCCCAAGCTGGAGTGCAGTGGCACGATCTCAGCTCACTGCAACCTCTGCCTCCTGTTTTCAAGTGATTCTTCTGCCTCAGCCCCCTGAGTAGCTGGGATTACAGGTGCCCGTCACCACACCCAGCTAATTTTTGTACTTTTTGTACAGATGGGATTTCACCATGTTGGCCAGGGTGGTCTCAAACTCCTGACCTCAGGTGATCCGCCCACCTCGGCCTCCCAAATTGCTGGGATTACAGGCGTGAGCCACCACACCTGGCCAACGTTTTCAGTTTTCAACACTAAGGTTACAAACAGCATTTGATCAGATGGAATGGGCTGTAAAGCAGCACAACATACCCAGCATGGCAAAGATCTTGCATTTCAGGTACCTGCATCTTTGTGTCTCTGGCCAGATCAGAACAGAAACCTCTTACCCTGCGTGTAGTCAGAACTGGGATGCTGGGGCTTGGTGCAGGCCTGGGATCTTCCCTGGCCTCCTCCTTCCTGTGGCAAACCCCCTCCCCACACAAGTGCCATCTGACACACAACCCAGAGAGATCTGGGGGCCATCTTCTCTCTCCCATGGTGCTGCTTCCTGGAACTGGAGCTTACTGGGACTTCCCTGTTTACCACCTCGGGGCAACCCAGCCTGGGGCTTGTTCAGCTGTCATGACCCCAGGTCAGGGCCAGGCAAGGAGTGAACCTGTCATGGAACTAATGGGCCCCAGCTCTGGCAAGTGGACACACAGCCCCATAGGTGGGACTGAGCTTTCTAGGCCCATGGGGGCAGGTAAAAGCAGTTTGCTGTGGTTAACATAACCTAGGCTCTAAGGCAGTGAAGAATAGGATGTCATCCCCAAATATACCGCTGTGGTACAAGAATTATTCTGAGTAAAAGCAGATGCAGGAAGAGCTCTCTGTACTCCTATCTGCCTAAAAGTAGGGTATTCATTCCCCATGAGAAAGGCACCCTCTCTCTACCAGGAAGAGGAGGGCACTCTAATCCCGGGAGATGATTCTGCCTAAACAGACCTTACTACAATGACCATTATCTTGTGTTAATTCTTCCCATCTATTTTCTAGTCACTTTCCCACAATTCATCAGTCCTAGACGCCCAATCCCATTTCTGTGTCCAGTCACTTCTCCACAATTCACAAACCTTTGCTGAAATACGCTTTCCTATGAAGTTCTTGTGCATGTGAAACTTAAAATATTAATCAAATTGTATGATTTTTTTTCCTGTTAATTTGTCTTGTGCCAGTTTAATTTGCAGCCCCGAGCCACTGAACCTAACAGGGTAGAGGGAAATTTTTTTCTTCACCTGCAAAAGAAAGGGTTAAGTGCTATCCCATGAAACTATATCGGGTCAACTCTATAGAGCTATTGGGCACTCTCTGCACCCATTGGGGTAATTGGTGTCAGAAGGGTAATTCTGCTGGGCTAACATGTTTCAGGTGTAGACATTCCTGCATGGGCAAAGAAAATAAAAGAAAACCCAAATGAATCTGTGTCTGAACAAGCCCACGGATATGGCTCTAAACCACCTTTCTGCTAAAATCCAAAGCAGAAGGGGACAGATTCAGATTTATTCTAGTATCCCAGAAGTTTGCTGTGTGATAGGGACAGACCAAGCTCAGTACTGATTCTAACACTGCCTTAACTGCTCATCTGACACACACAAGTGACCATGATGCAACACACAAAGTGCAGTCAAGAAAGCTCCAAAGATGCTGCCATCTGCCCCACACGTAGGCTCCCAGGAGCACACCTGCAGCAGGTCAGTGAGGAAAGAGGACAGCGGGAGGGAGCGCAGGCCAGGGAACGTGTGCCCCAGGCCCTTCAGCTCGGGGTTTATTTGGGTTTTTTTTTTTTTTTTTTTTTTTTTGAGAGGAGTCTCGCTCTGTCGCCCAGGCTGGAGTGCAGTGGCGCGATCTCGGCTCACTGCAAGCTCCGCCTCCCGGGTTCATGCCATTCTCCTGCCTCAGCCTCCCGCGTAGTATTTGGGTTTTAAGCAGCAAGACAAGGGGAGAAAAGGCAGGCTGAGCCCTGGCATCTCAGATGGCAGAGATGGCTCCCAGTACCCCACCCAGAAATGCAGGGCAGCCCTGGAGGGGAGGTTAGAGAGGAAACGACTGTGTCCCCCTCATCCTGCCCAGTCTGGGGCTTTCCCAGGACTTAAGTACGGACCTGCTAACACAGTCCCTGCAGGGAGTCCATCTAGGATCGGCCACCTCTGGGGTTCTCCCACTTCCCTCTGATTCCGGCTCCTTTCTGGCCAGTGTATGGCCACATTTTCCTTGCCCCCACTCCACCACCTTCCACCTTCCACCTTCCTCTCTTAGCCCCTATCTATGGGAGGTACGCCCCTCAACCCCGAGAGCAGGGTCTCATTGGCGGCCATGGTCCCAGCCTCAAGGGGCCTGGTTGAAACAGGCTGTGTCATGAGCCCCCACAGCCACCCTGCGCGACACCCCCCTCACAGGCCCACGGCAGGCTGCATCCTGAGCTCCCCGCCCTAGAGAGGGACAGATTACTCCCGGAGCAGCCCCCCAAACCTCCCACCCGCCCAGGCCTCCCCAGTCCCCGGCTCCCCGACGCCCCTGCACGCCACCCCCGCCCAGGAGCACCTTGAGGTCTTCGGCCGCGTCCTGCAGCGGCCGCACGCGGTGCGCCCAGTGCTCCCCGGAGCGCTCGCAGGCCGCACACAGGAGGCGCAGCTCGTCCCCACAGAAGGCGGCCAGTGGCTCGCGGTGCGCGGGGCACACGCCCTGCGGGACCGGCGACGGCGGGTGCAGGCGCCGCGCCATCTCGGCCATCTTAGCAAGCGGGCGGTTGGGCCGCAGGTTCCTCTGCGGGGACAGCTCGCGGCACTCGGGGCACGCGTACGGGCCCTCGGGCTGGCCCCAGCAGCGCCGGATGCACTCGCGGCAGAAGTTGTGGCCGCAGTCGGTCATCACCGGATCCGTGAAGTAGTCGAGGCAGATGGCGCAGGTGGCCTCCTCCTGGAGGTTGGTGGACAGGTCGGGGGCGGCCATGGCGCGGACAGAGGGGAGGAAGGCGGTACTGTCCGCGGGGCGGCGGCGGGCGGACTCGGGAGCTCGCGGAGACGCGGGGTATCCGGGTGCGGTGGCGCAGGCTCGGGCACTCCGGGGCGCGAGGCTCGGGACTCCCGGGTGCTCGGGCTCCGGGGCGCGGGGACTCCAGGGCGCAGGACTCTTGGGTTTCGGTAGCGCTGGGCGCGTAGGTTCCGGGTGCTCGGGGGACGCGGGACGTAGGGATCCCGGATGCCGGCAGGAAGAGGAGCCGAGGCGGAAGCAGGAAGCGACTGGGTGGGTTTTGTGTTTTTTTTTTTTTTTTTTTTTTTTTTTTTTTTTTTGGAACAACCCGCTTTTGCCTCCGATTGGCCGCTGCCAGTCACGCGGCCCGCGGGCGGGACGGAATTGGAGAGCTTTCACTTGCTGACCTGGCGTCACCACCGCTCCGGTTCTTGTGGCCAGGTCTTTTACCCCTGCCCTGGGGAGGACTCAGGCGCAGGGGAGGGATGGGGACAGGGGGCGGGGCGCAGGGGAGGGATGGAGCAGGGGGCAGGGCAAGGAGGGATGGGGACTCAGGGCGGGGCACACGGAAGCAACTGCAAGGACTAAGGGAGTCCGCAGCCTGGGGCATTGGAGCCCTTCGCCATACCCCTAGTGCGTCCTCACCCCCTCAGCCCGTGCTTCCCAGGGCGGGTATCCTCGGAAGGCCCGGCCCTCACAGCCTTGGCAGGCCAAGGTCAGAATGATTGGAGTTGGGGGATGGGACGGGGGCATCCCTCCAGGACCAGCTCTCCAGGAGGCCCACATTCTTTCTGCGGGAACCACTCCAAAGGGGCACGCTGTTCCAGGCAGCCCCTCGCGCAGACACTCCGGCTTTGTCGAGGTAGGAGTACGCTGACTCTGGAATTCTGCCTTGCTAGTGACTGACACAGGCTGTTAAAGTGCTTGACCCTGCAGGGGTGGGTGGGGGGGTTCCTTGGAAAAGGTAAGGGCGCTGTGGAAAAGAGGCCCCTACATAAATCCTAACCTCTTTGGGATTTTGCCCCTGCTCGTGCAACTTTGGGGATCGAACGGGATGGGGGTGGGCAGCTCTGAGGCTTTTTAGGGGTTCAGCCTTTCCCATTTTCCCCCATCGAAGGACCCAATAGGATGCATAGGACATTTCTATGGGCAACCTGGGACCATCCCTGACACAGCAACCTAACCACTCCCGCTCCTCCCCACCATAGGATATTTCTACTTCTTTGACAGAGTAACCTAAACCCCTGGGGGGACTGGGAGCCACAGATTCCTGTCATTCCAAAGTGGGGGTGGGGGCATGGCTAAAAAAAACGTGACCACGCTGTTCCTGGTGTGTAGGTATGGATTTAGAAATCGGTCCACTCAGAACGCAGGGGCTTTCAAAAGTTTCCTCTAGGAAGCATCTGTCAGTATACCCTCTTAATGTTTGACAGTTCTAATCACAATTATATTTAGAATTTGAGAAACCCCCCTGTGTGTCTAATGGCTGCCAGCGTGATGCCAGAGAACCCTGGCAGGTGGCCTGCAGTAAGCAGAAGGCCTGCACCTTCTGCAGAGCCTGAGTCCCCCGGCCTGTGTCTATCCTTTCACCCACATGGTCACTGTGGAGATGACCATCTGACCAGACTTTGGAGCCCCCAGGCAGAAGAAAGGCTGCAGGGGGCCCGGGAAGGTGGCCTGGGAGTAGGTGTGCAGGTGGGACCCATCGCTTACACTGTAGAAGGACACCTCCCCAGCCTCGAAGTCCAAGAAGATGCCCATGTGACTGGGAGGCTCCATCAGCATGACCGGGGTCAGGGCAGAGAAGGCGGATAAGTACTTGGTCCCCTTGGACAGCTGCACCACCCAGAAGCCATTTTCGGGGCACTTGGGGACCCTGTCTTTCCGGCTCACGTTGTCCCTGCACACACCCAGGGCCCACAACGCGTCCCCGGTGATGTTCAGGCCCACCTCCCAGTAGTGCCTCCCAGAGGAGAAGGCCGTCTGGCCCACAGCACAGGGGTAAGCCACAAATCGGTCCTTGCTGCAGAACCCACTGCCCTCTGGCGAACAGCCGAGGTAGCGCCTCTGGCGGCTCTCATACAGGAGGAGGTAGGGGTACGCGGAGGTGGCATCAGGCACCACATCCTCTGTAGATGGGCGTGGTGGTGGAGAGATGGGGAGAGGTGTGGGGCATTCAGGGTCAAAGGTGGGAGTCCCCGGGCCCTAGTGGTGGATGTGGCCAAATGGTCCCCTAACTCCCCAGAGGCCTCCCCTGCTGTGAATCTGGGGTTACTTGATGCTTCCACACACCAATTGTGTGTGGGTATTGGTGGCAATAAGGTACAGGGGGCTGGGCAGAGGGACCACTGGGAACTCAACAAGATTCATCCCATGAATTAGAACCACCAGTAATGCCGCCCTACGAAGGCACAGTGAATAGCCAGTGACCGTCACCAGCCAGGGCACTTGCAGAACCCCCCCCCCCATTGGTGGCTTCCGAGGCTAGGGGGTACAGTGGGGCATCGCCAAGAGATCTGGGTCAGAGGTCCTGGCCCTGGGTGCCCACTTACCTAGAAAGCCTCTTAGCACTTCAATCTGTCCGGGAACTCTGCACACAGTCCTGGGTCTGGTTGGGGGGGCAACCTCTGGGCACTGCACACTCACGTTGCTCTTCCTCCGGTGGGCACACACAGGGGAGTCTTATTGACTCCCCTGGCCCGACAGTCTTATTGTCCCCCCCGCCCACTGCTGCCACTGCCCCCGCCCCTGCCTGAGGGGTCCACATACCTGCTCAGGGGTTCCTTCATGTCCTGCAAAAGACAGGGACGGAGGGTGGGGAGTGAGCCAAGCTCCTGGCTCACCTCAATGTCCCTGCTCCCTTCTTGTCCGTGTCTTAGGGCAAGACCCATCCTGTCCCCTGGGCATTCCCTTCCCACAATTGAGCTTCATGGCACTCCTGAGCCTTCCCCACTGCCCTGGCTCCCACTACCACCAGAGCCCCCAGTGCCTCACCTAAGCTGAGCTACCCTGTCAGCCCACGGCCACACGCCTGAGGTCCTGCAACTCAGGAGAGGCAGAGGGACCCCTTCCAGGCAAGTGGCCACTCAACACTGACCCTCCTCTCCCATTTCAGGTGGGTGTGGCCCACTCAGCAGGAATGGGGTGGGGGCACAATTGGGTGCAGTTTGGGGAGGGAGGGGGGTGGGTAAGAGACTGAGGCACCTGGGGATTTTCTGTAGCCTCTTTAAGGATTCAGAGTTCCCTAAAGAGATCACTGTTTACCTCTCTGGCCTGGAAGCTACAAGGGACTTGTTTTCCAAAGGCCACATTTCTAGTTTCCAGAGCGTGACCCTAACTCTAGGCAGGGACTCTCATGCAGGTGGTGCGCTTGGCCCTCTGCTCATAGGAGCACCCTTCTACCAGCTGCAGGGGCTTTTCCCTTAGTTGGTCAGCAAACCAATGTAGTGGGTTGTGAACAGGCTGCTTTGTTTTTCCTTTTCCTTTTTTTTTTTTTTCCTAGATGTGATCTCACCATCACCCAGGGTGGAGTACAGTGGCGCAATAGCTCACTGCAGCCTTGAACTCATGGGCTCAAGCAGTCTTCCTGCCTCAGCCTCCTGAGTCCTGGGACCGCAGGCGCACGCCACCATGCCCTGCTAATATTTTTAAGTTTTTGTAGAGATGGCGTCTTATTAGCCGTAATCAAGCCCCCTCTCCAGGGCCATGGCACACCGGCTGGTCCCAGCAGACAGGCTGGCTGCTTCACCTCCCCACTGCCATTGCCACACAACTCACTCCTGGGACAGTGCACCTCCTCCACACCGAGACATGGAGTCCCTGTCCCAAAGCTGCACCTGGCTGCCAGGTGTCCCAAGCCACCTCTCTGGACTTGGAAGGAAATAGGGACACTGTCTCAGGTTGGAACCTGTAAGGGGCTGACTTGTGTCCCCACTAATTCACAGGTTGAAGCCCGAACCCTCAGGACCTCAGAATGTGACTGTGTTTGGAGATAGCATCTTTAAGGAGGGAGTTGAGGTCACTGGGGTGGGCCCTAATCCAGTCTGACTGGTGTCTTTATACAAGGAGATGATTAGGACAGAGACATGCATAGAGAGATGATGCCATGAGGACGCGGGGAGGAGATGGCATCTTCAGGCCTAGGAGAGAGGCTCAGGAGGAACCAGGCCTGCCTGCACCTTGGCCTCAGCCACCCAGCCTCCAGGACTAGCAGACTGGGAGCTAACAGCCCTTTCCTGTTGGCTGCCTCTTCCCCAAGCCCAGCGCCCCCTGCCGATGCCTGTCAGAGCTCACATCCCACCCTGCCTGCCAAGCCTACTGGCTCACCTGCAGCATCTGGAGGGGCGCCTGTGTGCTCCGCTCCTCCAGCTGCAGCAGCAGCAGCTCCAGAGAGTGACCCTGCCGGTCCAGGCAGGCCATGCTCTCCCGGAGCCTGCTGGCGGTCTCATCTTCTTCCGTCTCCAGAGCCTGGAGGAGCCTCTGCTCTTCTTCCACCAGGTAGAGGTTCATCTTCTCAAACTCCAGCACAATGCGTTCTCTCCGCTCCTTCACCTTGCCCTGCAGGAGTGGAGAAGCCCAGCATGTTGCCAGCAGGTGGCTCAGCTCCAGGGATGCTGCCACCTCTCCCCAGGGCCCTGGTGACCCACAAGATCACCAGCAACTGGAGCTTTAGTTGGGGACCAGGAACTGTGACAGAGGCCCCCACCTCTGCTATCCTGTGATTCACTGAGTGTAACCCTCCGAGCCCCGAACTGCAACTTCTACACATCCAAACATCCATGCACGCTTGCTCTGAGGAGGTTCAGAATGTCCACCCTCAGATAAGCCTCTTGGGCATGTTAAACAAAATTTATGGGTGGCCATTGTTTTTTGTTTTGTTTTGTTTTGTTTTGTTTGAGACAGGGTCTGGCTCAGTTGCCCAGGCTGGAATGCAGTGGCACTTATTGCAACCTCGACCTCCTGGGCTCAAGTCATCTGAGTAGCTGGGACCACAGGCATGCACCACCACATCCAGCTAGTTTTTAAATTTTGTGTAGGGACAGGGTCTTGCTCTGTTGCCCAGGCTGGAGTGCAATGGCACAACCACAACTCACTGCAACTTTGACCTCCTGGCCTCAAATGACCCTCCCACCTCAGCCTTCCAAAGAAGTGGGACGACAGACATGTGTCACCACCACCATGCCCAGCTAATTTTTAATTTTTTTGTAGAGACAGGGTCTTGCTATGTTGCCCAGGCTGGGGTTCAGTGGCATGATCGTGGTTCACTGCTGTCTCGGACTCCTGGGCTCAAGTGATCCTCAGGGGCCACTGTTTTGAACTGGGCTCCTGCGCTAGGTCCTGGAAGACCAGACCCAACCAGAATGGAGTCACTGGTGCTAATGAAACCAAGGGGTTCACTGATCAGGTCAGCCTGCCCTGATTGCTTTTCATTATTTTGTTTTTCCTTTTTCCATGAAGCTGAAGGCTGTGCCTCTGAACGCTGACACCCAACCTTCACTGGCTGCTTTTTAGATAATATTCACAGGTCACCATGGGACTGGTCGCTTCAGGAATGTGGGGCAGCTCCTGTCCAGCTGAAACCAGTTGAGACCATCTGCCCTTCAAGTGGACCTGTCCCAGTGCCCGAGGTGGCCTTTTGATGTCAGAGGGCCAAAACTTCCAACCTCAGATCATGCTAAGGCTGCCGTTTCTGGTACCTGTGTCCTGTGAAATGCCATGCACCCCGACGACACCTGCACAGAATGGGCCTGCTGGACCACCCTGCCTCCGTAGTTCATAAAGACTCCCAAGCTGTATCACTTGGGAGGCGGGTTTAAGAGCTGTTCTCCCTCCTCCTCACTCAGCGGCCTTGCAAATAAATCTTTTCTCTTAGCTGGATGCAGTGGCTAACGCCTATAATCCCAGTGCTTTGGGAGGCTGAGGCAGGAAGATAGTTTGAGCTCAGGAGTTCAAGGCCAGCCTGGGCAATAGCAAGACCCTGTCTCTACAAAAAAAAAAAAAAAAAAAAAAAAAAAAAAAAAAGCCAGTCTTGGTGGCAAGTGCCTGTAGTCCCAGCTACTCAGGAGGCTGAAGCAGGAGGATCACTTGAGTCCAGGAATTTGAGGCTGCAGTGAGCTATGATTGCATCACTGTGCTCCAGCCTGGGCCACAGAGTGACTCTGACTCAAGAAAAAAACAAAAAATAACAACAAAGATCTCTAAATCTGTTTTAATTTTGTGTTTTGACAGGCATTAGGATTAAGGTAAACTAAAGGCCATTGAGAACCCGCAGAAGCAGGAAAACCTGTTTGCCTCCCCCATTAGCTGCCTAAAAAAATAAAGTGCCTGGCCTGGCGCGATGACTTATGCCTGTAATCCTAGCACTTCGGGAGGCCGAGGCAGGCAGATCACCTGAGGTCAGGAGTTCAATATCAGCCGGACCAACATGGTGAAACCCCATCTCTACTAAAAGTACAAAAGTTAGTCGGGCATGGTGGTGGGTACCTGTAGTCCCAGCTGCTTGCGAGGCTGAGGCAGGAGAATTGCTTGAACCCGGGAGGCAGAGGTTGCAGTGAGCTGACACCGCACCATTGGATTCCAGCCTGGGCAACAAGAGTGAAACTCCATCTCAAAAAAGAAAAAAAATTAAAAAGTGCCCTTTCATGAAGGAAATTTCCAGTGGTCAAGGCATCTATACCAGGAAGAGAGTTCCAAAAACAACTCTTCACCTGAGACACTTGTTTAAATACTTAATCAACATCACCTGCCTCCCCAGCCCAGAGGCCCCCAAGCCCTATTCCTTTGTGGTGCTGACCTACGCCCCTGCCCTCTGGCTGCCTCCTTTGTGGTATTGAGCCTCCACCTTCTGGCTGCCTCCTTTGTGGTACTGAGCCCCCACCCTCTGGCTGCCTCCTTTGTGGTACTGAGCCCCTACCCTCTGGCTGCCTCTTTGAGTCTGATTTTTGAGGCCCCTTCTCTCCATCCTATGTGTGCATCTGTAATTTAAAATTGCCTTTTTATCTTTTTCTCTGCTGTTCATCTGTCTTAAGTCAGTTTCATTCTGAGGCCAGCCACAGAACCTAGAAGGGTAGAGGCAACTTTCTTCTTTTCCTGCCGCTGTGGCAGCATATCCCCACGGGCAGACACAGATGTGGAAATGCAGGAAGATGGAGCAGCAGCAGGAAAGGGACTGGACAGCCCTGGGCACCCACCTGCCACTCGGCTAAGCTCTGCTCCTCCCTGGCCTGCAGATTCCCTGTCCTGGTGATCTGCTCCCGAAGGTACTCCATGTCCTCCTCCAGCTTCAACTGTGGGACACACAAACCACAGGATTTGGGATCAGCGATCTCCCCACCTCCTGCCTAGAGTCCAGTTGTGCTCGCTGAAACTGCACCCACCCCAGAGACCCTCCTCAGGAGGGGCAGGGGATCAAAATACGTCACCCAGAATGTGCCACCTTGGATTATTTTGAGCTAAAGGCACTTAAAAAAGGGCAGGTGTAAGAATTGCTGTGACCCTCGGCCTTCCTAAGAGCAGAAGGCACAGCCACCATGCCAGAGAGGCCTGCCCTAGGCCAGGAGGAAAGCCATGTTCTTACCAAGGGCGGGAAAGCCAAAACCAGAGAAATCTGTGCAAAGGGACCCTGCTAAACTAACCCTCATCCTCCTCAGGTACATGTTTGGCTCTAACATGCTTCCATGGGCCTCTGGCTCCTTGGGAGGGACTCCCGGGTCATGGAAAGCTTACAGGGAATGAATTTCAGTGCTTTGCTTCTGCTTATCTGTCTCAAATCAGTTTGGTTCTCAGAGCCACCCAAAATACTCTAAGAGAGGAGAGGTAACATTTTGCAATGCCTGCATCATACAGTGTAGGCCCACATTGTCCCCAGGGACACCCCTACCCAGCCACAGGCCACCTTGTCCCCTGGATGCCTCCTCCCCAGCCCCTGACTCGGGCCACTTTGTCCCTGGACACCTCCTCCCTCCCCCATGATCTGGGTCACCTTGTCCCCCTGGATGCCTCCTACCCAGCCCCTTGACCTGGGTCCCGATGTGGCCCACCTTGTACCCCTGCACTGCCTCCTCGGCGGGCAGCACCCTGTGCAGCCGGTGCTCCCGGGACTCCCTGCACACCACACAGATGGGGCTCTGGTCCTTCTGGCAGAAAAGCTTGAGGGGCTCGTGGTGCTCCTGGCACAGGTCTTGCTTCTGCAGGCCAGGATGCTGCCGCGCCATCTCGGCCACCTTGGTCAGCAGCCGGTTGGGCAGCAGGTTCCTCTGCGGGGACATCTCTCTGCACTCGGGGCAGGGGAAAGAGCCCTTCCGCTTCCGCCTCCCCTTCTTGCCCCGCGCCTTTTCCCAGCTCAGCTGGATGCACGCTCGGCAGAAGTTGTGGCCACAGGCGGTCATCACAGGGTCTGTGAAGTAATCCAGACAGATGGAGCACGTAGCTTCTTCCTGCAGCTTTCTGGCGAGTTCCACAGCCTCCATGGCTCCTGGGAGACACAAGGCAGGTTCCCGCTTGAGGGACTCTGGAGAGAGTTGGAGGGAGCAGCCCGATGATCTGGGCGCCGGCAGTGTGCAACCGTCCTGTACAGCCTCCCTTTACGGAGGAGGGCTAGGACTGCAGTCCAGTTAGAGAGTCCAGAGTCATCATTTTTAGCCTTGTCAACAACAGACACAGATGCCTCCCCAGAAACTACACAGACCCTCCCAGGCCAATGCTCTGCAGGCCCCTCCGCCTCTCCTCTCCACTGGGCCTGGACCCTACCCGTCCACTTCCGCCTGCTGCTGGCTACCCCCAGCTCCACATCTCATCAGCTCCTCCTCCCCGACAGACCGTTGCCGGCTAGGCCTTCAACCTGCCTTTCTGGAGAAGCCTGCTAGGTCAGCTTAGGGAGAAGCCCCTACCCTTGGAGCCTTCCCTTAATCACTTTCCATCCACTGACCCCACCCAGATCCCCACTCCAACTCCCCCATACATCCCCAGCTGTCTTTGCTGGCGCAACTCTCCCATTGCAAGTAGCCTGACTAAAGAGCCTTTCAAATGTCAGAATTTTTTCTTTAACAAAACCCCGTACACCAAAGGAAGAAGGGATGGGCTATCACAGGAAAAAAGCTCTCTTCCATTCGGTAGTGAGGTGGGGTTCAGAAAAAACACGCGTGTGTATACACGCGCCCACAAGCACAAACACGTGCATACACGCACAGACGAACACCCATACACATACCCATGCATGTATACAAACGTGCATGTGCACACACGCACACCCACGCATACACACCGCACAAATACAAACGTACGCACAGAAACACGCATCCACAAACATAGCACACGCAGGCACAGAGGCACGTATCGGTAAACATGCATGCATGTACACACAGGTACACGCGCGCACACACGCACAGGCACACGAGCATGCACATAGATGCCCCCTGCAATCTCAACACTCGCGACCCCACGCAGTGGAGATCTACAGCCTTTCGCCTACGCCACGGGGTTGCTATGGGGACCGAGTTGCAGAGGGAGTTGAAAATCGCGTCTACACTGCAAGCATGATTCTCCCCTTCCGTTCTGCCATCCCCTAAAGCGAGGGCGTCTAGGGGTCTCAGACTTCCCCGGCTCTGTCCCACGTCCAGTTTCTAGGAGCTTTCTGCACGCCAACCACCCGGCGCCAGCCCTCCGACTCCCCCCAAGAGCCCTAACGGAGGCACCCAGCCCACCCTGACCGAAGCCGGGCAGGGACAGCGGCAGCGGGCGTGGGGCTCTGGCTCTGGCTGCCGGGATGGCTGTCCTTCCCGCTCTGGTCCGCTAGGGTCCCGGTAGAGTTACCTTGTTGAAGCGCGCTAGCCCCTCCAGGGACGCGGCGGCCGGCGGAGGCGGGAAGGCCGGGCGCTGGAGGGCGAGGAGGACCGGGTTAGGCTTAGGTCGTGGCCCAGGCGCCACAGGAGGGTGGCCTAGGCGGCGGGGCGGGGGGTACTCACCGCGGGGGTGGGGGGGGCCAGCACAGCGCCTAGCGCACCTGGCCGAGCGCTCGCTGCCGGGAAAGGCTGGGTCTGCCCCCACGAAGCCCAGGGGGCTGCGGCCCGGCCCGGGGCGTGGGGGCCTGGGGTCGGGAGGCCTAGGGGCTTTGTGGCGTCAGCGGGGGCTGGGGGGCGGCGGGGGAAGGGAATGCTGGGCGAGGGGAGTGTTCGGCGGCCGGGACTGGGGCGGCGCCTCTTAGGAGAGGTTGGGGGTGGCTTGGGGAAGGAAGGCGGCAGGGGGTGGGAGGCTCTGGACGAGCCGGGGACGGGCGCAGCGGGTGCTTACTGGGCGGTGGGGACGATGTGGTCCACAGCCCAGCGAAGGGAGGAGTCTTGTTGGCCTGGGGTGGGACTTTTAGGGGAGGTTAAGGGAGTGTGGAGGGTGGGGAGTTGGGAGGTTACTTGGGGGTGGGGAGTGGAATGGGGACAGCTGGTGGGGCTAGGGGCGGGCAGGCGAGCGTCAGGGTAGGGGGAGTGGGATTGGAAGAGGCTTCTCAACCTGGGGTTGGGGCTGCGGGAGGGCACGCGAGCCCCAGGCTGGAGGGTTAGGTGAGGGGCTAAGTTGGTCGGGGTAGGGGATGGAGAGGAATTTGTGGGGGCTGGGGTGGGGGCGAGGCAGCAGGAGCGAGTGCCTGTTGAGAAGCTATGAAGGGGGTCCCCAGGAGCAGCCAGTCAGCCTCCACGTCTGCCCACATGGTTGGCAGTCAGCATCAGGCTGAGGGTACAGGGAGGGGTGTCCCAATCCCTGTGGGCGGACCAGTTTGGAGGGACCACCTGGCAGGTCCGGTCCCCTAGAACCAGGCGGGACGGGGTGGGTCTTGTCGACACCCCAGATGGTTTTGTTACCAGAAACAGGTCCTGATCCAGACCCCAAGAGAGGGTTTTGGATCTTGGGCAAGAAAGAATTCGGGGCAAATCCATAGAGTAAAGTGAAAGCAAGTTTATTAAGAAAGTAAAGGAATAAAGAGTGGCTACTCCATGGGCAGACCAGCCCCCAGGGCTACAGGTTGCCCATTTTTATGGCTATTTACTGATTATATGCTAAATAAGGGGTGGGGTATTCATGAGTTTCCCAGGAAAAGGATGGGCAATTCCAGAAACTGAGGGCTCCTCCCCTTCTTAGACCATATAGGGTAACTGTGACCTTGTCTTGGCATCTGTAAACTGTTGCGGCACTGGTGAGGGTATCTCACAGCATGCTAACGTATTAAAATTAGCATATAATGAGCAGTCATGATAACCAGGGTTATTCTGGTCGCCATCTAGGTTTTGGTGGGATTTTGCCGGCCTTTTCACCACATACTGTTTCATCAGCAAGGTCTTTATGACGTGTATCTTGTGCCAACCTCCTGTCCCATCCTGTGACTTGGAATGTCTAACCTCTGGGGAATGCAGCCCAGCAGGTCTCAGAATTATTTTACCCAGCCTCTATACAAGATGGAGTTGCTCTGGTTTAAAAGTCTCTTACGGTTTCAGCCAAAATGCCGCCCCCAGCCCTGCCCAGGTCCTGACTGGTGGCCATTTCTCCTGGCCTTGAGTCCCCACGCCTAGTCATTACGCTTCATCCTCCAGCAGAGGGATGCACCTTTCACATGGAGGGTTCATCTCCTGCTTTCAGGAAAAGGAGCCAGAGGCCTGCGTGCCCTGAGTCAGAGTCCTGGGATTGGAGAGAGAGGACAGATGAAGAAACTAAGGCTTGGCCCACACAGGGGGTGCAGGCGGGCAGGAAAACAGGGCCTTGAAGGCTAAGAGGCACCATTCTGCAATCTCCTGGGTGTGCGGGTGTAGACAGTTGGCCACAGACATAGATGGCTGGCTTTCCCTGAGCTCACTCGGTGGAGTGTTTCTTCTGTGGTCTCTCATCACTCGCACACACAAAGGGGTCTGTGTGCTGTCAGGTGCGGGCTGGCTGCGCACACTGGCTGATTAAGTGAATTACCCTTGTGAACCCAGAATATCTGAGGCTAGTTTGAGTCAATTAGGAAGTTTATTTTGCCAAAGTTAAGGACACACGCCCATGACACAGCCATGTGCCCAAGGTGGTCCGAGCACAGCTTGGTTTTATACATTTTAGGGAGACATGAGACATCGATCAATATATGTAAGATGAACATTGGTTCCATCCAGAAAGGAGGGACAACTGGAAGTGGGGAGGGGGCTTCCAGGTCATAGGTAGATAAGAGACAAATGTTTGCATTCTTTTGAGTTTCTGATTAGCCTTTCCAAAAGAGGCAATCAGATATACATTTATCTCAGTGAGCAGAGATCTGACTTTGAATAGAATGGGACGCAGGTTTGCTCTAAGCAGTTCCCAGCTTGACTTTTCCTTTTAGCTAGTGATTTTGGGGCCCAAGATTTATTTTCCCCAATAAATTGGGGATTGGGCAGACCCAATCCTCTGCCTGTCATTTGCATCAGTGAGGGGATTGTGAGCTGCAGGTTTCCTTCAATTGGGAAAACAGAATCACAGAATTAGAGGGGAAATGGAATATATCTATATCTCGCATAGCACCACACATGTCCTAGTCACCTGCTGACACTTTATCACCCTTTGTTACAAATGGTTTACAAGCAGCTGAGCCTAACAACTTCTTTGGGTTTTCACTTCTTTCCTGTACACCCCATGCATATAAAAATATTAAGATCAATACAATGTGGATGCCTTTCTCCTGTTCGTCTGTCTTTGGTCAGTTTAATTCACAGTCTCCTCCCATACTAGCATGATGTGGGGAATTCAACAAATACTTGTTAAAATGTGGCATCAGCCCAGGATGCTCATTATTAATGCTCTTTAGGCTCACCTGGTTATTCAGCTGAGAAATCTTATCATCATGATAAAACAATTGGAACAACCTTCATATCCTCAAGTCATTAAGAAAAAAATCAGATAGCAGTTATGTGTCCTGATAAATTGTTAGGCTTAATAAAAGGCAGGATGTAGAGTATATGTAGTCTGCCACTATTTAGGTAAACATAATTACTGTATATGTATCTCTTGGAAAATATACAAGAAATAAACAAGAAACTCCATCTGATGAGGGAAATTAAGGGCTGAGGAACCCCCTAATTGAGGGAGGCTCAATTTTCACTATATATCTTTTTGGAATTCTTAAATTGAATTCCACTTTAAGAATTTAATTCTTAAATTAAATACCACTGCTGTGGATTGTGGGTTTTTTTTTCAAATTATTTAAGCAAAGGATCAGCAATGTCAGTCTTGAAACACAAGTCTTACTTACACTGCTACAAGGTAAATATCCTTTGCCCTTGCTGAATGCAGCCCCCACTAAGTTATTAACATTGTAGAAAAGATTCAAGAGCAAAATTTAAGTTCTCATGCAATTTAAAATAGGCTGAATTAAATGGAAAAGAAGAGGGGCTCCTGAAAAAAGGGTAAGAGAGCCATGGCCTCTTTATGTCTTCAATTCAGACTGCTCAACAGGAGAGTCCACTGAGCCACAGAAAAACAAATCCAGATTGTTATGAACTGAATGTCTATCTCCAAAATTCACATTTTGAAATCCTCACCTCCAAGGTGATGGTGTTAGGAGATGGAGTTCTTTGGAAAGTAATTATGCCATAAGGGTGGAGCCTTCATGAATAGGATTGGTGCTTTTCCAGACATTTATTTTCACCTTACCCCTTGTACCACATAAGGACACAGTGAGAAGGCCCTGTCTGTGAACCAGAAAGCAGAATCTCACAAGAAGCTCAATCTGTTGGCACCGTGACCTTGGACTTGCCAGCCACCAGATCTGTGAACAATAAATTCCTGTCACTTATAAACCACCAAGCCCATAGCATTTTGTTATAGCAGCCTGTATAGACTAAAACAAAAGAACACAGATTAATGGGAGAAAGCATACAGATTTCATTTGTACATGTACATGGGAGCCTTCACAGCAAAATGAAGACCTCAAGAGTAGTTAGGCCTAAGTGCTTATCCACTGGATGGAACAAAGGGTAGTAATTGTGAGAAAGCAACTGGAATACCTGGGGAGGCTGGGGAAGGTAAGAGCTATTTTTGTTTGTTTGTTTGTTTGTTGGAGACAGAGTCTCACTCTGTCACCCAGGCTGGAGTGCAGTGATGTGATCGTGGCTCATTGCAACCTCCACCTCCTGGGTTCAAGCAGTTCTTCTGCCTCAGCCTCCCAAGTAGCTGGGACTACAGGTGCGCACCACCACACCTGGCTGACTTTGTTTGTTTTGTTTTTTTAGTAGATACGGGGTTTCACGTTGGCCAGGCTGGTCTGGAACTCCTGACCTCAGGTGATCTGCCTGCCTTGGCCTCCCAAAGTGCTGGGATTACAGGCATGAGCCACTCTACCTGGCGATAAGAGCTATTTTAACAAAGCCTGTTTGTATACATTTTGCTGCACTTCAGTCCCCATGCCTAGTCATGCTGTTTCTCCCCCCTGGTAGAGGCAAGCACCTTTCCCACAGAGGGTTCATCACCTGCTTTCAGGAAAAGGGGTCAGAGGGCCCTTCTTACACCTGCTGTTCTTCAAGTGCCTTCAGCTCAAAATAATTCTTATATCAAATCTGCATATTTTGGGGAGGTCTATTCTGCTATCTCGTTGGGAGCTGAAAGCCTGAGGGTCGTGACCAACTCAGCATTCCACTGGAGGCTATATGACTAAACAGCAAACTGTTTATCATGAATACAGGATATGGGCAAACTCGCATCTGTGCCTGCCACCAGAAGGTACGCTGAGGGCCTCATTCCCTGGGTCTGTGCTCCTTGAGGTTATCTACCGGGACATCTGGAGCCTACTGTTCAAAGAATGCAGTCATGCAGGCCTGCACTAAGTCAAGCAGCTGACCACAACCACCCTCTTCTCCCTGTCTCCTTTACTTAATAAGAAGGGCTCTAGAAGCTCAGGGCCCTTGTTCACTAGAAGCAAGGAGCCCCCTGACCCCTTTTTCCAAATATACTCTTTTGTCTTTGTCTTTATTCCCACTTTTGTCCTCCTTTGTTCAGTCCACCAAGGCCCACAGCACTATCTCTTAATGCCTAACTCTCCCTTCTATTGTTTATTTCTGGAATTTTAACTTTTTGATATTTAGAACCACTCATTCCACTTTTATAAACACTGCATGCTCAGGCTACCTCCATAGTGTATATGCGCTCGAAGAGTTGAGTACACAGTGAACAGATATCCACATTTCAGTTACTATCTCACATCGTTAGAACCCACAGGATACAGAAGCAAAGGCTCTGGTCGTAATTGTAAGGGTCTGGCTCTGTTGCCCAGAATGGAGTGCAGTGGTGTGATCACGGCTTACTGCTCACTGTAACCTGGAACTCTTGGGCTCAAGCGATCTTCCCACCTCAGCCTTCTAAGTAGTTAGGACCACAGGCACACGCCATCATGCCCAGATAATTTTTGTATTTTCTGTAGAGACAGAGTCTTGCCATGTTGTCCAGGCTGGTCTTGAACTCCTTGGCCTCAAGAAATCCTCCCATCTCAGCCTCCCAAAAAGCTGGGATTATAGGCATGAGCCACTATGCCTGGCTAGAAAGGCTTCCTCAAGTACCCACTTACACGACCCAGAAAGACTTCAGTTACTTTCTTCCTGTGTCTAAACTTCCTTCCTTAGCTCCTCACCTTAGGTCCTCAGCAATCAGTTCTGAGATACAAATTGCCCTGTGTTGCCTTGCTGTATCTTTATAGGGCATCAATTATTGCACTATCCACTCCATTAATCAGGGAAAACAAGGAACATATAAGGCCAAGCTCTCGTTTTTTTTGTTGTTGTTGTTGTTTTTGTTATTGTTGTTGTTTTTGACAGGGTCTGTTGCCCAGATTGGCCTCAAAAACTCCTGGGCTCAAGCCATCCTCTCGCCTCCCCAGTAGCTAGGATTACAGGCATGTGCCACACTGCCCAACTTAGACTCTGTTCTTCATACAAAGACCAGAATAACAGGGGGCTGCTCAAGTGGCTTGGTCTCCTACAGAAGGCAAAGCTTGATCATGATCCTGTCAACAAGAATGCGTTGTCTGCATCCAGTTCCGCAAATGTAGCTAACTGCCCAAATTCCTGCTCCCTCCAGGCTATCCAGCAAGATCATCAGCAAGGTTACATAGGTTTAGCTCTCCACCACTGGGCAAGACTTTGTCAGGACAAGGGCTTTGTGAAGCACAGAAGACTTGAACTTCACCTGCTCGGGAGGCTAAGGCAGGAAGATGGCTTGAGCCCAGGAGTTCAAGGCTGGCCACTATGCTCACCTCTGTGAATAGCCACTGTACTCTAGCCTGGGCAGCATGGCAAGACCCTGTCTCTGAAAAAACAAAACAAAAAGGGAAAACTTAAACTTATCCCAAAGGAGTCTGGTATTGAAAGTCAGAGCTGACTTTCAAAACCAGAACATAGCTGTCCCTGAATATTCTAGGCTTTCTGGATAGCCCTCCAAGGATCTGGCACTCATAAGTTTAAATACATCCTGAGATTTAAAGGGTATGATGTTCAGTTGTGTGTGTACTAATAAATTGATGAAGCTTTTGAATTTTGAGTCAACAGGCTATAAATTGGGTTCAAAGAGACTTATAAAATCCACTGTTGCCTATTGATAGCACTTTATGCACATCCCTTGCTATGTATAAGAGCACCTTTTACTATCATTGCTTCTACACACAATACAGGCCCCCTTCACTCAAGCATAAGCACCTTGAAAGCAGAGTGGGCAGCAGTCACAGGAAATGGATTTTATTCCCTCCATGATCCCAGCATGGGGTAGTGCTTGGCCTCATTCAGTTTAATAAAGCCTTTCACAAATAAATGATTCCAACCTGTACCAGAGGGAGACAATCCCTACATCCTTATCCTCACAGCCATCCTCAGGTTTTCCCGACATAAGTCTACTATTGGATCTGTGGCCTGCTGCCCTAGCTGTAGGATTTCTCAGCAAGTTGATCTCTGTGTCTCTCATCCCCAGAGCACTGCCAGACTACTTTGTGGCGCTGGGAAGCCTGTTTCAAAGTGCCGGGCACATGGGCCACGCCTGTCTGCGACTGCTCAGTAAACTGATTTCCAAGGCAGAGTGCCCTCTTTGAACTTTAGGCTGGGGTTTCCCAGTATTGATTTCACTTAGGAATTAACAATGCACATGCCTAGCTGGGCTTCTCACACACAACTAGCTAGTCATCTACCCTAACAGAAGACAGGGTGAATTCACAACATACATGACTAGCCAGCCTTTTAACTGAATGGGAGATTGGGTATGTTAACACATACAATGAGATGGACTTCTAACCGGAGATGGGCCAACACCACAGCTACATTATGTGTGCACATGGTCACACGCGCACGTGCACACACACACCCCTAGCCAGCCTTCTAACCTAATGGGAGATAGCCCAAGTTAACAAGATACACAACTAGTCAGCCTTCTAAATTAACAGGAGGTAGGCTGAGTTAAAACACACAAGTAGCTGGACTTTTTTTTGTTTTTTTTTTTTGAGATGGAGTCTCGTTCTGTTGCCCACGCTGCAGTGCAGTGGCATGATCTTGGCTCACTGCAACCTCCGCCTCCTGGGTTCAAGCAGTTCTCTTGCCTCAGCCTCCCAAGTAGCTGGGATTACAGGCATGCACCACCAAACCCGGCTAATTTTGTATTTTTAGTAGAGATGGGGTTTCACCATGTTGGCCAGGCTGGTCTGGAACTCCTGATCTCAGGTGATACACCCGCCTCGGCCTCCCAAAGTGCTGGGATTACAGGCGTGAGCTGCTATGCTGGTGAAGTAGCTGGACTTCTAACTTAAAATAGGCCAAGATAATACATACTTGCTGGCCTTAACAGGAGATGGGCTGTCAAGGCAGAAGACTAGCTGGACTGGTAACCTCACTGGAAACAAGCTGCGTGTACACACACACACACACGCAGGACTTGTAACCTAATTTGAAAGAGGCTGAGCTGAGAACACACAAGACCAGCCAGCCTTCCAACCTAACTGTAGATAGGCTGAGTTGACACAACTAGCTGGGGTTGCTTACCTAACTGGAGATAGACCAGTTAGGCTACCCTCAACACCCCGTCCCCAAAACAGACCAACCATGATTCATAAACACACACTACTAGCTGGATTTGTGACTGGAGACAGGCTGAGAGGTAACGCGTGTGAGTAGCTGGCCTCCTAACTGGACAGGGTGAACACAGGATTCGCCAGCCTCCCACCCTAATCGGAAGTAGGTAAGCCGGCACCGGCCGGCGGAAGGAACCCCCCGAAACCCAAGAGCCTGGCTTGCTACAGCAACTCTTCCGACCAGGTGGGTGGCTCTTAAAAGAGCCTTTGGGGTGAACGTTGCGCAACCTCTCAGGTGGCGAGATGGCCCTCCTAGGCCCGCTCCCCGCAGATACGGCATGCCAGCTGGATGTCCTTAGGCATGATGGTGACCCGTTTAGCATGGATGATACACAGGTTGGTGTCCTCAAACAGCCCCACAAGGTAAGACTCGCACGCCTCCTGCAGTGCCATCACGGCCGAGCTCTGGAAGCGCAGGTCGGTCTTAAAGTCCTGAGCGATCTCGTGCACCAGCCGCTGGAAGGGCAACTTGCGGATTAGCAGCTCAGTGGACTACTGGTAGCGGCGGATCTCACGAAGCGCCACCGTGCCGGTAGCGGTGCGGCTTCTTCACGCCGCCAGTGGCGGGTGCGGTCTTGCCAGCCACCTTGGTGGCCAGCTGCTTGCGCGGGGCCTTGCCATCCGTCGACTTGCGCGCAGTCTGCTTGATTCGGACCATGAGTCTGAAACTCCTGCCCCCGCGGCGTCCTCTGCCCAGACCTCAGCGGATTGCTCGCTTTTATAGAGCTTGCCGCGTTCCCATTGGCTGGCCTCAGGTGGCGTGATGGCCCATTGCTCTCTGATTGGCCCACAGGGAACTCCACTCGGCCGCCTCTCCCTTATATTCGTGCCTGTTGGTCGTGGCCACCAGAGCTGGCACCAGCATTGTGAAGGGTTGATGCGGGTAGGCCGCGGTGGTGGGGATCATCTCTCTCCAGCACAAGCTTCCTCATGTCTTCTCAGCGCTCCTCTTCTCCCTTCCCCATGACTTGGGTGGCAAGAGCCTTCTAGAAGCCAGCACATGGCATTCCACTTTTTTAAAAAATTAATTTATTTTTTTATTTTTTGAGATGGAGTTTCACTCTTGTTGCCCAGGCTGGAGTGCAATAGCGTGATCTCTGCTCACTGCAACCTCCACCTCCCAGGTTCAAGCGATTCTCCTGCCTCAGCCTCCCGAGTATCTGGAATTACAGGGATTACAGGTGTCCGCCACCATACCTGGCTAATTTTTTGTGTTTTTAATAGAGATGGGGTTTCACCATATTGGCCAGGCTGGTCTCGAACTCCTGACCTCAGGTGATCCACCCACCTCGGCCTCCCAAAGTGCTGGGATTACAGGCATGAGCCACCAGGCCCAGCTGGCATTCCACTTTTTTTTTTTTTTTTTTGAGACGGAGTCTCTCTCTGTCACCCAGGCTGGAGTGCAGTGGCGCAATCCCAGCTCACTGCAAGCTCCGCCTCCCGGGTTCACGCCATTCTCCTGCCTCAGCCTACAGAGTAGCTGGGACTACAGGTGCCCGCCATCATGCCTGGCTAATTTTGTTTTGTATTTTTAGTAGAGACGGGGTTTCACCATGTTAGCCAGGATGGTCTCGATCTCCTGACCTCGTGATCCGCCCGCCTCGGCCTCCCAAAGTGTTGGGATTACAGGCGTGAGCCAGCGTGCCCGGCCGGCATTCCACTTTTACACAGTGACAAAGCTCTGGGATCCAGCCAGAGTTAAAGGAATCTTCCACTTTTTATGACCTGCAAAGAACTTCCTTCCCTGTATGGCTCAGATGAGCCTTAGGATTCTGAAGAAGGTAAAGATGTGCCTTTCTGGCATATTGTCTATTTTGAGATAAAGGCACTTAAAAAAAAAAAAAAGAAGAAGCAGGTGTAGGAAAATCATTCTGAATTTCTTGTTGTTTCTTAAAGACAAGAGATGAAATTCCCATATGAAAGATGTTCTCCTTATAGTAAAAGCAAGGGAACGTTCTTATCATCAAGGACGGGAGGTGGAAGCTTCCAAATCTCCTCCAACTCTCAAGTTGAAATTTGATCCCTAAAGTTGGAGCCCAGGGAGGGGGGGGCCCAGTGGGAGGTGTGTGGGTCCTGGGGTGTCACCCTCTGAATAGAGTCCTGCCCTCCTTTAGGTTGAGTTCTCACTCTGTTGGTTCCCTGAAGAGCTGGTTGTTGAAAAGAGCCTGGCACCCCTCTCCCCTCTCTCTCTGGCTTCTCTCTCGCGGCAGCCCTGTGACCTCTGCACATACATGGGTTCCCCTTCACCTTCCACCATGAGCAGAAGCAGCCAGAGGCCCTCACCAGAAGCAGAGGTGGGCCCTATGCTTGCTTCCTTCCTTTCTCCCTCCCTCCCTTCCTTGCTTCTTCCCTCGCTTCCTCACTCCCTCCCTTCCTTTCTCATTCCCTCCCTTCCTCCCTCACTCCCTCCCTCCCTTCCTTGCTTCTTCCCTCCCTTCCTCACTCCCTCCCTTCCTTTCTCATTCCCTCCCTTCCTCCCTCACTCCCTCCCTCCCTCCCTTCCTTTTTTTCTTCTCCCCTCCCCTCCCCTCCTTTCCCCTCCTTTTTTCATCTTGCTCTGTTGCCCAGGCCCCTCCTACCTCAGTCTCCCAAGTAGCTGGGACCACATCCAGCTAATTTTTAAATTTTTAATTTTTTTGTAGAGATGGGCTGTCATTATGTTGCCCAAGATGGTCTTGAATTCCTGTGTTCAACTGATCCCCCGACCTTGGCCTCCCAAAGTGCTAGGATTACACCGTGCCCGGCCACTATGCTTTTTTTTTTTTTAATTTTTTGACCTGAGTCTCACTCTGTTGCGCAGGCTGGAGTGCAGTGGTGTGATCTCAGCCCACTGCAACATCCGCCTCCCAGGAAGTTCAAGCGACTCTCCTGCCTCAGCCTCCCGAGTAGCTGGGATTACAGGCGTGAGCCACTGCGCCCAGCCACTGTGCTTCTTGTACAGCCTGCGAAACCATAAGCCAAATAAACCTTTTTTTTTTAATAAATCATCCAGCCTCAGGTATTCCTTTAACAACATGAAACAGACCAAGATAGAAGCCAAGAGAAATCTATACAAACAAACTTTATTAAACTAACCCTTATCTTCCTAGTTGTTGCCACAGTTACTACTCTTTGTTCAACCTAGTGTGTAAGCATTTTGACTTAGTCATTTCTTCACCCCATTAATTATCCTCACTCAAGCCCCGTGGCCTTATCAAATCTCACAACTTACTAGTGTTTGTCCACCTCTGTATATAAGTGACTCTAACTGCCTCTTTGCGTCTTCATTTCCTTATGAGGGCTCCTGTACCACATTAAATTTGTATTAAATAACTGTATGTTTTTCTCCTGCTCATCTCTCTAATGTCAGTCTAATTCTTGGGCCCACCCTGGACCGTAAGATAATGGAGGTAGAATTCTGCCTCCCCTACAGCGCCCCTTGTTGACGCATGACAGGCTCACTGTCTTTGTCTGTTTTGCATTGCTGTAAAGGAATACCAGAAGCTGGGTAATTTATCAACACTTTTTTTGGCTTATGGTTCTGCAGGCTGTATAAGAAGCAAGGCTTCAGCATCTGCTTCTGATGAGGACCTCAGGAAGCCTCCATTCATGGTGGAAGATGAAGGGGAGTCCCTGTGTGCAGAGGTCACAGGGAAAGAGAGAGGAGGGGGTGCCAGGCTCTTTTTAACAACCAGCTTTGGCAGGAACTAATAGAGCAAGAACTCCACTCCCCACAAGGGAGCGCAGGAGTCTATTCATGAAGGATCTGCCCCCAGGACCCAAGCACCTCCCACCAGGCTGCACCTCCAACACTGGAGATTAAATTTCAACGTGAGAATTAATGAGACAAACACCTTATTCAAACTATAGCACCCACTACATTGCCATCTTTGCCTTATCAATGATTACCTGAACTCCTTGTCCCCATGCGTCAATCCACACAAGATGCTTGTTTGCCCAGCCTTGGTTCAGCTTCTCCCCTCCCCCAACGCCCTGATGTTTGGCCTCTCCTGGAGCAGGCCAGGCTCAGGGTAAAGTATCCTCAATCTCTTGTCCCCTCAGCCACCCTTCATCCCACTTCCCCAGACGTGGTTCTTTCCAGCCTCATTCATTCGTCCCTATATGAGAAAACTCCTTCTCTGCGTCACCTTTGGGAGTTTGCAGACCTTAAGGTCAATGCTTTCTCCCTATTGCAGTATTCTGGTATCTCCTATTGCAATAGCCTTTTGCATAAAGATCTCTCCTTACTAAATCTGGATTGGTTTTTTTATTGGACAGTGGTTGTTACACAGAAGGCCTGCTGCCCTCTGCTCATCGGGTCTGGTTGGCTGGGCAGACAGATGGAAGGACCCTAGGACCATCCACCCGTGAAGCCCACCCAGGCTCGCCCCTGGTGTAAATGATGTAGGGTCTGACCTGGCCAGACCAGATGCTGCTCAACCCTTTAACTGCCTGTGAGGATTTGGACACGTTCCATCTTCCTGGAGCTGTCCCTCACTCGAGAGAGGCAGCCTTGGGACTCTCCAGGTGTCCTTAGGGCTAACGGGGCTGATGATGGGCGGATGATGGATTCCAGGCACCTGCTGCGACCTCCCCAGGAGCACCTGCAAAGCAGCCCTTTCTGCCTCATGACTCTACCCAGGCCTCTCTGTGGAGTGGGGCACAGGCTTGGCCAGTTCTCCGAGTGCAGCCAAGAGGCTCACAGGTTTTGGGCACATGTCTGCGACCTCACTTTTCCAGTCATAAGGGCTTTTGCTTTTAGATTCTCAGGGGCTTTGAGCTCCCAAACCACCCAGACATAGCACAGGATGCCACCTGGTTCTATGTGTCTGAGCAAACAAATGCACTCACATGAAGCACAGAATAAAGGGCTGCCTAAATGCGGACCCACCCACCCGTGGCAAGGCTTGAAAACAGCCTCTATATTACATGTAAAAGCTCTTTTTAGATGATTAGCTGAACAGTTCATTTTCTTGATCTCCAGTCATTGAGTTCTATGTCGTTAAAACCCCTAGAAGGACCAAGACGTAGAGAACAATGTCCCCTGAAAACTTCCCAAGAGAGATTTCCTCTGCAAACTGAAGAGAATATGAGATACAAACATTCCCCACAAGGAACTGGTCTGTCGAGGCCACACGCATTCTGTAAATCAGTGCTTTTTCTCTGTCTCCTCGTTGTCTCTCCTTATGGTCTTTGCATGTACAGCTGAGGCAGTAACGGGCCTTGTGTCCTCGTGTTAAAATTCTTTGAGATTTGGGGGTCCTACGTGGTTGGTCATATTGCATCATCTCTGTAGGAGCACTCCCATCAGCAAACAATATGCTATCGCTTCTCCAATTTATAAATTGGCTTTTCTCCTTAGTCTGGGCAGCAGCAAGCCTGAAACCATCTGGACTTTCACAAACTCACTGTAGGGGCAGAGATGGGGGTCTTACAGGAACAGGCACTCCTTCTAGGTCTGGGGTAAACAGTGCACAAAGCGATGGTGAGCTCTGTCCTCCTAAGGCTCTTCCAAAGCCAGTGTGCACTAGGGTTTCCCACTGTTTGTTAGAAAGAACGCCTTCCCTCTCCATCCAATGCGCCCTTCCATCTGGCATCCCACTTCTCTGGCCCACTCTGCAGGAAACTCCTCACAAGTCCTGTCCATACTGACCATCCCCAAGTTCCATCTTCCCATTCTGTGGGCCTGGTGCACGGTGAGTGCTCCATGTGTGTCCAGGAGGGTGCCAGTAGGAGACGACTTTCAATACGGTCTGTGGGGTGAACCAGTCAGTCCACAGTCACATCATCAATTGGGACGAAGCCAAGTGCCAGTCATCTACCTTGGAGCTTCCAGAAGCTGCAGGAAACACTGACATATCTCTAAAGCAGGGGAGTATGTTGGCTGTAGCCGGTTTTTTTTACAATCGGATCTTTGCTGTGTTCATAGCCACTTTCTAAGGGCCCCAGCGTGGGTGTGTCTCCACTGTCCTGATTCCCCACCGCCTCAATAGTAAAAAAGAATCCTGCCACGTGTTCAGTGTTTTTCTGAAGGATCCTTTATAATGTCTTCTTTTTTCTGTCTTTACTTTTTAAATTTGTCTGCAAAACAAGGTATTAATCTATCCGTAATAGAACACACTAAAGCAAATTTTTCTCCTTAAACAGGTAAGATGAACTTCCACCCAGATGGGGTGCTCTAGAACATTTTCTTATTAAGGAGATTTCTTTTCTTGTTCAGTTTGAATAGATGGCAAGAATTCCTCACACCATGAGCTTTTTTTGTTGTCCCATGAGCCCCTGTCGCAGTTTGATGAAGCCTATGGATTCTGTCTTAGAAAGACTTTTTTTTTTTGAGATGGAGTCTCGCTCTGTCACCCAGGCTGGAGTGCAGTGGTGTGATCTCTGCTCATTGCAACCTCTGCCTCCTGGGTTCAAGCAATTCTCCTGCCTCGGCCTCCTTAGTAGCTGGGACTACAGGGACCAGCCACCACACCTGGCTAATTTTTTTTTTTTTTTTTTTTAGCAGAGACAGGGTTTCACCATGTTGGCCAGGCTGGTCTTGAACTCCTCACCTCAAGTGATCCACCCACCTCAGCTTCCCAAAGTGCTGGGATTACAGGCATGAGCCACCATGCCAGGCCAAAAAGTTTTTAAATGCACAAAAATGTTTAAAAATTATTAATACAAAGGAAATCAATTATATTGAAATAAGTTGTGAAAACATATAAAATTAACTTGTCATAGAGTTATAAATGTGCATCTTTATGAATGCATTAAATAACGTTTGAATTAGGAAGTATTTGTAGCTACTGTCATTTCAAAGTCGTGATGGGTGTTAAGGGTCTTCAAAGATATTTGCCATGACTGCACTGTAATAAAACTCCACCCTCTCTCCGCACATCAATTATACTTCTTTCTCAACGTTTTCATGATTGCCCTGGAGTTTGTAATATACATTTACAACCTAAGTCTACTTTTAATAACACTATCCTGCTTCATGGTCAGGAGTGGTAGCTCATGCCTGTAATAAATCTCAGCACTTTGGGAGGCCAAGGCCAGCAATGGCTTGAGCTCAGGAGTTTGAGATCAGGGCAATGTAGTGGGACCCCGTCTCTACAAAAAATATGAAAAAATAGCCGGGCATGGTGTCATGCAACTGTAGTCCCAGCTACTTGGGAAGCTGAGGTGGGAGGATTCCTTAAGCCTGGGAAGTTGAAGCTGCAGTGAGCTGAGACTGTGCCACTGCACTCCAGCCTGGGCAACAGAGCGAGACCCTGCCTCAAAAAAAAAAAAAAAAAAAAAAGAGAAGGAGCCAAACGCTGATGCCCTCTAGGCCCAGTGATAGTGCCAGCACAAGGCCTATACAGGCACTTGGCAAATGCACTGTGTTCTTATTGTTGCAAATGGCCCGTTAGCTTCGCAGGTCACAACAACCCCAAATAACTCCCACACCTGCACCATGCACCCAGTAGACACTCAATAAACATTGACGTCAGGAATGGTCCGTGTGGGTCTGGTTCTGGTTCTCGTTTGTCTCTTCAGATTGTGTGTTCTTGCCTTTTGGCACGTCTTGTCATTTTGTGTTGAAGCTGGAGATAAAGTATCAGGTAATCAGAACTCTGGTATGGCTGGGGCTGGTGGCTCATGCCTGTAATCCCAACACTTTGGGAGACTAAGGTAGGAGGACTGCTTGAGGCCAGGAGTTCAAGATCAGCCTGGGCAGCATATCAAGACCCCGTCTCTAAAAGAAAAAAAAAGTTAAAAAAAAAACAAAACTTAGCTGGGCATGTTCGTGTGTGCCTGTAATCCCAGCACGTTGGGAGGCCAAGGTGAGAGAATCGCTTGAGCCCAGAAGTTTGAGTCTGCAGTGATCTATGACTGTGCCACTGCACTCCAGCCTGGGCCACAGAGTGAGACCCTGTTTAAAAAAAAAAAATCGGGAACATAGGCCGTAAAAGCGCGAGCATTTACATCATCTGGCTCGAAATTGGGCTCTTTTTCATGTTTATTATAGCCATAGGTACCCGAAGTTTTGTTTACCTAGGGTCCTTGTTCTCATCTCCCCTCCTGACTTTAAACTTCCCTAAGAGCTCCTTCACACACTGTCTGGTGTATCATAGTGAGGACTAAGCACTGGCCTTTTGTCTTCCCCAAATAAGCTCTCACCTTTTATCTTACCCAAATTCCCACCTACGGGGTCTAGGGAGTCAACCCCTACAAACCATAAATTCTCATCAGATGGGTTTTATTTGACCCTATATATTGTGACTGACTTTTCAATCTGACTCTGGCATAAAATTTTGAGACAAGGAAAAAATATTCAACCCCAAAATATATTTCCTTGCCATGCCTTGAAATTGCCCTGAAAAATCTCTTGTGGGAAAAATCCACATTCTATAGAGAATCCCCTTTCCCCTTTGTTTTCCTTCCTTTCTTTCCAGATCCAGGAGATAATCAACTAAGAGCCAGGCACCCTTTTAAGTCCCATAAGAAACAATTTACAACCTGCTGTCTCTGAAGTTGGCTATCTGAGCGCTTCCTCTGCACAATAAAACTTGGTCTCCACAATCCTTTATTTTTAACCTGAACATTTCCTTTCTATCGATCCCAGGTCTTTAGACAAGTTCAACCAATTATCTACCAGAAAATGTTTACATTTACTTATAGCCCGGAAGCACTTGCTTTGAGTTGTCCTGCCTTTCTGAACCAAACCAATATATTTCTTAATATTTGATTAATGTCTCATGCCTTCCTAAAATATATAAAACCAAGCTGTACCTCAACCACCTTGGGCACATGTTCTCAGGACCTCCTGAGGGCTGTGTCATGGGCCATGGTCACTCATATTTGGCTCAGAATAAATCTCTTAAAATATTTTACGGAGTTTGACTCTTTTGATCAACAGTAGCTCTTTCTGTCAGACTGTACTCACGCTGGAGCCTTATGGCGTGGTGGCCGGCCTGGGGTGGAGGAAGCATTCCATAGTGTTATGATGAAATCTCAGCCTCTTATTTGGCCTGTGCCCCTGGACTGTGACCTTCACAGGTGTTTCCTAGCTGCTTTTGTCTCCTTAAGGCTAGAGGCGGCTGAAGTGGAGGGAATACCTTTCTCGAAAGGAAAATAAATCTGAAAGGAAAATAAATCTTGGGGCCCCAGAATCACTAAGCTAAAGGGAAAAGTCAAGCTGGGAACTGCTTAGGGCAAACCTGCCTCTCATTCTATTCAAAGTCACCCCTCTGCTCCCTGAGATAAATGCATATCTGATGGCCTCATTTGGAGAGGCTAATCAGAAACTCAAAAGAATGCAACCATTTGTCTCTTATCTACCTATGACCTGGAAGCGCCCTCCCTGCTTCAAATTGTCCTGCCTTTGCCTCGAGTTGTCCCACCTTTCCGGACTGAACCAATGTACATATTACACATAATGATTGATGTCTCATATTTCCCTAAAATGTAGAAAACCAAGCTGTGCTGAGACCACCTTGGGCACATGTCGTCAGGACCTCCTGAGGCTGTGTCACAGATGCACATCCTCAACCTTGGCAAAATAAACTCTCTAAACTAATTGAGACCTGTCTCAGACATTTGGGGGTCACACCTCCCCCAGCTGGATTAAGCCTGTTAGTGTCTCTACCCTGAAGGGCAGGCCTTTCTTGGGGGCATGTCCTGAGTGTACTTCACCATGGTTGCTCTCCCGCCTCCTGCCACAGCCTGGAGGGGTCTTTTCTATTGCACCAAGAGAATCTAGTGTGGTTCCTACAGGTAAAAACCAAGAAAAGAGTGGGCCACCCACACCCATACTTTTGGAATTCAATTTTCCACAAATTGAAAAAAATTAAAATTCCCAAAATGGAAACGCCTTCAGTCCCCAGGAAATTCTTACTCTCAGGCTGTTCCACACCGATGGCTGGAGATTTCCTGCCAGTCAAAGGCTCCGGAAGCTTCTGCTCCAGGTAATCCTGGGCTTCCTTCTCACTGGGGAAGGATGTATTTCATCATCACACAGGATGCTGGGGTTTGGTGTGCGTTGTTTTATCATAATAAGAAATGATCAATTTATTTTATCCAAACTTTGCTATTTACTTAAAAAGATAACTACCCAATATTATAAAAAATAATTTTAGAACTAAGAATTTTTGCTTTTCAAAATTTATGAACATAATGAGTCACATTTACAGATTTCCCAATTGTTACAAGCCCTCCCATTCCTGAGAGTAGCCCGGCTTCATTCTGGCGGTGGAGAGGGCTTGGCAGGCTGGTATGTGCATTCTGATTGGCTGACATCCTGCAGTGGTTTGGTCCAATTAGAGAGCTGAACTGGCAGCATCTTATTTAAATGTGCACTTTAATCCAATCAGATGCTGGATTTCTCTAAGCCCTCATTTGAATGTAAGCCATACAAATGGGACCAGCTGTGCAAATGACCTTTGCAAGGCAATGCCTTGTCTCCCACTCAAACTCCATTTCTCCACCTAGGAGGAGAACTTGACCGCTAGATGTGGTTTGTGTTCAGAATAATCAGGGGCGGGTTACAGGCTCCCCCATCACGCACCTAGTGTCCACAAGTGTGCACATCTTCACTAAGTTCCCCAGCTGCAAGGAAGCAGCTTGTATTTGCAGTAAAAGCTGTAGTTGGCAGTGTCAGCTCTTTTTGCCAGCCTAAAGCTTATGAGAGACACTCAACTCAATTCCACCTGAGTCTGATGAATTTAATGGAAGAAAACTGAATTCCCAGGAAGTGTGGTGGTCTAACAAATTCCATCAATAGGAAGCATTTTCTTGAGTTCTGTACTTCAAATATGCTATGGAAGCAGCCACATTCCTTGCTGATGATAGTCAGGGTTAGTTTCAAAGGGTTCTAGTTGGCACAGGGATTTCTGAATCTAAAAGACAAAGATGTGGAGAGAAAATAAGTTAGTATGAAAAAACAAGGGGAATAGCTGACAATACCAGCTCCTAGTGTGACTGTCATTTTGTGCATTCGGGCCGACCCCCTCCTGCCCCTCAATGGTATAATAACATGGTAACTACGATGGGATTCTTGATTGAAAGGAGGTGAGGAGGAATTTCATTCTTTCTGAAAGTCTGAACTATTGACACAGAGTATGCAATCTTATGTCCTCTCCTGAGTCTTAGAAATCCCAGAAAGGCTACTCGATAGAAATCAGTGTCCTCACCTGGAACAGTACTAAATGGATACAGCCTGGATGAGCACAGCAAGGTAAAAGGGATGAAGCACTCATCTCTTTTTCATGTCAGAGGAGTGCTGAAGCTCTTATATAGTAACTTTCTCCTTCTTTACACAGATTATGTGTATTTAGCAGTTAACTGTGCACCGTCAATTCATAATGCCAACGAAAATGTTGTCTAGACAGGGCTTCAGTATGCTCTGTCTATTCTTACGAATTCCAGAAGCCGGCTGGGCGTGGTGGCTCACACCTGTAATCCCAGCACTTTGGGAGGCTGAGGAGGGCGGATCACGAGGTCAGGAGTTTGAGACCAGCCTGGCCAACATAGTGAAACCCCGTCTCTAGTAAAAATACCAAACTTAGCTGGGCGTGGTGGCACGTGCCTGTAATCCCAGCTACTCAGGAAGCTGAGGCAGGAGAATTGCTTGAACCCGGGAGGCGGAGGTCACAGTGAGCAGAGATAATGCCACTGCACTCCAGCCTGGGCGACAGAGCAAGATTCCGTCTCAAAAAAAAAAAAAAAAAAAAAAGAATTCCAGAAGCATCTATTAACCCAAACTATCCTGGCTACCTCTAAAACAGACTTTGCATTCATTTTCTATTGTTGCCATAACACGTTACCACAAATACAGTGGGTTAAACCAAAGTCCATTTATTGTCATACAGCCCTGAAGGTGAGAAGTCCAGATCACCCTGTGGGCAGCGCTGGTACCCTCTGAGGTCTCTCTCCTTGGCTTGCAGGTGGCTGTCTTCTCTCTGTGGCTCCTCACATTGTCTTCCTTCTGAGCGTGTCTGGGTCCAAATTTCCCTTTTATCAGGACACCAGTCCCGCTGGATTAGGACCTACCCTAATGATCTCCTTTCAACTACCTCCGCAAACATCCTATCTCTAAATAAGGTCACATTCTGAGGTGATGGGGGCCAGGACATATTATTTCCAATATTCATATGAATTTTGGGGTGTGACATAATTCAGCGTATAGCACACAGTCACTATAGATGTGAGATCTCATAGAATCACCACAAACTGCAAAACTGACCCCGATCACAGTTGTCAAACAAACTTAGCCATGGGCCTTTGGGGGAATCCCCTGTGGTCAGCAGCCTCTAAAATACCCGAAGGATTCCTGCCTCCTGGTGTTTGTGCCTGTGGGTGGTCCACACCCCTCGATTTACCAACTGGTTTGAACAAGTGGGTTCTGGCAGCAGTGATGACACTTGTGGGATTAGGTTATAGAAAGACCTCGGCTTCTCACTGGGGGTTCCCTCCTGCTCTCCCTGGGCAGCTCCGTCTGGGGAAGCTGGTGGCCAGGCTGTGTGCAGCGCAGAACAGAAGCCCACAGGAAAGAATCTAAAAGTGGATCTTGGCCAGGCCTGGTGGCTCATGCCTGTAATCCTAGCACTTTGGGAAGCCGAGGCAGGTGGATCACCTGAGGTCAGGAGTTCGAGACCAGCCTGGCTAACATGGTGAAACCCCATCTCTACTAAAAATACAAAAATTAGCCGGGTGTGATAATTACGTCTGTAATCTCAGCCAGTTGGGAGGCTGAGGCAGGAGAATCACTTAAACATGGGAGGCGGAGGTTGCAGTGAGCCGAGATCACACCACTGCACTCCAGCCTGGGCAACAGACTGGGGACTCCATCTGAAAAAGCAAATTAAATAAAGTAAAAAATAAAATAAATAAATAAAACTGGATCTTGAGTCTGCTGACAGTCACATGCCAGAGCCTGGGGGCAGGTTCTGCCCAAGTCAGGTCTGAGATGACTCCAGCCCTGGACAGCGCTGATGGCAGCCTTCTGACAGGCCCCACCTAGGCAGCACTGCAATTCCCGACTGCCATACAGACACTGTGGGACAATACGCATATGTTGTCTGGAGCTGCTAAGTTTTGAGGATAATTTCTTAGGCAAATATCACCTCCTTTCCAGACAAGGTCAGCCATATGTTGGATCTCTATTTGGTTAAAACCGCGAGTCACTTTGTAAGTATCAAAATCTGCCTTATGTAGCCTTTGGCCCCTAAATCAAGCTGTTAAGCAATGAGAACCTGAAACTTCAAGGAGTTTTATAGCCAGTGAATAGAAGAAAGTTCCTTTTAGGATAGTTGGGATAAAAAATAATGTCAGCTTTTTATTATAGACTTCTAAATATCTCTAGTGTACTAAATCAGGAACTTGGATTCCCACATTAGCCAGGATTTAGGGGTGAACTGCCAACAAACAACCCCACAACTGCAAATTGGCCTTTCCTGCCTGTGGGTCTGTGAGTGGCTACAGGGCCCCCAAATGAAAGCGGGGTGCTCAGGTGCAATTAGTGCACTTCTCATTTGGGGATTCTTAGTTTAAGAGTGAGGGAATGCTACTCATCCCATCGAAAGAGGTGGGGAGTCAGCATTAGCTGGACCATATTAAATCTAAAAGAGCCCAAATCCTTGTCATAATAATTCATTATTCTTCATTCCACACTCAACGTACATTGCTCTTGAAAGGCAGGAGAATATCCTCCCCAAAGGATACCACCCCTTCCCCAAAGGATGCCACACCCTCCCCAAAGGATGCCACCCCTCCACAAAACGATGTCACACCCTCTCCAAAGGATGCCACCCCTCCCCAAAGGATGCCACCCCTCCACAAAATGATGTCACACCCTCTCCAAAGGATGCCACCCCTCCCCAAAGGATGCCATACCCTCCCCCAAACGATGCCACACCCTCTCCAAAGGATGCCATACCCTCTTCAAAGGATGCCACCCCTCTTCAAATGACGCCACTCCCTACCCAGATGATGCCACCCCTCCCCAAAGGATGCCATACCCTCCCCCAAACGATGCCACACCCTCTCCAAAGGATGCCATACCCTCTTCAAAGTATGCCACCCCTCTTCAAATGACGCCACTCCCTACCCAGATGATGCCACACCCTCTCTGAAGGGTGCCACCACCTCTCCAAAGGATGCCACCCCCTCTCCAAAGGATGCCACACCCTCCCCAAAGGATGCGACCCCTCCCCAAAGGATGCCACTCCTCTCCAAAGGATGCCACCACACCCCAAAGGATGCCACCTCTCCCCAAAGGGTGCCGTGCCCTCCCCAAAGGTTGCCACCTCTCTCCAAAGGATGCCACACACTTTCCAAAGGATGTCATACCCTCTCCAAAGGATGCCAGCCCTTCCCAAATGATGCCACCCCTCCCCCAAAGATGCCACACCCTCTTCAAAGGATGCCACCCCTCCCCAAACAATGCCACCTCTCCTCAAAAATGCCACACCTTCTCCAAAGGATGCCACCCCTCCTCAAACGATGCTATCCCCTCTCCAAAGGATGCCAGCCCTCCTCAAACGATGCTACCCCCTCTCCAAAGGATGCCACCCCTCCCCAAATGATGCCACCCAAAGGATGCCCCCTCCTCTCCAAAGGGTGCCATTCCCTCCCCAAATGATGCCACCCACTCTCCAAAGGATGGCACCTCCTCTGTAGAGTGTGCCATCCCCTCCCGAAAGGATGCCACCCCCTCCAAAGGATGCCACCCCTTCCAAAATGATGCCACACCCTCTCCAAAGGATGCCACCCCCTCCTTAAACAATGCCACCCCTCCCCAAAGGATACCACCCTCTCTCCAAAGGAAGCCACCCCATCTCTAAAAGGTGCCACCCCCTCCTCAAGGGATGCCACCTCTTCCCCAAAGGATGCCACTTTGGCACAAGGATTATTTGGAGCTGAAGGCCAATAATAATCCATTGTTGAGAAACAACGGAGGTAAAAAAGCTTTCTGCTCGCCCCTATTTTCCTAAAAACAGGACAAAATGGACAAAGTTGTCTTTGCCTCTCCACCAGGAAGGAATCAATTTAATCATGTGAGATGACTTCAGACGCTTATCAGCCAGGACACAGCACCAGTGAAATCTGCATGCCAGGCCTTACTCGCGGGCCCTCTCCACCACTGCTTCCCATAACTCCCCTCCTCCACATCTTTCACTCTTCGCCTTAGCTGAAGGCGCTACACAGGCCGGAGTTCTCTAGCTGAACTAAGGAAAAGTCCTGCAGCAACAGTATTTGTTAGAATGTTGGGGTGCTCAGGCCTCCGAAACAGAACCTATCTCTCCGACCTTCTCCCACCCTCCTTTTACCTACTCCTTTTGCTCCCCAGGCAGGCCACAGAAATGAAAACTGTAGTCTTTCCCCACCTTTCTGTCTCAGACCTGGCCATAAGGACATTTTCTGACTTCCCTTTTCTGATTGTGGGTCATAAGACTCCCAGTTTAGAGAGGGTCCTGCCCCATACCCAGGAGGAAGGATGCTGCCCAGAGAGGCCAAGAAGAGTCTGAACACATGGGCTCTGCTGGGGTTCCCCGCTCAGTCTGTTGGGGTTACATCACACACTTTCTGTCCGGTCACATTTCTACATGGCTGTCTTCTATCATGTCCATCCAATGAAGTCTCCATAAAAGGCCCAAGGGGACAGGTTTTGGGGGCTTCTGGAGGGCTGAACTCGTGGGGGCTTGCAGGAAGGGTGAGGGAGAATTCATTTGCAGGCTGGGAGGGTGGCGCAGCCCAACTCCGCTGGGTCAGAAGGCCCTGCGCTTGGACCTTTGCAGAGCTCTCCCTCTGCATCCCTTCATCTGGCTATTTATTTGTAGCCTTAAACTATTCTTTAAATAAACAAGTAAATGTAAGTAAGTGTTTCTCTAGTTTTATGAGCTGCTCTAACAAATTAATCAAGCTTAAAGAGGGGGTCGAGGGAACCCCAACTTACAGCTGGTCAGAAGTTCTGGAGGCTTGGACTTGCCCATGGTGTCTGAAGTGGGGGCAGCCTCGGGGACTGAGCCCTCAACCTATGGGATCTGATGCAATCTCCAGGTAGATACTGTCAGAATTTGTTTATTTATTTAGTTTTTTTATTGTTATGATTATTTGAGATGGGGTCTTGCTCTGTTGCCGAGGCTGGAATGCAGTGGTGAGACCGTAGCTCACTGCAGCCTGGAACTCCTGGGCTCAAGCAATCCTACTTCAGTCTCCTGAGCAGCTGGGACTATAGGCATGCACCACCATGCTCAGCTACTTATTTTATTCTTGTAGAGACAGAGTCTTGCTATGTTGCCCAGACTGGTCTCCAGTTCCTGGGCTCAAGCGATTCCCTCCTACCTCTGCCTCCCAACGCTGGGATTACCAAGGCATGAGCCACTGTGCCCGGCTGAAGTCGGAATTAAATTGGGTTCAAGGACACCTAACTGGTGCCCACTAAAACATTGGTTGCTTGCTTGCTTGCTGATAGGGAGAAATCCTCACATGTTTGGTCACAGATGTCTTCTGTGTTCATTGTTGTGTTGTGAGATCAGAGGAAAAACAGTTGTTTTTTTTCTACATCAGAGGACACAAATATTCAGACCATAGCAGCTGTGGCAGGAATTTGCTGTTCTATTCCAGCCAACACCTGAAGACTGGTCCAGGCTCTTCCTTTCCTAGAGCATTTACTGAAACCAGCTCACAACTGGGAATGCTTCCTTTGGCGTGTTGAGATGTCCATGTGTCTCCTACAATCTAGCAGTGGCTCCTCGAAGAACCCAGAGCCATTCCTTTGAAACCAGGAGGGAGAAGGCCTCAGTCTCTGCCAGAAGGTAGAATCCTGACTTTGGGCCTGGCTGGCTAGCAGACGCAGATGGTCTCATCTGATTGGCACAGAGCCCCCGCTCACCCCATCTCCTTCCCTTTAAGACACCCCGCCACCCCTGCACAAATTAGAATGGAGGCGACTCTGTACTGACTGCAGCTGGCACTGAATGGAAATCTGTTTTCACTGCTTTAATGTCCAGCTTTATCTTTGCGTTAACTGAAAAAATCACAGGATCTATAAATTGGAAAAGCAGATTTCACTTCTTGTAGAGGGTTACAGCCTGCAAAGTGGCCATCCCTCGGTCAGGGAAGCACAGCTTTGGCCAAACCCAGTGCCTGGGCCAAGCCCAGGCACTTTGGGGGAGGGAGGAGTTGGGGCAGGAGCTCTGTGCTTGTTTGGCTTTGCCAAACACACATATTCCACAGCCTACGGGAGGGCTATGGAGATCCATGAGGGTAGCCCTCACACATGTTCACGGAACACACATGCACATGACATGTGATGCATGCTTACCTTGAGGTGGAGGCTTCACATGTAAATGTATTCCAATTAGGTCTTTCCAGGACTCAAAGGTGCTCAAGTGCACAGCGTCTGTAAACTGGCCAGGACTAGCCCAAGTTCGTGGTCTCTCATCAGGAGAAAGCTCTTGAAGTCAGTGTCTTGTCCAGTGAATGCTGCCGTCATGGCTGGTGGAGCAGGGGGTCGGAGAGTCAGCCTCTGTGAGCTGGGTAAGCTGCAATTGTCTTAATGTTGCTTAGCTGGAGGCCAGTGCTTGTTTAGCTGCTGGAGTAAAAGAAAACCCTTGCAGCAGTGAGAACATGGTTTATTCTTTAAGTGTAGGGTGCTGACTTAACCCTTAGGTCTTGTTTATAATTTGGCACCTTATTGCCACAAAGACTCCATCCTGTGTCTGTGTTTTTTTTTAAAAAATTCTCTTAACCTCACCTGGACTGTCTCTATGTTAACATGAATGCTGTCAGTTGTGTCTAAACCTCAACAGAAAGGGGTATAATGAGATGTGTCACTCCCATCCTATCATGGCCAGAAACTCAGTTTTTAAGGTTCTATGGGGTCCCTTTTACCAATAGAGTGTCTGTGCAGTTGGTTGGGGGTGCTTAGGATTTTATTTTTAGTTTACAGTCTCTAAATCAGGAGACACAGACCGGCTGGCCTATTTGTAGATATGCCGATTAGCATCCAGTAAAGGCTGGCCCCGGATTTATGTGAAATGAGGAGGGTGAAACCCCAACCTGCAAGACCCTGGGCCCAAACTGCAGTAGCAACAATGCCAAAGTTGCAGCATTTTTCATAAAACAACTCTCACGTATTATTATCCTTGAATTTCTTGTCATAGCAAGTGTGGAAGATTCACCAGAACCATCAGGCAGAACCACACATTTGTTTTCAGAAATGTCTTTCCTTTCTTTCCACAATGTTGCTTTGGCTTAAATGTTTGTGTCAGAGACATGTGAACCAGAGCAACTCCATCTTGAATAGGGGCTGGGTAAAATAAGGCTGAGACCTGCTGGGCTGCATTCCCAGGAGATTAAGGAGGTTAAGGCATTCTAAGTCACAGGGTGAGACAGGAGGTTAGCACAAGATACAGGTCATAAAGATGCTGCTGATAAAACAGGTTGCAGTAAAGAAGCTGCCCCAAACCCACCAAAACCAAGATGGCGATGAGAGTGACCTCTGGTCATCCTCACCACTACACTCCCACCAGTGCTATGACAGTTTACAAATGCCATGGCAACATCCAGAAGTTACCCTATATGGTCTAAAAAGAGGAGAAACCCTCAGCTCTGGGAATTGCCCACACCTTTCCTGGGAGACTCATGAATAATCCCTACCTTATTTAGCATATAATCAAGAAATAAACATAAAAATGGGCAACCAGCACACCATGCCACTGCTCTGCCTATGGATTAGTCATTTTTCATTTCTTTACTTTCTTAATAAACTTGCTTTCACTTTATGGATTTGCCTCAAATTCTTTCTTGCACCAGATCCAAGAACCCTTTTTTGGGGTTTGGATTGGGACCCCTTTTGGGTAACATTTGTGTCCCCAGCCCAAACTCATCTGTGGAAGCCCCAACCCTCAATGTGAGGATGGCATAGGAGGTGGGGCCTTGGGGAGATAATTAGGTCATCAAGGTGGAGCCCTCACTGATGGGATTAGGGCCACTGTAAAATGGACTCCAGAGAGCTGCCTCACCCCTTCCATCACATGAGGTTGCAACCACAAGACTGCACTCTACAGCCCAAAAGAGGACCCTCACCAGACCCCAGCCCTGCTGACACCTTCATCTTGAACCTTCAGCCTCCAGACTGTGAGCAAAAATTCTATTGTCTACAAATTGCTCAGTCTCTGGTGTTTTGTCATAGCAGCTTGAAGTGACTGAGACAAATGTCCTCACTTGAGGATGAGGCATCAGCATTATCATGGAAGGACTACCAATGATCATGGTGACTTTTTTTCTTCTTTATTTCTTTAAACTGACAAAAATTGTATATATGGTGTACAAGGTACTGTTTTGAAATATGTATTGTGTTTGGAATATGGATTGGGGAATGGCTAAATCAAGCTAATTAACATAGACATTACCTCACATATTTATTTGTGGTGAGAACACCTAAAATCTACTCTCTTAGCAATTTTCATGTACTACATTGCTGTGAATTATAGTCATTGTGTTGTACATTAGATGTCTTGAACTGACTCCTCCTGTGTCAGCGTGCCCTAGCCCCCTCCTGTGCCCTTTAGTCAGCGTCTCTGGCCCCCAGATCCTGGTGACCATCATTCCACTCTCTGCTTTATGATATCAACCTCTTTAGATTCCACATAGAAGTGAGATTATGCAGTGTTTGTCTTTCTATATCTGGCTAATTTCACTTAACGTAATGTTCTCATTTCACCCCTGTTGTCGCAAATGAGGGAATTTCATTATGTTTTAAGGCCGGAATAGTATTTCATTGTACATATGTACCATATTTTCTTTACCCATTCATCCGACAATGGATACTTAGGTTAACTTCATGTCTTGGTTATTGTAAATGGTGCTGCAGTGAACATGGTGCAGATCTCTCTTCTGGATACGGATTTCATTTCCTTCAGATATATCCCCAGCAGTGGGGTTGCTATATCGTTTGGGAATTCTATTTTGAATTTAATAATGTTTTCCATAATAACTGTACTATCATGGTGATTTTGAAGATCAATATATCTCCACAGGGTAGACATCTACACCATCATTAAAAAAAGAGAACAGTGGCCGGGCGTGGTGGCTCATGCCTGTAATCCCAGCACTTTGGGAGGCCAAGGCGGGCAGATCACAAGGTCAAGGATTTGAGACCAGCCCGGCCAACATGGTGAAACCCCATCTCTACTAAAGATACAAAAAATTAGCCAGGCATGGTGACGCAGCGCCTGTAGTCCCAGCTACTTGGGAGGCTGGGGCAGGAGAATCGCTTGAACCCAGGAGGCAGAGGTTGCAGTGAGCCGAGATCGCACCATTGCACTCCAGCCTGGGGGACAGGGTGAGACTCCATCTAAAAAAAAAAAGAGAACAGTGAAAATGAGAGACAAAAGTAGCTGATTCCCAGCTTCAATTTTGTCTGTAATACTAATTTTCATGAAGAGCAACATAAACTCCTTGGAGTGCAGTTAAATCCATATCTGGAGTCAAAAAAACAAAAATTCAAAGCAAAACAAAACACCCATGATAGGTCTGAAATAACTTTTTGCTGTCAGAAAGCAAAGATGAGCCAGGTGCCAGTGGCTCACACCTGTAATCCCAGCACTTTGGGAGGCCGAGGTTAGAGTTCAAGGCCATCCTGGGCAATATAGGGAGAACCCGCCTACAAAACAAAACAAAACAAAAACAAACAAACAAAAAAACCAAAAACACGCACACACGCGCGCACACACACACAAAACAAAAAACCAGTTAGGCGCTGTGGTACTCACCTGTAGTACCAGCTACTTGGGAGGCTGAGGCGGGAGGATCGCTTGAGCCAGGAGTTTTGAAGCCACAGTGAGCCTGATTAGGCGGCAGAGCTAGACCCCGTCTCAGCAAAACAAAAACAAAACAAAAACAAAAGCAAAGATGCTTCCAACAATCAGGGTGACCCTAAAAGGACAGAGCAGCGTTTTGAAAATACCTCCCTGGGGCTGCAGTGTGACCATTTGAGCACTAAAAACAACCATACAAATGGTTAATTAGAACATGTCTCATTTATGAAAGGAGGAAAGTTAACATACACGTTTCTAATAAGACAACAAAAGGATGGAAATAACATTGTGTTGAATTTTTGTTGATTTTGTTAAAAAGGAGCGCGTGACACATATGGGGATTTTGTTTCTTTAAGTTCATGTCTGTTTATATAAAGTTTAGGTCTGGGTGTGTGTGTGTGTATCTGTGTAAGCAGGAAAGAGTAAACAAAATCGAGAGCCCGGGACAAATGCACTTAAGAAGGGGCGACGGGAGGGCCAGGCTCACCGGGCTGAGTGCTGAGGAGGGGGGGCGTCCCACCCATGCAAGCCCGGAACAAAGGCGCCTGTCACTCGTCACTCTCCACGCGGGATGGCTCTGGAAAGCCCAAGGGAAAAAACCCTCACTTTCAGGAATAAGCCTCAGCCCATGTATCTAGGGAACACGTGATGCTGCAAGAAACCAGTGACTTAACGCGTGTAAAAGTAGGAGAGCGTCAGAGGTTCTGACCCCGGGGGAGGAGCAGACCCGCGGCAGCGTGCGGAGACTCAGCGAGCGGAATCTGCCACCAACGCAACCTGGCCCAGAGGTTTTGAACTGACCAACTGGGAGACGTCCCCGAGCTTGAATAAGGGCCTCAAAGGCTTAGCGTTTTATGCAGAGTGGCAACCACCCAGCGCTGGGAACCTGAGCCTGCACAACCCACTAGAAAGCACCCGTGACCGTCCCCTGCGCCCGTTATCCCTGCGCCCCGCACCCCTGTATCCCCGGCTTCTCTGCAGCTGTACACCCTGCACTGCGGCGCCCTCCAGTCCCGCTGTCCGCTCCATCGCGCAGGTCTCCAAAACCGATCCCGGCTTGGAGGGGCTCAGCGGCCCTGGGCCTGTGCGCCGTTGCGGCCGGGAGGGTCATTTTCATGCCTAAGGACCCGCCCCTTGCACGCGACCTCGGGTAGCCAGCCGGAAACGGCGTCCCGGGCTCCAAAGGACATCTCTTTTTACATTTCAGCAAAACAGCCGCACACCTTCTCCCCAGATGGCCTCTGTGCAGCCTGAAAATGCCCGCTCCCTCCAAGTCCCTGGGCAATTGCTGGGACGCATCTCAGAGACTGCGCGGGGCGGAGAAGGTGTATGTGCTTGGGCCACTAATTTTATTTTCTTGGAAACTTTCTTCCAGTCCAAACCGGAGTCAGCTCCTCTCACCCTTGTAGAAAAGGATCCCGTGGGGGCGGGGCGGGGCGGGGTGGGTTGGGGCCCAGCGATGAGGGGGTGGGGGGGCGGTCAGCACACCACCCTCCCGCCCTTTGTTAAGCTATTGAAGTTCAATTTCATTCCTTCTCCGTCTTCCATTGACCAGAGAGGAAAGGAATCCTTTGAATTTTTTTTTTAAGTTCATCAAATATCCATTTAGCATCTACTATGTGCCAGGCATAGCTGTTAGTACTTGGGGTGAACGCATCAGATGAAAACATGCCTCCCTGGAGCTTGAAATTTAGTGGAGGAGGAGGTGAGAGTAAACGTGAGGTGATGGCACGGTGTTGGAGGGGTTTCCACTATAGGCAGAGGGCGCCAGGAGGCCAGGAGAGGGCGCGCAGGACAGGGAAGGCTGCAGTTGGAGAGCAAACCTGGAGGAGCAGCCGCAGTAAGGCCCAGAGTGCGAAGACGCCGCATCTAACGGCAGCAGAGGGGACCTGGAGCTGGTGGGTTGGAAGAAGGGAGGTCACAGGCAAGCAGAAGGGGGCCTCAGAAAGACTGGACCTTGTTTTGAGTTTTTGGAGGAACCTCCGTCCTATTTTCCGTGATGGCTGCACCAGTTTACATTCCCCTCAACGGCGTGCGAAGGGTCGGTTTTCTCCACATCGTGACCAACACTTGTTGTCTCTTGTCTTTTTGATATTAGCCATTCTAACAGGTGTTCGGAGACATTTCATTCTGATTCTGATTTGCATTTTCCTGAATTTTATTTATTTATTTATGTTTTGCGACAGGGTCTCCCTCTGTGGCCCAGGCTGGAGTGCAGTGGTGCAATCTCGGCTCACTGCAGCCTAGACTTCCCGGGCTCAAGGGATACTCCCGCCTCAGCCTCTGGACTAGATGGGACCTCAGGAGCCACCACGCCCCGCTGATTTTTAAAAATTTTTTGTAGAGACGGAGTCTTCCTATGTTGCCCAGGCTGGTCTCCAAAGCCTGGGCTCTAGCAATCCTCCCACCTTAGGCTCTGGGATTACAGGCATGAGCCACCCTACCGACCCTCCTAGATTAGTAATGTTGAACACCTATTCATATGCCTGCTGGCCACATGTATGCCTTCTTGGGAGAAATGCCTATTTAGGTCCTTTGTCTATTTTAAAAGTTAGGTTATTTGGTTCTTGTTTTGGTTTTGTTTTTTGCTAATAAGTTGTAGGAGCTCTTATATATTTTGGGTATTAACCCCTTACCAGATGTTTGGTTTGCAAATGTTTTCACCCATCCATAGGTTGCCTTTTAATTTTCTTGATCCAGCCATCTCACTTCTGAGTATGCCCAAAGGAAATAAAATCACTGTCATAAAGAGATACTTGCACTCCCATGTTAATTACAGCACTATTCATAATAGCTGAGATACAGAAACAACCTAAATGTTCATCAGTGAATGAATAAAGAAAACGTGGTATAGATATTAGTGTTACATGCTATACTATACTATAATAATGAAAATTATTCAGGTCTAAAAAAGAACGAAACCATGTCAACAACATGGATGAACCCAGAGGACATTATGCTAAGTGAAATAAGCCAGGCACAGAAAGACAAATAATACTGCATGAGCCAACTTATATATGGAATCTAAAAAAGTCAGGGGCTGGGTGAGGAGGAGTACAAAGCTTCAGCTATAAGATAAGTAGTTCTGGAGACCTGAAGCACAGCATGGAGACTCTCGTTAATAACATATCATGGACATAAAATTTACTGAGTAGATCTTACATGTTGTCACCGCACACACAGACACATGCATACACACACAGGTAACCACACGAGGTGATGTGTGTGTTAATTGACTCGACTGTGGTAATCATTTCACCATGTGACATGTACCAAGACATCATGCTGTGCACCTTGAATATGTACGAGCTTTATTTGTGGATCATACTGTCAGAGGCATTTGAGTTAGAGCAACTCCATCTTGAATAGGGGCTGGGTAAAATAAGGCTGAGACCTGCTGGACTGCATTCCCAGGAGGTTAGGCATTCTAAGTTACAGGATGAGATAGGAGGTCGGCACAAGATATGGGTCACAAAGACCTTGCTAATGAAACAGCACGCAGTAAAGAAGGCAGCCAAATCCCACCAAAACCAAGATGGCGACTAATGTGACCTCTGGTCGTCCTCACTGCTCATTATAATACATTAATTATCGTTAATTATAAGTAAAAGATACTCCCAACAGCATCATGACAATTTACAAATGCCATGGAAACATCAGGAAGTTACCCTATATGGTCTATAAAGGGGAGGAACCCTCAGGTCCAAGAATTGCTCACCCCTTTCCTGGGAAACGCATGAATAATTCACCCCTTGTTTAGCATATAATCAAGAAATGACCATAAAAGTGGCTAACCAGTAGCCCTCAGAGCTGCTCTGCCTATGGAGTAGCCATTCTTTTATCCCTTCACTTTCTTCCTTTTTTTTTTAATGGTGAAAAGATATGCATATATTTAGAATTAGCCAGCTGGACTCAGTTTAGATGATCCCAATTTTGTTGGTAACATCCAAAGCACTGTAATCAGGAGCCAGTCGAACATATGCTCTCCATCAGGCTGATCAGGGTGTTGACCTTCGCCACATTAATGTCACAGAGCTTCTTCACAGCCTGTTTGATCTGGTGCTTGTTGGCTTTAACATCCACAGTGATCACAAGTGTGTTGTTGTCTTCTATCTTCTTCATGGCAGACTCAGTGGTCAGTGGAAACTTGATGATAGCACAGTGGTCAAGCTTGTTGGGGACACTTTGCCCAGGATATTTGGGCTGCCTCCGGAGTCACAGTGTCTTGGGCCACCAGAAGGTGGGTGACATGCGGATCTTCTTTTTTTGTGTGTGTGGCTATGGACACCTTTCAACACTGCCTTCTTGGCCTTCAAAGCCTTTGCTTTGGCTTCGGCTTTAGGAAGGGCAGGAGTTTCCTTCTTCGCTTTCAGTGCCATCTTGTGAAAAGCTCCTTTACTTTCTTAATAAACTTGCTTTCACTTTATGGATTTGCCCTGAATTCTTTCTTGTATGAGATCCAAGAACCCTCTCTTGGGGTCTGGATCGAGACCTCTTTCCGGTAACAGTACCTCAATAAAGCTGGGAAAAAATAAAAAGGGACCAGTAAAGCATTCTCAACAACAAAGAGCGTGGGGCTTTTCTTTGTAGGGCCTTGTGAGGCCTCTGGGTGTTTTCCAAGAAGCAAGGGCTTTGAGACTGTGTGGGTAAAGCTCCTGGGGCTGGAAATGTGACAGTTTTATAACTGTGATGATAGGGCCAGGCACAATGGCTCATGCCTGTAATTGGGAGGCCAAGGCGAGAGGAATGCATGAGCACAGGTGTTGGAGACCAGCCTGGGCAATATGGTGAAACCACTGTCTCTACAATATACAAAAAACTACCCAGGTTTGGGGAGCCTGCCTGTAGTCCCAGCTACTCAGGAGGCTGAGGTGGGAGGATTGCTTGAGGTTGAGACAGCAGTGAGCTGTGATTGTTGCCACTGCACTGCACTCCAGTCTGGGCAACAGATTGAGACGCTGTCTCGAAAAAAAAAAATGTGATGATGGCAAGTCTATCATGCACAAGCATGCTGCCCCGCACACCTTCAGGGACGGTCCCACTGGTTGCACTGATCCGCTGTGCAGGTGTCCTTGAGAATGCAGCCAGGCGGGGTTTCTCCTGCCTTCCCAGAGCTCGGCTTGTGGCGGGAGTGACGTGACAGTCACCCACTCAGTGCCACGAAGGGAGGTAAAGTGGTGATTGGATGGAAAGCAGTGTGTCTGGGCTCCCTTGCCTTGGGGTCACCTCCAACAGCTGCTGTGCCCGGAGGACTCGTGAAAAGTCACCTTGAAGCTACAGGTCGTGGCATGGAAGGGCTCAGAGACAATTTTAGAGTAAGAGTGTCACACCTACACTAGGTGAGTCAACTTACCCCTCTCCACCCCTCCATCCTGGGTGCACGTGTCCATAGGTGTTGTCTCTCTCTGCTGTCAGACTTTTCCCAGGATAAAGTCCTGCTTACGAAGACCAGGGCTCAGGTGCGAGAGCAAGAGTGCCGGGCAACGGCACGCAGGTGTGGCCACTGAGACACAGGATGTCCTGGCCACGCTGCAGAGAAAGGTGGGCTGGAATGGTGATCCCAACGGGAGTGCCTCAAATGAGCCAGGCCTGTTTAGCGTATCCTGAATATTCAGTGCCTACTGTATACTTAGCGTTGTCCTGAATATTTAGTGCCTCTTGCATATCTAGTCATCCTAGATACCTAAGCCTCATGTTTATTTATCTTAGTATTTAGTGCCTGTTGTATACTTAGGGATCATTAACATCTAACATGTACTGCATCTTGTATCTATAGTGGTCATAAGTATTCAGTGCTTCTCATAAATTTAGCAATCCTGAATATTTAGTGCTTCTTGTATAGTCAGTGATCATGAATATTTAGTGCGTCTTGTACACCTAGTCACCATGAATATTTATGTGCACTTTGTATACCTAGTGATCATGAACACTTAGTGCCTCTCATACATTTATCAATCCTGGATTTTCAATGTCTCTAATATATTTAGTGATCCTGAATATTTAGTGCTTCTTGTGTATTTTGTGATCATTAATATTTAGTTCCTCCTATGTGTTTAGTGATCCTGAATATTTAGTGTCTCTGGTATATATATGTGTGTGCATATATATATATATACATTTTTTTTTTTGAGATGGAGTCTCGCTCTGTCACCCGGGCTGGAGTGCAGTGTCATGATCTCTGCTCACTGCAAGCTCTGCCCGCCGGGTTCATGCCATTCTCCTGCCTCAGCCTCCTGAGTAGCTGGGACTACAGGTACCCACCAGCACGCCTGGCTAATTTTTTTGTATTTTTAGTAGAGATGGGGTTTCACCGTGTTCGCCAGGATGGCATGATCTCGATCTCCTGACCTCGTGACCCGCCCGCCTCAGCCTCCCAAAGTGCTGGGATTACAGGTATGAGCCACCGCCCCGGCCTATTTCGTGATCATTAATATTTATAACCTCCTATGTATTTAGTGATCCTGAATATTTAGTGTCTCTGGTATATTTTATGACTATCAATACTTAGTGCCTTTCTGTTGTATATTTAATGATCCTGCATATTAAGTGGTGCTTATATACTTAGCAATCATCAATGTTTAGTGCCCTGAGGCCTTCTGCTTACTCACTGTCTCCTGCATATTCAGTATTTTGGTCCCGCAACCACCTCTGCCTTTGAGGCCCACAAGCTCTACTTACGACTTCCCTCTGGATCTTGTACTCCAGCCTCCAGAGCTGCGAGCCCTAAACCCTGCTGTCTGTAACTTTCCCAGGCTGTGGTATTTTGTTACAGCAGCCTGCATGGGCAACTTTCGTTTGTCTATTTTACTTAACTGAGTGACCAAAGAAAGATGGAGCCATTCCTGGGCTGGGGATGACTGGGGGAAGTCTCAGTGTTCGGTTGGGGCTGGGGCATGGAGAACCTTTTGTGGGATTCTCTGCAGGGTGAAGTTAGGCCCCTTGAACAGGTACAAGTATCAAGAGGGTGAGTATTAGCCTGGAGCTCTGGGAAATGTCCACAGTCCATGGTTTGTGGTCACTCAAGTCGTGGTTTGGATGAGCTCATGGGAAAAAGGAAGTGTCAGGGTGGAGGCCACAGGACCTGTGGTGAGTGGTGAGAGGTACCCCCCGCCCTGACACACATGGCCTTGGAGCTGTCCCTCAGCACACCACACCAGGTTGGCCTGCTGACTTGCAGTGACTCCCAGCGTGCGGCCTGAGGTACAGTGAGCAGCTTCCAGGCGAGGCCCCAGGGGGCCTTGGCCCCACCACCAACCCACTGCTGAGTCACTGATGACCCCTCCTAACCCTCCCTGACCCACCAGTTGACCCCTCCTGACCCTTTGGGTGACCCCTCCTGACCTTCCACTGACCCCTTCCTGACTCACCAGCTAACCCATCCCTGACCTTCTGGCTGACCCCCCCTGACCCATCAGCTGACTCATCCCTGATCCCTCCTGACCCTCCACTGACCCTTCCCTGACTCACCAGCTGAACCCCTCCCTGACCCCTCCTGACCCTCCACTGGCCCTCAGTGGGTGGCGAATGTCCAGGAGCCAGGTCTAGCCTGTTCACCAAACACCTGCTGTCCAGGAAGCCTGGCTCCCACCCCGGCCCCACAGGCCCACCAGCCACAATGCTTTGGGCTGGTTTGTTATCTTGGCAGGAGAGACCTGGAAGGGCCTGGCCAGCAGGTGACCAGCAGGGCCCACTCAGGGCCATGGGTGGGCTGAGAGCACAGCCCACTGGGCAACAAAGGTGGCCTGGGGCCCAAAGGCAGCTCCACGAGGGGTGGCTGCTGGGTCCAGGGTCTGGAAGCCAGGTGTTGCCATGGACTTGGCATCCCCAGCCGCCTGCACAGAAGCAGCTGCCACCAGGCAGTGGTGGGACAGATGTGGCCAGCATCCCACTGCCCCTGACGCTTGGTGAGCGGCATGCAGGAAACTAGAGACTCTTCCAGGCAGGCCCAAGACCTACTCTGGCGATCAGAGTCGGGGCCCCTGTGGGACGGGATAACACACAGACAGGGACAACGAGGACGAGTTCAGCACGACCCACACTGGACAGGGGTCAGAGCAGATACCCAAAACTGCTTCCCTGAAGGACTGGCATCACAAACGCTTCAATGCAGCATCTCAGGAGAGGAAGAAATTGCAGGGAAGAGGGTGGTTGTTTTTTTTGTTTCGTTTTGTTTTTCAATTGGAAGACTCGAGCATTTTGGTGTTGAGCATGTGGGAACTGACCAGCTAGGGCTGGGGAGAGACCCACAGTCAGGAGAGAGGAGGAGTGGGATGCGGGACAAAGCTGAGCCAAGCCGAGAGTTCTGCAAAACTGCAAGCTCTCTCTGTGGGTTACTCCTGAGGCTGGCTTCAGCTGCATTCTCCTCCGGGGACATATCTCCTTTTCTCTTCTTCCTCCATAAAGTGCCTGCCCATAGGGATGTGTGAAGTGTGATGAGCAAACTTCCAGTGAAGGTGGGTGCATGTTGGGAATGCAGCGGGCAGGGAATGCAACGGGCAGGGAAAAGTCACGATGCATCCACAGGACAGACAGCCAGCCCTGCAGAGATGAGTTGCCCACAGCCACCAAGAGGGCCCTCTTCTCTCCACAAGGTCCCCAAGTGATGGCTGCCACTGCACCAAGGGCAGCCCCTGCTCCCCCTCTTTATACCTGGGGTAGGCCAGTGGCATCCTGAAAAGCACTAGGATGGGCCTCTCTCCTCTTGGGCATCTGGTCTACCCTCCTCACAGCCCTTCTGGGACCCCAGGCTTTCTTGCCTTTCCTTCTTGTTCTCCTGGTTATGGTGATGATTTGCTACACATTCGTGTATTAGGTTCAGATTTTTTAAAAAATCGAGCGGTGAAAATCACATGACACACAATGTACCATTTTAAAGTACACAATTCAGGTGCATTTAGTACATTCACAGTGTTGTGCAGTTACCACCTTTGTCTAGTTCCAGAACATCCTCATCACCCCTAAAGGAAGCCCTGTCCCCCCTAGGCAGGCACTCCCCTCCTCCAGCCCCTGGCAGCCACCAGTCTGCCTTCAGTCCCTGTGGATTTGCCTGTTCTGGACATTTCGTATCAGTGGACTCAATCTGTGGCCTTTGTATCTGGCTTACTTCACTGAGCATGCTGTCAAGGTTCATCCCTGTAGTAGCATGTCAGTGCTTCATTCCTTTTAAATGACTGAATAATATTTCATTGTAATTGGATAGATCCCAATCTGCCTACCCATTCCTCAGTTGATGGACATTTGGGTTGTTTCTACCTTCTGTATTTCATGAAGAATGCTGCCATGAACATTTGTGTACAGGTTTGTGAATAAATGTATATTTTCATTTCTCTTGGGTATGTATACCTAGGACTGGAATTGCAGGGCCATACGGTGATATCTTCTTTATGCGAGAGTCTAATGAAGCTGGGTGCTTCATTACAGGCTCATGCCTGTAATCTCAGCACTTTGGGAGGCCAAGGCAGGCAGATCACTTGAGGTCAGGAGTTCGAGACCAGCCTGGCCAATGTGGGGAAACCCCATTTCTACTAAAAATACAAAAATTAGCTGGGTGGCCGGGCGCAGTGGCTCACACCTGTAATCCCAGCACTTTGGGAGGCCAAGGTGGGTCGATCACCTGAGGTCAGGAGTTGTTGACCAGTCTGACCAACAAGGTGGTGAAACCCTGTCTCTACTAAAAATACAAAAATTAGCCAGGCATAGTGGCAGTCACCTGTAGTCCCAGCTACTCGGGAGGCTGAGACAGGAGAATTGCTTGAACCCTGGAGGCAGAGGTTGCAGTGAGCTGAGATCGTGCCGCTGCACCAAGATCACGCCACTGCGCTCCAGCCTGGGCTACAGTGCTAAATTCCATCTCAAAAAAAAAAAAAAAAATTAGCTAGGCATGGTGGCAGGCGCCTGTAATCCCAGCTACTTGGGAGGCTGAGGCAGAACAATCACTTGAACCCAGTAGGCAGAAGTTCCAGTGAGCTGAGATCACGCCACTGCACTCCAGCCTGGGACACAGGGCATGGCTTTGTCTTAAAAAAATAAAAAATAAAAAAAGAGTCTAATGAGTTTTCTCTTACCAAAGCAGGCAGCACTGGATAATTTACTACATTTCTGAATCAGATAACCCGATAAAGAACCAGATCTTAGACCAGAGCTGTCCAATGCAACTTTCTGTGATGCTGGAAACATTCTGTATCTGTGCTAACATGGTATCCGCTGGCCACATGTGGTTAGGATGACTGAGGAACTACATCTTTGTATTAAATTTTAATTATCTGAAAATTAAATAGCTTGTGTGGCTCGTTACTGTCTGTGAAACACCATAGCCTCAGAGATAACAAATGCAGTGCTACCCCAAAGTAGCCCTCCCACCATGCTGCCTCCCCCTTCACCCCATTTGAGCACCTTTTACAAAATCTGGAAATCCATGGTGATAGTTGAAACACCTAAGTCCCCAGACCCTGCAAAAACCTTAAATACCACTAAAGGGTATTTGAAGACATAGAGTGACCTACATAGATATAAATACATAAAGATGAATTTCAACTGAAAATGAAGGCTTTCACAAGAAAAATAATGAAAAGATCTCTGGAAGGCTACACCCTCTCCTGGCCAGTCCTTGCAGTTTTGTTTTACTGAAATGGTGCCCACTCGTGATACACACAGTGAATATTGTGCTGTTTAGATCCACACTGTTGGAGCAGCTGCTTACCAATTTTTGGTTCAAATAGTTTCATAGCACTGGGATATTTTCTAAAGACATGCAGATTTGTGGTTAGCTGGTGTCCAGGAAGCCCTGACTTGAGTAGACCCAATTTTAGTAGGGTAAATATAAATTATATAATATTCCTGAATCATTTTACTGGCCTGTATTTATTATTACAATAAATACTTAATAATTGCTAATTACCCTGATCTGATAATAAATGTATTCAAAGTATCACTATGTACCCCATATAATATACAATTGTTAGGTGTCAATGAACTAAATACTAGCACATTGGGGATTAAAGAAAAAATAAAAACAAAGTAGGAATTATCCATATTTTGAGAAATAGATTAATGAAAACTGTACAGATAACAACAGAAGAATAACACTTTCTGAGCTCTGATTTTGTGGCAAACATTTTTTAAGGGATTATCATGGATTAAATCAATGAACCTCTCTCCTCCAGGATTTAGGGGCTATTAACACAGCCATTTCAGTTAATTAGCCTGGAGGTCTCCGACGCTCTTAAACCCTCCTTTTTATAAGGAAAAATGTAGTTACAAACCGTTATTTTCCTAAAGTCCACATGTATCATCATTCATCTGGTTCTAACAATACTCATTTTAAATGTGCTTAACTCGCAAATTTAGTTTTCCTTTTCAAAAACAGTGTACAAATTATTTTTTTCTCCAATTTTAGCAATCAATTTAAGGGGATCTTTGATTAATGTTTGACCAACTCGAATTAAACAAACTAAATTCCTTTAAATAATTATCCTATTCCAAATTAAGTCTTCTTAAAAGGTTTACACCTTTCAGCATCTACTAATCTGGTTCCTTTTAAGTACTGAACCTTTCCTCATGACCTTTAGAATTCCCAGCCAAATAAATTAAATTTTAACACTGGTGGAGCTCACATTGTTAAAACTTAGCAATTTAAATAGAAATCCATAGACTTACTCTTCAGAATTAAAGTGCAAACTACTTAGAGATCATAAATACTTTTAATATCAGATAAATCATTAAGAAATTGCATTCTGTACTTGATGACCACACGGGAACCTTGCCAGAGTCAAGAGAACTTGTCACTAGTAATTATGAAGACACCTTTACGGTGAGCGTTATTAAAACCCTACTAGAGGTTTTGGGTGGGACTCAAGAGCAAGGGGTGGCCACCTGTGGACGAGGGTTCCCTGTTGTTAACAGAACACGTTGCCCACCTCGCGAGTATGCAGCCCAATCAGTCCCCAGGGTCTCGGTTCCCGTTGCGCCCTTCCCCATGGCCACTGCGCTCATTCATGAGCCTAGGGTGATCAGGCGTCCGGCCTATAAAGAACTGTAGGATCAGTGCGGCTCTTTTCTCGAGATGGTGGGTGGCTCTGAAAAGAGCCTTTATGTCCATCAAAGGGGCCCCGGGGGCGGCGGGCGGCCTCACTTGCCCTTGGCCTTGTGGTGGCTCTCCGTCTTCTTGGGCAGCAGTACGGCCTGGATGTTGGGCAGGACGCCACCCTGCGCGATGGTCACGCGGCCCAGCAGCTTGTTGAGCTCCTCGTCGTTGCGGATGGCCAGCTGCAGGTGGCGCGGGATGATGCGCGTCTTCTTGTTGTCGCGCGCCGCGTTGCCGGCAAGCTCCAGGATCTCGGCAGTCAGGTACTCCAGCACCGCGGCCAGATAGACCGGGGCGCCGGCGCCCACGCGCTCCGAATAGTTGCCCTTGCGGAGCAACCGGTGCACGCGGCCCACGGGGAACTGCAGCCCCGCGCGCGACGAGCGTGACTTAGCCTTGGCGCGCGCCTTGCCGCCCTGCTTACCACGACCGGACATTTCCGAGTCAAGAGAAAAAGACAACAGCAACAGAAAAGCGAGACTGAAAACAAGAGGGCGGTGAAGGCCAGCGAGCCCTTATGTATGGTACAGAGGTAGGCTAGACCGCGGCGTTCGATTGGATGGCTATGGTAGCCAATCAGAAAAAGAACCTGGCACTCCTAATTTGCGTATTTCTTTCCCAGCGACGACGTAGAACAACGTTTGATCCAATCAGAAGTGAGCAAATCCTGAGCCTTCATTTGAATACAAAACGTACAAATAGAGTTACTCCGAGCGCCGCGCGTTTCTGTTTGGAGAGACTCAGCCATCATGCCAGACCCGTCCAAATCGGCTCCTGCGCCCAAGAAGGGTTCTAAAAAGGCTGTCACCAAGGCACAGAAGAAGGACGGCAAGAAGCGCAAGCGCGGCCGCAAGGAGAGCTATTCTATCTACGTGTACAAGGTGCTGAAGCAGGTGCACCCCGACACCGGCATCTCGTCCAAGGCCATGGGCATCATGAACTCCTTCGTCAATGACATCTTCGAGCGCATCGCCAGCGAGGCCTCCCGCCTGGCGCACTACAACAAGCGCTCCACCATCACGTCCCGCGAAGTGCAGACGGCCGTGCGCCTGCTGCTGCCTGGCGAGCTGGCCAAGCACGCCGTGTCCGAGGGCACCAAGGCTGTCACCAAGTACACCAGCTCCAAGTGAGGCGTTCCCCGGCGTCCTGAACCCAAAGGCTCTTTTCAGAGCCACCCACACGATCGAGAAAGGGTTTCGAACACGGTGAAGAGTTATGTAACCTAATATGTCTCCATGCACCCTAGCGGTTGCCGGGTGCGGCCGAATCTGAGCCGTGTGTGTGTGTGTGTGTGTGTGTGTGTGTGTGTGTGTGTGTGTGCGCGCGCGCGCGCCGGCACAGAACGAGAAAAACTGCTCGTTACAGAAATCGGGGTAGAAACTGCTCAGGTGATGTAGCTCAGTAATGTTGGGAGGCGATCAAGGACCCCCTCTCCACCCCCTCCCTCCGCGCAGAGCTGTTAATTCACGACGAGATTTCTTTTTTTTTTCTTTTTTCTCGAAGGAGTCTCGCTCTGTCTCTAGGCTGGAGTGCAGTGGCGCAATCTCGGCTCACTGCAACCTCCGCCTCCTGGGTTCAAGCGATTCTTGTGCCTCAGCCTTACGAGTAGCTGGGATTACAGGCACGCGCCACCACGCCCGGCTAATTTTTTGTATTTTTAGAAGAGACGGGGTTTCACCATGTTGGCCAGGATAGTCTCGATCTCCTGACCTGGTGATCCATCCGCCTCTGCCTTCCAAAGTGCTGGGATTACAGGCGTGAACCACCGCACCCGGCCCCAAATGTCTTTTATAAGCAAGTGGTGCATTCCTGGATGTTGAGCGCTTGCGCCCGGTTCAGGACCGGGTCCAAATGAGGTTGGCGTGCGCCGTGCAGGTGAGGAGTGCGGGTCACCTCCCCCAAAAAGACCCTGTGCCAACCTCCCCAACCCTACCCGCCCCCCATGGGCGACGCCAGACGTGGCGCAAGACCACGGGCTCTGAGGCCATGGGTGTTGTCACTTTCCCCTGGCGGTGGTGCCTGTCTCTGCATTTGCTTAAGACTTTTCCATCCCTGCCTGGACCAGACAGACATGTTTAGATTTAAGCAATGAACATTCCGGGAGGATATTTTCCTGGCAGGATACCGCGATGGCAGGATGTTTGATACCGAATCGAAGCACGGCGTCAAAGCAGCGTCCTGCGCGGGGGAGCCGGATGTAATAAGCGACCCTAGCTGCCGGTAACTTTAACCCTTATGGGAGTGGGGGTGGGGGAAGGGGTTAATTTAGGAGGAAAAGAATTCCCTTTTTCTGAGCAAATGTATCTGCCTCCCTCTTCAGCCACATTATTTTCTGCGAGGCGTTAGCAACGCAGAATTCCTTTCCTACCCCCTCCAAATTCACAGCATTTATTTGGGGAGTGCCATTTTGGCGCAGGAAAGCTCTTTGGCACGAAGAGTTTTCGCTTTGGAAAGGGCATCGTTTACGTTTTCATGACTTGGCTTTTCTTCTTTAGAAAAAGAAGATTTCCAGTAATTGCTTCCTTAAACCGTTGTGAAAATTCGAAGTACTGAGCGTTTGTGTCACCATTTCCAGCAGGGAATAAAAATTCAATAAAGTTAAATGAGAAATAATTTTTTTTTTTTGAGACGGAGACTTGCTCTGTCGCCCAGGCTGGAGTGCAATGGCGCGATCTCTGCTCACTGCAACATCGGCCTCCCGGGTTCAAGCGATTCTCTTGCCTCAGCCTCCCGAGTAGCTGGGACTACAGGTGTGCGCCACCCACGCCCAGCTATTTTTTTTTAACTTTTAGTAGAGACGGGGTTTCACCATGTTGGCCAGGATGGTCTCGATCTCTTGACCTCGTGATCCACCCTCCTCGGCCTCCCAAAGTGCTGGGATTACAGGCGTGAGCCACTTCTCCAGGCTGAGAAATAATTTTTTAATAAAATTCAATGAAAAATATTTTCCCCCCAAGTCATTTCTCCAAAGGGAACCCGTCGCGTGCCTGGGATGGGGAAAGAAAGGTCACCGTGAACATCCCCGACCAAAACGGCTTTGTCCCCTACTCCCCACCTTTTTTTTCCTGCGTGGTTCCTCTGCAAGAATCTTTGAGAACCTCGCATGTTTTAAAGCTATCTAAAATATTTTTATTTTCAATTAAAATAGTTGCAAAGATACAAATACCAACGTGGAACTTTTTAAAAATCAAAACTCTCACATCAGTCTCAAGGTGCCTTTTGGAATATCAATATGATAGTATAATCAATTCATAAAATACATGACCAAATTTTTCTTTGTCAATGCGATGTTTCAGATGATTTTTTCCTCCTGAATGCCTATTTCCATTCTCCATTTGCCTTACAATTTCACCCTACCATAATATATCTATTGTATGTTTAATAGTGTTTTGTCTATTATTGTTCTCTGCAAAAAAGTCTACACTGAAATTTAAGCATACCTCTGGGTAGTCTCTCACTGTTAACAAAAATCATCTCGACAGTACACAATTGTTCAAAACATAAATAATTTGATGTTATCAAACAGATAAACTTTTAGTGAAACTGACTTTTAATGAGCTGGATGGTGCACCCACTCTCTTCTCTCCTCTCCTTTCCGCCTCAGTGACTGCACACATGCAGTGTTCATATTGTTACAGTGTTAGCACAGCATGGGATCATTTCCATATGGTTACAATGCTAGCAGTGCACGGGGTCATTTCCATTCTGTTTTGTTTTGATATATGCTCCAAAAAAAATTTACAAAAAACACACAGGAATGACAATTTTGTCATAGGCACTTTATTCAATTCTTTGCATCCCTAGTTATAATCCAAATATTAAACAGTGATCCATCATCAAAAGTAAGTGGGACTTGTCAACACCCTTAGTAGTTTCAAGAAATATAGGATTTGTATGAAAAGCTGTTGAATCCAGTCCTCTCCACTATGAAACAGGTGCCCAATGACTGGAACATCCAAGCCCTCGGCCTCCTACCAGCATGGATTGGAAGTCAATACCTTAAACATTAGCAGCTGTGAAACTACTCTCAAAGACCCATATAGTTCTCCACCTTAATGAACTTAAAACATAGGTTTAATAAAGTGAAACCAGTCTCCAGTAGAGAGAGTGAATGATTGTGTTAGCACAAGGCAACAACACTGGTTAGTGCCAGAGATCAAATCAAGGCACAAGATGAACATTTCATGACATTTTCCAAGTGTAATTCTCTAAGAAGGCATTTTGTGATGGATAATGTCAAACGTCAGTCAATTCATGTCTCAGTCCTTCTGATTCCCCTGGCACAAACTTGAAGTAGAAACAGGCTGTCTTTTCCTGCTACATTAGCACCCCCAGGCCCAGAATGAATGGGATTTGTCCGTCTCTCCTAGGACAGGGATCTGTTAAGGGAGAGGCAAAGAAGGTAAAACAGGATCCTTGCTACTAAGATTTTATAATGGAGAAAATTCAGAGCAATCGTGTCCAGAACCCATTTCTCTAATTATAGTGTTACAACAGAGAAAGAAAAATGTTAATGATAAATGAAGGGAGTGCACATCAAATATGTGAGAATCCACGGAGACTAAGGGAATTAGGACTCACTCAACAAAATGGAAGTGTTTTCTGGGTTGGAGAGGCATGCCAAGATTCTTAAGCTAAGCCAAATTTTTAAACTAAGGTTCATCTCACCTATCTGAGGTGGGTGAGTGACAATCACTGAAATACATGTCAGATTGTATGCCTACAAAATCCCTCCAGACTGGCATACAATCTGACATGTATTTAAGAGATCGCCCCTCACCCATCTCAGATGGAAATTTCAAGTCAGATTTGCTAATTATTATGCAGTAAATAAAATAATTTGGAAGGAATCATCTCCAATTAAAGCAACTTTGATTAAAAAGCAAAAAATAACAAATGTTGGTGAGAACGCAGGGAAAGGGGATGCTTGTACACTGCTGGTAAGAATGTAAATCAGTACAGCCACTATAGAGACAAATATGGGCATTCTTTAAAAAACTAAAAACAGACTTACTATATGATCCAGCAACCCCATTGCTGGGTATATACCCAAAAGAAAGGAAATCAGTATATCAAAGAGATGTCTGCGGTCTCATGTTCATTGCAGCACTATTTATAATAGCCAAGATAGAAAGTCAACCTTAGTGCCCATCAGTAGATATATGGATAAAGAATATGTGGTACATTTACACATTCGAATACTATTTGGCCATTAAAAAAATGAAATCCCGTCATTAGCAACATGGATGGAACTGGAGGACATTATGTTAAGTAAAACAAATCAGGCACAGAAAGACAAATACTGCATGATCTCACTCATACGTGGGAGCTAAGAACATGCATCTCATGGAGGTAGAAAGTTGATTGCTGGTTACCAGAAGCTGGGAAGAGTGGTGGGGAAAGGAGGAGATGAAGTTGATTAATGGGTACAAAAATACACTTAGAAGAAATGGTAACATCTAGTATTGGTTAGAAAAGTAGGGTGACTGTAGTTAACAATAATTAGTTGTATTGCTGGAGGAGAGGAATTGGAATGATCTCGACCTAAAGAGGGTATGAATATGATGACGGATGTCCCAGTTGCCCTGGTTTGATTGTTAAGCCTATGCGTATATCAAAATATCTGTACCCCCCAAATATGTACAACTATTACGTACTACTAATAAAAAAGCATATTGCTCTGAAAAAGTGCTCTAAAAAATAAAGCCTATTTACAAAAAGAATTTGGAGGAAAGAAAACTCCCTTTAAGAAGAAACTAACCCAAGAAAATGGATATACTTTATGAGGCCAGAGAGGTTAAATGTTGATAAATGCGTGGCTGTCATTGTGTTGGGAGTGTGCAGTGGGAACTGAGCCTGGGTAGAGTGCATCTTCTACCAGTGGAAACTGAGCCTGGAAACCGAATTCTAATTCCAGGCAACGTTTCTGCTTAGAGGGTGGGTGGCTCTCAGGTATTCGTGGTTGGGGTGTCACCGGTATGGGGTATTTTTAGGGGGAGGACAGCCTGGGCCCCAGTCAGGCCTGCATGCCTTAGTTTTTAATGTGTCATCCAGAGATCATACTTATTTTTCCTATGATTTCCTGGAATTTTTTTAAAAAGCACTATATTTGCATTATTCAAAATAATCTTTCACTGTGTATTATGCGTACACACACACACACACACACACACACACACACACACATTTTTGGGGTAAAATACGAGAATCCCTTAACTGGGGAAATTTTAGCTGAGTGATAAGGAGATCTGTGAGCCTGCTGTTTTGATGTTTCAAGCAGGAAGGCGTGGCATAAAGAGCTGCTTAGGCGCAACGCTGCTGAAATGGTTTTGGCTAGAAGCTCACAGTGTCTAGTTGTGGCTAAGGAGGGAGGAAAGGGGCGGGAGAAGGACGGACCCAAGCGCCTCCGCCCAGACGGCGCGATAACCCCCTCACCTCCCACCCCGGACCTCAGTGAGCACGTCCTCCAGTCTCAGCCGCCAGGAGGCACTGGGGGCGGGGACGTGGCACAAGATCTTCCTGGAGGTGACCCACGCTCCTCGCGCGCAGGGCGTACGCCACACACAGATCTTTGGATGGGATCCGTGGCGCAATCGCCTGTACTGCCCCCTCTCTGACTTTGCCTGTGGCCAACACAAGACGGACGCAGCCTTTCTAAGGGAAATATGCCGTTACAAACAAGAAGCCTAATTTTATCTCTAAGACTTGCGCCCCCACGGCTCAGTCTACTTTCCCTCATTACTCCAATTGAATCACAGGTCACAACCAGACCAGGTGGCACGCTCCTTTTGGAGCTTGGAGGTGGCTCTGAAAAGAGCCTTTGGGTTCGGGGCGCCGGGACGCGCCTCACTTGGAGCTGGTGTACTTGGTGACAGCCTTAGTGCCCTCGGACACGGCGTGCTTGGCCAGCTCGCCAGGCAGCAGCAGGCGCACGGCCGTCTGCACTTCGCGGGACGTGATGGTGGAGCGCTTGTTGTAGTGCGCCAGGCGGGAGGCCTCGCTGGCGATGCGCTCGAAGATGTCATTGACGAAGGAGTTCATGATGCCCATGGCCTTGGACGAGATGCCGGTGTCGGGGTGCACCTGCTTCAGCACCTTGTATACGTAGATAGAATAGGTCTCCTTGCGGCCGCGCTTGCGCTTCTTGCCGTCCTTCTTCTGCGCCTTGGTAATGGCCTTCTTGGAGCCCTTTTTAGAAGCCGGAGCCGCCCGCGATGGGTCCGGCATGGCGAGGTGACAAGAGCGCCTAGACGAACGCGGATGCGGGGCGGGCAGGGCTATTTGCCATCTTTATATTCAAATTAAGGCTCCAAATTTGTAGTGTCTGATTGGACGGCCTGACGCCGCGGCCGCCACTGGGAGGAATTTCTGTAAATAGCAGAGTCCGGTTCTTCTTTCCTATTGGACGGCGGTCCAACCAATCCCAAGGCATATCCGCCGCGCGCCGGAGCTCAGGTTGCGCATCTTTGTTCAAAGCCTTTGTTTTAAACCTGGAGATTTTTGTGTCCGCAGCGGATCTGGAGGTAGCTAAAGAGAAACTGAAGAACGGTTGCAACCCCAAATTGAGGTCTTCTCTGGCTGTGAGGCACATACATGGGGGCATTTTTTTTTTCTGAGGCCCACAGCTAGGGAGGGGTAGTTAGTGCTTATTTAGAAGGGGAGGTGGCGGTGGGAATGGCAGTTTGCGACGACCTTAACCCTTCGTTTCTTGTCCTTCCCTCCATTCCTCCAAAGATCAAAGAGATGCATTCTTCTCAGAATTCAATTGTAAATCCAAACGGTTCGTTAGGAAATACAGAAAATAGTACAGAAAACATGCTAAGGTACTTCAATTGGAATTGTCATGAGGCAGAGTTTTAACTGGAGAAAGAAGTTGAATGGGTTTCAAATGAAACTTAGTCTTTCCTATTGTTTTTAAGATCTCCCCAAACCCCTTCGAAGTGACAGCCGTAATGCAAAGGGATTGCTATGGGCGATCTCATTTGTTTCCCGGTATCCCCGAGAGCTGGGTACTGTGATTGCTCTAACTCCGTCAGAGCGCAGGCTTATAGAAGGCACTGTCTCCGAGCTGCGCCCCTCTCCCCGCCATTCTATTAATTCCCAATGAAGAAACGTAAGGTGTTGTGTATTTCAGCTTCAACTGAAGAGCTGGTTAAAAAAGCAGAATCTCAGGCCCACTCCTATCTGATTGAGTTAGAATTTGCATTTTAAATAGACTTGTGTGCACTTGACGATTTGAGAAGCCCTAGTCCGGAGGTCATTTATCTGCCCTAGCTGGGGCAGATAATTTACCTCTCCACACCTCCATACACTCATCTGTGAAATAAGGCTGCCAGTGCCCGCCTGATAGCGTTGCTGAGCATTAATGAGTGTGAAGCAGCGGGCAGGGTGCCCAGCATCTATTTTGTGCTTAATTCCTGTTAGCGCCTTTCCTTCTTAGGACTGATCCAGCCATAAGCAGCTTGGGCTACCTCAGCAGAGCCTGCTCTATGCTCCGGGAAGATCCATCACGTAAATATGTAGCACAAACCTTTCTCTCCCACTAGCATGCTGACTAAGCTTAACTCACAGGGAAGGATGTGGCTTTCATGTCTGAGGCTCCAGAGCACAGAGTGTGGCACCAGCAGGGGCCCAGTCAGTATCTGCTTGTGAATAAGCCTGTGAGCTGAGGCAGTACCCTCTACATTCAAGTCTGTCCTCTGAGGTCTTCTGGGCATCTTGAGACTGTGGGTTCCCTGAGTGGCTTTGGGCATACCCAGCATTAAGCACTTTATCTGTTTCCTTTTGAAATATGTGGTTGATTTAACAAGCATTTCTAGAGTGCTCACTAAGAGCTGGCTAGGTAAGCACTTAATAAATACTTGATTCAATTTAGTTCTCAAACAGCCCTTTGACAAAGATTCTCTGCTTGGCCAAACTCTGGTCAGGCTCCAGCACCTCCTCCTGGGTCCATCTGTGCACTTTCTTGTGAAATCCAGTTTTAGGAAGGGCCCCGCTAAGTCAGTTTAACTAGAACCCCTGATTCTGAATATCTGATCGCCCTCTGTGCTATCTGATGGGGTTCCTCATCCTCTATCCCCAGGTGATATCTGATCACCCTGCCTGCCTCCAGCAAGAGCCATGTGAGGTTGGTTTACCCAGAATCCCCCTCACCCCGATGTCTTCTTCTTCTTCTTTTTGAGATGGAATCTTGCTCTGTTGCCCAGTAGCACAATCTCAGTTCACTGCAACGTCCACCTCCCGGGTTCAAATGATTTTCCTGCCTCAGCCTCCTGAGTAGCTGGGATTACAGGCATGCATGACCATGCCAGGCTAAGTTTTGTATTTTTAGTGGAGACAGGGTTTTGCCATATTGGCCAGGCTGGTCTCAAACTGCTGACCTCAAGTGATCCACCCTCCTCAGCCTCCCAAAGTGTTAGGATTACAGGCATGAGCCACCGTACTCGGCCCTGATGTCTCCTCTTAATACTGTTCTATCCACTAATCTACCCTACTCCTGTCTATAAATTTCCACTTGTCAGTGCAGTACTCAGAATTGAGCCCAATCTCTCTACCCTGCTGCAGAATCCCACTGCAATGGTCCTAATCCTACTCCACCGTCCTGAATGAAGCCTTCCTCACCATGGTTTAACAAGTGTTAATATATGTACATATATAGCACTGCTTGCCTTGGTCCTGCCAGCCCAGTGAGATGCTGGTCTTCCCACCAGGTTCTTACTAAGGCTTCCTGGCTTCCTACTGGTGTGGAAAGGTTTGAAACAAAACTTGGAGTGGGACAGGAGGTGGGCATTCTAAGGACTTTGGGTAAGAATATGTCTTTCAGGTACTAAGATTTAGGGTTTGCTCTGCCCACCATATGGTGGCTGCTTGGTGGTGTCAGAAAATCAGTCCTGGTTCTCATGGGTGGTGATTGCTAGGGACTCAATGTCTGTGTTCCCTCCAAATTTCTAGGTTGAAAACCCCCATCCCCAGGGTGATGGTGTTAGAAGGTGGGGCCTTTGGGGGATGATTATGTCATGAGGGTGGAGTGGCATGGTAGGATTCATGCCCTTATAAGAAGAGACACAAGACAGCTTGCTTTTCTCTTTCTCTCTGCTGCAGGGCCCAAGGAAAAACTTTCCTATTGCCCTCTGAAGGTGCACTAAAAATCAGCTGACAAAAGACAGATTAAAAGAGAAAAGGCATACACATTTATTTGATCATAGTTTAGTGTGACACAAAAGCCTTCAGAATGAATACAGAAGAAGCTGTCTATTTTAATGCTTAGGTTCAACAAAATATGGACTGCTATGTAGAAATAGGATTGGGCATGATCTACTGCTAATACACTGAGTGGGGACATCCAGCAAGCCCTGTCTGTCTAGATTCTTCTTGGCCTCTCTGCGTGGCATTCCTTCCTCTTGGGTATGAGACAAGACCCTCTGTGGAATGGGAGTCTTATGACCTACAACCAGACAAGGTGGCCCAGAGAATTTATGGTCAGCATTTGCACAGAAAGGCAGGAGTTAGAGTAATATTTTTAGGATTTGTGTCTGGCTCTGGGGAAAAGGGGTTGCGGTTTTTATGACCTGCCTTGGGGAAGAGGTATTCTAGTTTCTATGGCCAGTCTGGGGGAGAATGGGACTGAGACAGGAAGGCAGGAGATCAGAGAAAGTTTTTTGCTTCTGAGGTCTTCATTTTAGGATATCGCTTTCTAGCACCATGTGAGGACACAGGGAGAAGATGGCTAGGTGCAAACCAGTAAGAGTGACCTCACAAAACCCAACCCTGCTGACACCCTGATCTCAGACTACTAGCCTTGGATAATCAGCACTCTTTGGGGGAAAATAACGACACAAAATGTATGTGTTATGTAACTGTAATGTGCAGTTTGTATTAAATGTCTTTCGTGTGTGTGTGTGTGTGTTTTTTTTTTTTTGAGACAGGGTCTTGCTCTGTTGCCCAGGCCAGAGTGCAGTGGTGTGATTCATAGCTCACTGCAGCCTCAAACTCCTGGGTTCAAGCAATCCTCCTATCTCAGTCTCCCAAGTAGCTGGGACTAGAGGTGCGTGCCACCATGCCTGGCTAATTTTTTTTTTTTTTTTGTAGAGACAGGGTTTTTCTATGTTTCCCACACAGGTCTCTTTTCCCCCAAAGACTTTGATAAATTTCTGTTGTTTAAGTCTCCCCTTCTGTAGCATTTTGTTAGAACAGCCTGAGCCAATTGAAACAGTGTCTTGGATCAAGACCAACATGATGTATTGGCAGACGGACACTATGGAGTAAACTTGAAGCTTTCCTCATGTGAAGAAAAGAAGGAAAAAAGAAGAGAGGGAAGGAAGGAAAAGAAAGAAAGAAGGAAGTAAAGAAAGAAGAGGGACAGTTGGGGAGACGGAGGGAGGGAAGGACAGGGAAAGAGAAAGAAAAAAGAAAAAGAAAGAAACAGTGGCCTCTAGCTTAGTGACCAGGTTTAGATGATTAAGAAAAATAATAAACACCTCCCCCCTGCCCCCCGCACTTCTTTAATCGTTCTAGAGTACAGTACTTGGGCTGGAAGCCAGTCCACAAATGTGTTGAATGAATAACTGAATGCATGAAATCAGTCCATCTTTACACCTTAGATTTTTTGTGCAGCTCTAGATGACGTATGCTTCTCTACTAGGATAAGGGCTTCCTGCAGTGAGCGCTTTCCCCACCAGCCAAGAAGCCAGGTCCCTTTAAGTCTTACAAACAAGCATTTTACACAGGTGCAGCACGGTAGCTCAGGCCTGTAATCCTAGCACTTTGAGAGACCCAAGCAGGAGGATCCCTTGAGTCCAGGAGTTTGAGACCAGCCTAGCAAACATAGCGAGACCCCTGTCTCTATTTTTGTAAGCATTTAATAAAATTGCACGTTGCAATGGCAAATACACATGCTCCATCCAGACCCCACCGGTAGAGTTGGATCTGTGTGAGGGACAGCACCCTGCAGATACAGAGAGGACAGGCTTCCAGGCTTCTCAAGGACTAGAGGGAACCTTGTGGGATTTAAAGCGGAGGAACTGGGGGTGGCTGAAATGACAGGGTGTGCTGTGGAGTTCTGCAGGGAACATTGGGGCCTCCCGTAATGCTTGCAGGATTGCAAAGAAGGAAAAAAGGGTTTGGGCAGCCTTGCGCTTCTCAGGGCTTCCCGTTGACATCCTATGGACAAAGGCCTTCCTGCCACAGCCAAGGCGCGTTTCCATCAGGGGCGACTCCTGGGGCGCCTGAGAGCAACCTCCTCCCGGCGCGCCCCCACCCTGCTTAAAGGCACTGGGTTGCGCCGGGCCAGCACCTGGGGGCTCCCCAGCCCAGCGCTCGGAGCACCGGGGACAAAGGCCGGTGCCCCCGGGGACCTGACGCCCAAGAGGGCAGCCCCTCTGACCAAGTCGAGGAGGCACACCGGCTGATTCCCAGCGCCCACGTCCGCAGGAGCAGCTTTTGTGCTCATTTCCATTGCATTTCAGCACTTAGAAAAGAGCTGCAAATGCCAGCGACAGGTGGTGTGGATGCAGAAGCAAAGCAGGAGCATGAAAGCCAATCAGTGAAACAGAGGCAGGCCCGGGCGAGGGCACCAGCCTGGGAACCCGAGGCGTGCTCCCTGAGCAGCGGGTTTGGGGTAACCTGAACGGCGGCCTTTGGTGGCCCTGTCCACCCAGCGAAGCAGCTCCTGCCCTACAGTAGCTTTTGGCGAAAAGCTCTTCAAGGCCAGTGATCTCCCTTCCCCAAGCTAATATTATACCACAGATTTCTCTTCTTACGTACTGCAATTAAATATCTTACGGGCTGCTGACTGCGAAGCTGGTGGCTTCAAGCAGCATTTGGAGAAGATATGGAAACCGGCAACGTACCTATCACAAGACATAAGGGAATTTTATGTAATAAATAATAAATAATAAATATTTATTATTTAACCAGGAGAGGTGGTTTCCACCAGGGAAGGGAGAGCCGGGGAGTGTGCGGGGAGGGGTGCCCTACGGTGGGCTAGGAGGGGTGCAGGGGGAGTGCAGGAGGAGGTGGGCAAGTGGGGGATACCGGGGTGGGGCGGGTTGGGAGGGGAGGGGCTCTCAGATGGGAGACAAGAGGTATGCGGGGAGGGACGCTGGGAGGAAGTGGGGTGGGGGAGGGTGGCGGGGAGGGGAGCAGAAGTTGGGGGAGGGGCTCCGGGGGATGGGTGGGGAGGGGAGCTGGACTGATCCCCGATTTACCCTGAGGAACACGCAAGCCGGCCTCCTCCACCCTGTAAACCCCGAAGCAGCCTCATCCCTGTGCCACACGGGTGTCGGGAAATCTTGGTGACATGCAAAGATTGGGGAGAAAACATTAAGGCGCAAACGTGCATGAAATACAACAAATTCCAAACTCAGAAATAAAACCGAGGGTCGCAGAGAGGCAGCGGAATGAAGGGTGGCTTTGGAAAGCTCGAGAAGGCGCATCAGCCAATTGGTTTGTGGTGTGAGGCGGGTGAGAATGAATTTAGAACCAACTGGATACTGCACCCCTCAGTATTGGGGCGTCACAGCACCGCGGCACCCCTGCGCTGCGTACCCATCTTCCCCGGCACCCCTGCAGCCCCGGCATCCCAACACTCCTGCACTCTGGTGCCGGGGCTTCCCTCTATCCCTGGCACCCCTGTGAACTCAGCACCACACCATTTGACAACTCTGCTCCCGGCACCCCTGCACTTCTGCACTCGGGTACCACTGCACCCCTGCATTCATATCCTCTGCCCCCACACCCCTGTAACCCCAGCACCCCCAGCATCCCTGCAACTGGTGACCCCTATAATCCCAGCAGCACCCCATCTGACACCCTTGCGTCCGGCACCCCAGCACTGCGGTACCCTGGCATCCGTGAAGCAGAGCACCCTGGCGCCGCATGCCCTGAGCCTGGGCTGCCCCTTCGCGCAGGAACCCAAGACGGAACCCACTCGCGTTGCGCCCGAGGAGGTGCGAGGCTGGTCCGCCAGACCCGCCCAGCACGTCACCAACACACCTAAGGAAGCCGGCTCCGGTGCCGCCTCCGTGGGGCGCGGGCTGGAGATGAAGGTCCAAGTCTCTGGACTGCGCAGAAACGCTTTTCCCAGAACCTCCCAAGACATTAACTAGGTGAAGTGGGTTATTTTCCCGAGTGCATTTGACGCTTCTTTCCCAGGCCGGGATGGGAAAATGGGCTGGCCACCGGGTCCCTGTCCATCTGTGTCCTCCAAAGGAGGCTGGAGGATCACTTGAGGCCAGGAGTTCAAAACCAGCTTGGGTGACACGACATAGCGAGACCTCGTCTCTACAAAAAAATTTAAAAAGTTAACGGGCTTGGTGGCCTGCGCCTATCGTCCCCCAGCTACTTGGGAGGATGAGGCGGGGCGATCACTTGAGCTTGGGAGTAGGGGGCTGCAGTGAGCTGTGATCGTGCCATTGCAGTCCAGCGTAGGTGACAAAGCAAGATACTGCCTCCAAAAAGAAAAAAAAAAAAAGCTAACCTGAGTTTAGACTGGACTCCCCAGCCAAGTCTTCTAGTCTTGTTTTGTAGCCTCAGATTCTGCACCCTGCTGTCTTCTTAAGTCAGCCCTAGGGGGCATTTTGTTCCAGTGGAAGACCAGAACATGCCTCCTGCAAGATGAGGGATTGTTGGGCTCAGGGCAATGGAGAAGAAAGTATACAGGAGAGCTCACTGCCCTCCCTCTGGGTGGCTAAAAGCAGGACATGGATTTACAGAAGGCATCCAGCCCCCACCCCACTTCACCAGGGAGAAGGGAGGTTAGCACTGAAGACAACTTTGCACCTTTATTGACTGGAGATGCTACCAGGGGATCTGCATTAGCAAGGGCTACTAACTAGACTTCATGTGTCCTTTACGTGCCTTTCTCCACGTTGCTGTTCCTAGAGACCCAAAGTTCATCTCTCTTATCTTGTCACTTCTCTGCAGATTTACTGTTCTTTGTTGAAGATACCATAAAAGCGGGAATTCAAAGCCACCTCTTTGAGGACTACCCATTCTCTGGGGGCCACGCACGTATCTAGGAAAGGTAGCTGCTAGTAAGCTGCTATTTGTGCCTCTTGCTAATGTGTCTTTTATAACAGGGGTCAGTTTCAACTAAGAATTGATGGGGTGGAAGGTATTTTCCCCCTACATGATGTCATTAATGTGCTGGACCATCAAATAAATTCTAACACGTAATCAAAAAATTCTTCCTTCCAGAAAAGCAAGAAACTCCTATACTTTCTCTAGCAGGAGGGCTGTGGCCTGTTTGGTTTGCTATTTAAACCGTTTATCTACCCTGTGCCTACACCTGCATGGGTTCTCAACTGTACAGCTGACCCTTGAGCAACCAGAGTTTGAGCTTCGAGGGTTACTGATACACAGCTTTTCTCCAGCCTTTGCTACCCCTATCCCTGAGACAGTGAGATGAAGCCCTCCTCTCCCTCCTCCTCCTCTGCAGCCTCTCAGTGTGAAGACCACGAGGATGACCTTTATGATGATTCACTTCCTTTTCATGAATAGTAACTACATGTTCTCTTTCTTAGGACTTTCTTAATACCATTTTCTTTCCTCTAGCTTACCGTATTGTAAGGACACAGTATGTAATATATAGAACATACAAAATTTGCTTTAATCGACTGCTTATGTTATTGGTAAGGCTTCCAACAGTAGCCTATTAGTAGTTAAGTTTTGGGGGAGTCAAATTATACGTGAAGGCCAGGCACCATGGCTCACGCCTGTAATCCCAACGTTTTGGGAGGCCAAAGTGGGAGGATTGCTTGAGGCCAGGAGTTTGAGACCAGCCTGGGCAACATAGCAAGATCACATCTGCACAAAAAATAAAAAATACAAAATTTACCTGGCCATGGTGGCTCATGCCTGTGGTTCCAGCTATTTGAGAGACTGAGGCGGGAAGACTGCTTGGGCTCAGGAGTTCGAGGCTGCAGTGAGCTGTGATTACACTCCAGTATGGGCGACAGAGTGAGATCCCAACTCAAAAAAAAGTTATACTTGGATTTTCAACTGGACAGGGGTCAGCACCCTTAACCCACGCTGCCTTGTCCAAGGGAGAGCTGTGCATGCAATTACACAAGTGCTTTCTGAATGCTTTTCCCTCCTGTTCTTCCTGTCTAGCTTCTAACACCACCCTGTCCCCACCTGTACTAACAACTTCCCTAAATTCCTCCTTATGGGCTATACAATTTTTGGGGAGAGGGTTTCCCAAAATGTGGTTCTGATATCCACACACCTATCTAACATTTCTTACTTTACATCCTCAGGGGGCTGGTCTCGAACTCCTGACCTCAAGTGATCCTCCTGCCTTGGCCTCCCAAAGTCCTGGGACTACAGGTGTGAGCCACCGTGTCCGGCCCCCAGTGAGATTTAGAGATTTAAAAACACTCCTCAGAGGCTCCAGCCTCAAGCTGAATCTTCTACAAAACTGAACTCACCTTCTCACCCCAGCTCTCCACTCCAAGGGACGCACACCACATAGAAACCCTGGTGGTGTCATCTCACTCTTCTCCATTTCTAGTCAATGGCCACACTTCTCTCCCTAGCTCAGCACCATGGTGCTGCTCACACACGGGCAGGCATTCTAGATGAGTCCCCCACCTGGCCTAGGAACCTCCTCCCTGGCACTTGGTCTCCCTCCAACCAGTTCATGTTTCTGCACTGGGGCACTGAGAAATTCCAGCACCTGGTCACATCTCTATTGTGTAAGCCCTCATTATGTACATGGTCCCTGGATGCCCCACCCACAATCCTAATCCTGCAGCCCAGCCAGGACTCCCTGCCATCTCTTCTTCTGGGCCTCCTCTCACTTTTTAAAAATAGAATTAAAGGCCGGGCAAGGTGGCTCACACCTGTAATCCCAGCACTTTGGGAGGCTGAGGTGGGTGGATCACGAGGTCAGGAGATCGAGACCATCCTGGCTAACACGATGAAATCCCGTCTCTGCTAAAAAATACAAAAAATTAGCTGGGCATGGTGGTGGGCACCTGTAGTCCCAACTACTCGGGAGGCTGAGGCAGGAGAATGGTGTGAGCCCAGGAGCTTGCAGTGAGCTGAGATCGTGCCACTGCCCTCCAGACTGGGAGAGAGAGCTAGACTCCATCTCAAAAAAAATAAAAATAAAAATAAAAATAAAAAATAAATAAAAAAAATTACTCAGGTACAGTGAGGCCAACAGATCAGGAGACAAACACCATTGAAAAGATAGTTTATTACTCACAGTTCCCAAGAGGAGGGGTTTGCTATTGCTAAGCCTTCAATGCCACGAGGGATAGCGCCAGGGTCAGTTAAGAGGCAGATGGAGGGAGGGAAAGTGTGGGCAGGAGCCTTTACTGTGGCTTTCACTGGAAGGAGCAGGCAAGGCAGACCAGGCTAGCTCACAATGGCTGGTTTGAATAAGCCTAGCAGGCTCTGGGCGCCTAACCTTGGGGTGCTTTGGGCCACACACCAAGAAAGCAATTCTATAGATTCCCCAGTGGACACCAGCTGGGTGTCCTCCAATGCAATGCAATTCCGACAGCAGAAAAATGCAAATGGGAAATTTTTAAAAGAGTCTTCAGTTTTGGCAGGTTGGCAATATGTGTAGGTATTAACCTGAGGTGCTCCTTTTAGTCTCCTTTTATATAAGACACAGGGGCTGGACTGTGCCATTCAAAGACATCTCTCAATTTCAACACTTTGTGATCCCCCTCACCCTTTTTCCCTTTACACATAGAAAATTTGGAGTGCCAACCAAAATAACAGAGAGAGACGATAGTGGCCTGGAGTGTGACAGCTCCATAGATGAGTGGTTGGGGCTGTGGGCTCTGGGTTGGTGAGTTTGTATATGAAATGCACAATCCCAGTAATTTTTTTTTCTAGCTGTAAATTTTTTTTTTCTAGCTATAAAATTGTCCCTGGGAGAAGCTGTCCCTCCATGGCCAGTGAGGCCCTGGATGTCAAAGCCTCTGAAAATATAGAAAATCAAAGGCATGGTTACTACACTTGCATTCCTCTATCCTGCCAGGAATGCTGTTTGCTCTTTTTGGGGCTCAGAAACTGATACCCCAGCGCTTTGACATGCTGAACTGAATAAGAAGCCTCCAGGTCTCTCTGACCTTCCCCTCCTTCCTGTCTCCCAATCTTCTGTCTCTCCCAAAGCACTGGATGAAGCTGTTCTCTGAAATTCCCCTATCTGCCTGAAGTGCAGACCTGCTGCAGCAGAAAACAATGGCCTCCGATCCCTTCCCTGAGTTTCAAACGGCTGAACTCTCATCACAGGAATGAGGACTGAAGTCGGTCAACATGCCTGGACAGACCTTTTTTTCTAGCTGTAAATATTTTTTTTAGCTATAAAATTGGCCCTGGTAGAAGCCGTCTTTGTCACAAACCAACAGACTGTCCCAGACCATTGTATGTTCTTCAAGCCCATTGAATTTCCCCCAAAAATATTTACTATCCCCCTAAAATAATGCACACTTCCTTATCTCCCTTTCCCCTAAGAGGAGAATAAAGGCCTCTGCACCCCATTGCATGGTGGGGTAACCACCCTGTGATTCTCCCCATGCATGTTAATAGATGTGTAAGCCTTTCTTCCTAGCAATCTGCCTTCTGTCAGCTGATTTTATAACAAAACTTCAGAAGATAAAGGGGAAGTTTTCCCTTGGCTCCTAAGCTGTCCACCCTGTTGATCAGAAGCAGGGCAATGCTGATAACACACCAGTAACGTCCTGATCCTTGATGCTCCTGCCCCGCAACTTTCTAGGTCTGTGCAGTTAGCCCACATCTTTTTTTTCTTTCTCTCTCTTTTTTTTTTTTTAGACGGAGTTTAGCTCTTGTTGCCCAGGCTGGAGAGCAATGGCACGATCTCGGCTCACCGCAACCTCTGCCTCCCAGGTTCTCCTGCCTCAGCCTCCCGAGTAGCTGGGATTACAGGTGTGTGCCACCACACCTGGCTAATTTTGTATTTTTAGTAGAGATGGGGTTTCTCCATGTTGGTCAGGCTTGTCTCGAACTCCCGACTTCAGGTGATCTGCCTGCCTCGGCCTCCCAAAGTGCTGGGATTACAGGCGTGAGCCACCGCACCCGGCTAGCCCACATCTTATGATGTCCCATGTCTAGAGAGAGGGCTGTCGTCAACAATGATCTCAGATGCACACAAACCCTCAGTCAGTGCAAGAATCCAAGTATCCCCAGAGGGCCAGCAAGTCCAGTTCAAACAGGAGCTGGGAGGAAACCTGGCTGGTGCTCACCTGCTTGTTGGGGTAGGGGGCTGTTATAAAGTGAATTATGTCCCTTGAAATTCACAGGTTGAAGTCCTACCCCCAGGACCTCAGAATGTGGCTGTGTTTGGAGACAGAGCCATTAAAGAGGAAATAAAGGTAAATGAGTTCCTTGGGGTGGGCCCTACTCCCATAGGTCTGTTGTCCTCATAAGAAGGGATTAGGGCACAGACTCACAAGGAGGGATGGCCCTATGAGGACCGGGGAGGAGACTGCATCTACAGGCTCAGGAGAGATGCCTCAGGGGGAAATGACCTTGTTCACACCTTGATCTCGGACTCCAGCCTCCAGCACCATGAGAAAGTAAACTTCTGTTGTTTATGGCACCCAGTCTCTCTGCTGCAGTGTTATGGTGATGTGAACCCTAAAAATCTGAGACAGGTCTCACTTAATTTAGAAAGTTTATTTTGCCAAGGTTGAGGACATGTGCGTGACACAGCCTCAGGAAGTCCTGCCAACACGCGCCCAAGGTGGTTGGGGCACAGCTTGGTTTTATACATTTTAGGGAGACATGAGACATCAATTAATATATTAAGAAGTACATTAGCTCCATCCCAAAAGGCGGAGACAGCTCAAAACAAGGCCGCCCCACCCACACTGTACTGGGGGCTTCCAGGTCACAAGTAGATGAGAGAGACAGACGGTTGCATTCTTTTGAGTGTCTGATAAGTCTTTCCCAAGAGGCAATCAGAATATGCAGCTATCTCTGTGAGCAGAGGGATGACTGAATAGCATGTGAGGTAGATTTGACCTGAGAGGTTCCCAGCCTGAAGGGGTCCAACTATCTTCCTTTCACAGCGGCCTGAACCAATTGAGACAGGGAGGTTGCAAGTTTTAGATGGAAGAAACCACAGAGCTGTAACTTATGTCTGAAGGGTGTGCAAGACAAGCAAGGCCCTTTTGTGCTCTAGTCCGTATTTTTGTCAACATCCCGGTTCAAGCTGGGAACCAAGTGATAGGATCTGAACAGAGATTATCATTCATTCACTTCAGGGCCCTGGGAGAGAAAACCAAATTTGCTTGGGTCAGGATTATGGAATTGCTTTATATATAGTGAATCAAAGGCTTAGAATAATAATAATGCCTATTATTATTATTACTTTCAGTTTAGAAATATCTTAGCTTCTAGGCCAGGCATGGTGGCTCATGCCTGTAGTCCCAGCACTTTAGAAGGCTGAGGTGGGAGGATCCCTTGAGCCCAGGAGTTTGAGACAAGCCTGGGCAACATGGTGAAACCTTTTCTCTACAAAAAATTTTAAAACTTAGCCAGGCTTGATGGCACACACCTGTAGTCTCTGCTACTTGGGAGATTGAGGTGGGAAGATTGCTTGAGCCAGGGAGGTGGAGGCTGCAGTGAGCCCCCATTGCGCCATTGAACTCTAGCCTGGGCAACAGAGCAAGAGCAAAGCCCTGTCTCAAAATAATAATAATAATAATAATAATAATAATAATAATTTAAAAAGCATTATGTCTCTAAATTTGTTGTAATTTTGTCTTTTGATAGGCATAAGGATTAGATTGAACTAAAGGACACTGAGAATGCATCTCTTAAGTAAGTAAATAAAATAGAAATACCTTAGGTATTTGAACTCTGAAAATTTAAGACAGGTCTCAGTTAATTTAGAAAGTTTATTTTGCCAAGGTTGAGGACAGGCACCCGTGACACGGCCTCAGGAAGTCCTGACGACAAGTGCTCAAGGTGGTCAGGGCACAGCTTGGTTTTATGCATTTTAGGGAGACATGAGACATCAGTCAATATATGTAAGTACATTGGTTCAGTCTGGAAAGGCAGGAAAACCTGAAGCAAAGGCAGAAAGATTCAAAGTGGGGAGGGGCCTTCCTGGTCACAAATAGGTGAAACACAAACAGTTGCATTCTTTTGAGTTTCTGATTTGCCTTTCCAAAGGAGGCAATCAGATATGCATCTATTTCAGTGAGCAGAGGGGTGACTTTAAATAGAATGGGAGGCAGGTTGGCCCTAAGCAGTTCCCAGCTTGACTTTTCTCTTTAGCCAAGTGACTTTGGGGCCCCAAGATTTATTTTCCTTTCACAGGTATATTTAGATATTTAGAATCCTAATTTTTTGAGCAATTTTGACATCTGAAATATTGAAAAGATTACCATCACAATTGCATTTAAAATGAAATATTGAGTAATTGGTTTTGACATGAGTTTTTAAGTTGAAAGGTTTAAAAATTATGCAAAGGCTATCCATAATATTGGATAATACAGTTAGCTTAATATTCGCCATCTTTAAGTGTAGCAGTTAATTTTGTGAACGTTATCTCTGCCTGCGTGGAGGGTTGCAGTGAGAGAGGCCAGGGCTCCTGGATGTTGAGGTATCGATGGTAGCCCAGCCCACCCATGCTGTCTCTGGCCCTGCAGGTGACGACAGTCCCTCATTTTTGTCTGTGGTGGTGATGGCATTTGTGCAAGGCTGTGGTTTTTTTTTTTTTTTTTTTTTCTTTTTTAATCAGGCCCCTTCGTCATTTCCTTCCTTTTCTCCCTTGGCCCCTAGCTGGTGTGTGGCTCTGGGCTTGGGCCCCGCTCGAATGCATCCTCTTTCTCTGGCCGGAGCTGGTCCAGCCCATGATGGGAGGTCTGACCACTGGGTCCTCAGGCCCTTCCCTGGTCATGATAATGGCATCAGCGCCTGGCCCAACACCCACCCTGGATATCTGGAGGAGGGGAGCTCTGATTTGCTGGGCTGGAGTGGCTGTCAATGGAAGCCCGACCTGGCCATTTGGCCTTGAGGAGACAATTGCCTGGGGCTGTAGGGGGACCACCCAGGAGGAAGGGGACGGAGGAAGAAGTGTGTGTCCTGGGACATCCCCAGGCTCCCAGGGCTCACACTGCCTGACAGTATCAGGCTGCACTTGCAGTCTCAGGAGCCACAGGCCACCCTCCTCCACTGTCATTTACAGCCATCTGCAGTTAGGTCCTGTCACCCGCAACCTAACGCTCCTGACACATCAAAGCAGCACACAGAGGCTTGTGGGAGTTGATGCCATCAGCCCACTTGTAATGTGTCCTCGATTTGAGAACCATGTTGGATAAGGTTGTGGTCATCAGTGGGCACTCATTTTAGTGAGGCAAGGGTGGGATTGCCTAAATGCATGTGAGATTGAAGAGCCAAGAAGACATTTTGAATTGTATTTATTTATTTGACTGTGGTTGAAACATGCAGCATGAGTTGTGCCCTCCAAACAGATCTGGTGTAGGTACAGAACTGCTCAGGTATCATTTATTGCATGCTACTCTACTCAGGCACAAGGCTCTAGTTAAAAAGCATACATCTCAGCTCAGAGTCCACCTTTATCACCAGCCTGTGTGGGCCCCCTCTTATGTACACACACACACACACACACACACACACACACACACACACACACACTCCCAAGTACCTTGCCTGTTAAACCCATTTTCCTTGCTTAAAGGAAAGGGGTTTCCATCCCCTGCAACTCAAGACATACAGGAAAAATCAATGGACATGTTTTTTTCCAACTCTCCACTCAACATGACCCTTCTGCCACCAGATGTTGGCAGGAGTGTTTTCCCACACACCAAGCAAGCAACTCTGCAGATTCCCAGTGGACACCAGCTGGGCGTCCTCCAGTGCAATTCTAACAGCAGAACAATGTAGACAGAAATGTTTAAAAAGAGACTTTATTTTCAGCAGGTTGGAGTGTGTGTGTGTGTGTGTGTGTGTGTGTGTTAACATGCTTAGTCTCCTTTAGTAAGACACAGGGACTGGACTGAACCATCTGGAAGACATCTCTCCATTTTGACACTTTATGATTCCCCCCTACCTGTTTTTCACTTACACATAGAAAATTTGGTGTCAACTGAAATAAACCGAGACAAGCTCTCTAAAAGAAATTTATTTGGGAATAAAGCATTGCAATGGGAATACGTGTGCCATAGTAAAAAGTAAGTGCGTATTCAGAGAGGTAAAGGAAGACAAAGGTTTTTAAAGGAAAAAAATAAGAAGAATTACATAATTGTTTTGAAATAATTATCTGTGGTTAGAAATATCACTAACAAGGGTGACACCAGTCCGAAGTTAAACATGAGGTTACTGGGGAGATGTCCTTGCAAATGTCTTTTTTGTGTACCCTGGCGATGTCCTCTGAGCAAGGCTGTGGTTTTTGTAGTCTCTTTTTTTTTTAAATCAGGCATGCAAGCCCGACAATCTTCTCTTCAGGACTTCTCCAATCCTATTGGTCAGGGTTTTGTGAACATTCGTGACTCCATTTCTATTCTGACAATTTTCTCAGGCAGAAGAGCAGAGTGACTTCATACCACGTAGGAAGTTGTGTTTCTTAGTTGTATTTCTGCCTTTTAGGAGCAATGAAAATGAATTACTTCAGATTCCTTTTTCCCTGTGCCGGACATGAGATTTCCCAAGTCATATCTTCCTATCCAAACATCCTTGCATCTCCCATATTTCTTTTAAATACACAGCTTATGGCCTCTTCAACATTCGTTTTTGTACACTCTGATTTGTGAGACTACAATTTTAAACAGGGTAACCCGCAATGCCATAAAATACATACAACAAAAGACACATCAAATATACAAGGTAAATGTGGGATTAAAATTTCCTGTAATTAAGGCTGGGTGTGGTGGCTCTCAACTGTAATCCCAGCACTTTGGTAGGCTGAGGCGGGTGGATCACATGAGGTCACCGGTTCAAGACTAGCCTGGCCAACATGGTGAAACCCCATCTCTACTAAAAATACAAAAATTATCCGGGTGTGGTAGTGTGTGCCTATAGTCCCAGTTACCAGGGAGGCTGAGGCAGGAGAATTGCTTGAGCCCGGGAGGCGGAGGTTGCAGTGAGCCGAGATCATGCTACTGTACTCCAGCCTGTGTGACAGAGTAAGACGTTCTCAAAAATTTCCTATAATTAGAATCGTTTACCTCTCTTCTAGTCATCCATTTTTTGGTTGTTTCTGTTGCCTTACAAAAAAAAAAAAAAAAAGACTGGCCAGGAGTGGTGGCTCACGCCTGTAATCCCAACACTTTGGGAGGCCAAGGCAGGTGCATCACCTGAGGTCAGGAGTCTAAGACCAGCCTGATCAACAAGGTGAAACCCTGTCTCTACTAAAAATACAAAAATTAGCTGGGCGTGGTGGCAGGCGCCTTTAGTCCTAGCTACTTGGGAGGCTGAGACAAGAGAATTGCTTGAGCCCAGAAGGCAGAAGTTGCAGTGAGCTGAGATTGTGCCACTGCACCCCAGCCTGGGGGGACAGAGTGAGACTCTATCTCACAAAAAAAAAAAAAAAAAAAAAAAAGACTTCATCGCACTCTTAGAGAAAATATTCACATGCTTTTGTGGTTGCCAGTGAAATCCCCAAACATTTTACATTAATCAGTTGAAAATATTATCCTGAGAAGATGATGGTTCAGCATCCAGCACCGTTTTGTGGCGGAACAGCGTCTTATTCAGTTCTTTGATGCCAATGTGATGGGAATTCAAGAGCCCAGAGACATCCAAGACTCGTCAATGTTCTTCTGTCTTTGTGGAATCTATGAGATGTCATGCTGAGAAAAAACAAACAAACAAACAAAAAACCCACTGCCCACTTTGATCCTGTCTCTGATCAGAAAGTGAAAGCCTTCAATTTTCCAAACAGCTCAAGAGGCAGATGAGGGAGGAGGAGTACTCTTTCCCCACCCAACTGAGTGCTCAAACGGCATCAGGCTCAGTCTCTAATCTGGAGGGTAGAGAGGAGGGAGGCTGGACAGAGAAGTGCCAGGAGGCTCAGAAAACAAGACCCAAAATGAGGACATCCTAAGCAGCCTCAGAAGCAAAAAGTTTTCTCTGACCTTCTCTGGCCCTCTGTCTCTAGCCCCTCATTCTCCCCTGTCTGGCCATAGAAACTAGAATCCCTCTTCCTCAAGGTGAGTCATAGAAACCAGAACCCAAAGCCAGCCATAACACTTAAAAAATATGACTCTAATTTTCTTTTGGCCTTTCTGTGTAAAACCCAGCCATGAAGAAATGATCTGACCTACCTTGTTAGACTGTAGATCTTAAGACCCTCACTCCAGAGAGGGTCCTGGATGGAAGGAAGGAAGGAAGGAAGGAAGACTGCTCAGAGAGGCCACAAGAATCTAGACAGACAGGCCTGGCTGGGTGTCCCCACTTAGGCTCTTCTCATTAGATCCGACCCTATTTGCTCAATTCTATTTCTGCATGGCTGTCCATAACTTGCGGAACCTAAGCATAAAAATGGATGATTTCCCTCATATCTTGGCCAGGCATGGTGGCTCACGCCTCTAATCCCAGAACTTTGGGAGGCCGAAGTGGGCGGATCACAAGGTCAGGAGATCGAGACCATCCTGGCTAACACGGTGAAACCCCGTCTCTACTAAAAATACAAAAACTTAGTCGGGCGGTATGGCACGTGCCTGTAGTCCAGCTACTTGGGAGGCTGAGGCAGGAGAATCGCTTGAACCCGGGAGGCGGAGGTTGCAGCGAGCCGAGATCGCGCCACTGCACTCCAGCCTGGGTGACAGAGCAAGACTCCGTCTCAAAAAAAAAAAAAAAAGGACAATTTCCCCCATATCTTTAGGTTTGTATAGACACAGTAAATAAATGTGTCTGCCTTTTCTCCAATTGATCTGCCTTTTGCAATTTTTCTTTCTTTCTTTTTTGTTTTTTTGAGACAGAGTCTGGCTCTGTCACCCAGGCTGGAGTGCAGTGACACTATGTCAGCTCACTGTAGCCTCCGTCTCCTGGGTTCAAGCGATTCTCCTGCCTCAGCCTCCCAAGTAGCTGGGACTACAGGCATGCAGCACCATGCCCGGCTAATTTTTGTATTTTCAGTAGAGATGGGGTTTCACCGTGTTGGCCAGGATGGTCTCCATCTCCTGGCCTTGTGATCTGCCAGCCTCGGCCTCCCAAAGTGCTGGGATTACAGGCGTGAGCCACCGCGACCAGCCTTTTGCAATTTTTCATCAAAATTTGAGAGGACCAAGGGTTCCCCTTGGCACCTACACCAGCCACCCTGTCTTGGGAAGTGGGGATGCTGGCACCACACAATGTGGATTCTGCTGGTGGTAAGGGAGAGAGGCTTTCAGGCAACAATCTTTGCCAGTGTCTACTTCCAAAAGTCTCTAATGCACACATGTGCAAGTTCATGGCTGCTACCATTTGCTAAGCCATGCCCCCAGTATTGGACCTTCGTTTTTTTTTTTTTCTCCAAAATGAATAGTGATATGACATACATTTCTCTTTCTTTCTTTCTTCTCTCTCTTTCTTCCTCTCCCTTCCTCCCTCCCTCTCTTTCCTTCCTTCTTTTTCTTTTTCTCCTTCCTTCCTTCCCTTTCTTTCCTTCCTTTCTTCTTTCTCTCTTTTCCCTTTCTTCCTTCCTTCCTCCCTCCCTCCACTCCTTCCTTCTCTCCCCCACCCCCCACCCCCACCTCTCTCCCTCTCTTTCTTTTTTTTAAGACAAGGTCTTAAAAAATTCTCCCATTTCCCAGGCTGGAGTGCAGTGGCATGATCACGGCTCACTACAGGCTCAATCTCCTGTGCTCGGGTGATCCTCCCACCTCAGCCTCCCAAGTAGTTGGGTCCACAGGTGCGTGCCACCACGCCCAGCTAAATTTTAAAAATTTTCTGTACAGACAGGTTCTTGCCATGTTCCCCAGGCTGGTGTTGAACTACTGGGCTCAAGCTATCCACTCACCTCAGCCTCCCAAAGTGCTGGGATTACAGGCATGAGCCACCTCTCCCAGCCACATTTCTAAACAAAACAAAACAGCCCAATTTTTTACAACCCAATTTTTATTATTTTCATTTCCTGTTATTTTTATAGCTTGTTTTCTAAGAAAAGGAATTCCAATCAGAAAATCCTTAATTGATACTGCTGCGTGGATTACAAGAAGCAGTATTCACAGAATCAAGTGTTTTTTTTTTTTTGTTTTTTTGAAATGGAGTTTCACTCTGTTGCCCAGGCTGGAGTGCAGTGGTGCGATCTCGGCTCACTGCAACCTCCACCGCCCAGGTTCAAGCGATTCTCCTGCCTCAGCCACCCAAATAGCTGGGATTACAGGCACGTGCCACCATACCTGGCTAATTTTTGTATTTCTTTTTTTTTTTTTTTTGAGACAGAGGGAGTCTTGCTCTGTCGCCAGGTTGGAGTGTAGTAGCATGATCTCGGCTCACTGCAACCTTCGTCTCCCGGTTCCAGCTATTTTCCTGCCTCAGCCTCTCAAGTAGCTGGGACCACAGGCGTGCACCACCATGCCCAACTAATTTTTGTATTTTTAGTAGAGATGGGGTTTCACCATGTTGGCCAGGATGGTCTCGATCTCTTGACCTTGTGATCCACCTGCCTCAGCCTCCCAAAGTGCTGGGATTACAGGCGTGTGCCACCACATCCAGCCTAATTTTTGTATTTTTAGTAGAGATAGGGTTTCACTATGTTGGCCAGGCTGGTCTTGAACTCCTGACCTCAGATGATTCACCCGCCTCGGCCTCCCAAAGTGCTGCGTTTACAGGCCTGAGCCACGGCTCCCGGCCAAGTTTCCTTTTTTTTTTTTTTTTGTCTGCTTACTTAATAGTAGAAAGAAAGAGTCTCGTTTTATTTTCCTCTTTCTTAACTGGGCAGAGTGTACATTTTTTTCTCATGTGTGTTCAATCATTTGTGTGGGTTTTTTTTGTGATTTGAAAAATCCCATGACAAGGTGTATTTTCCATCATGCTTTTCCTTACCTAATTTTATAAACTCTTTGTATATTTGTGGCTACAATGTTCCTAATTTGGCTATTTGCCTTTAATTATCATTTTTGATATTTTCTCATTCACAAGATTAGTTCATTATGAAGTTTGCTAATTTTTTATATTTTTTACTTTTCTCTCCAGCAAGTTCCTAGTTGACTCAACAATATCAGCAAGGATCGGCTGGAAGCCTCTAATCTTTACTACACAGAAATAACCTCGGTTTACTATTCATGTTTCCCACGGGCATCTAGTGCATGTCCAAGTCGATTTAAAAAATCTTCACAAAGACAAAAATACCTCATTAGATCCTGCGCTTGCTTGGAATACAGATTTATAAAATTTTGTTTTTGTTTTTGTTTTTTAAGACAGAGTCTCGCTCTGTCGCCAGGCTAGAGTGCAGTGGCACGGTCTTGGCTCACCACAACCTCCGACTCCCTGGTTCAAATGATTCTCCTGCCTCAGCCTCCTGAGTAGCTGGGATTACAGGCATGCGCCACTACGCCCGGCTAATTTGTGTATTTTTAGTAGAGACGGGGTTTCACCATGAGCCAGGATGGTCTCATATCTTGACCTTGTGATCCGCTCGCCTCGGCCTCGCAAAGTGCTGGGATTAGAGGCATGAGCCACGGCGCCCGGCCCAGATTAATTTTTAAAATGCAAAACTTGCACAATCTTATTTTAACCATGCTTGCTTGTTTTCAAAATAATTAAAAAACAAAAACACAAGATTGCTCTTCCCAAAGGCTTATTTCTTTCCTTTAAATTTATTTTTTAAAGAAAAGCTAACGGCCGGGTGTAGTGGCTCACGCCTGTAATCCCAGCACTTTGGGAGGCAGAGGCGGGTGGATTACGAGGTCAGGAGTTCGAGGCCAGCCTGGCCAACATGGTGAAACCCCGTCTGTACTAAAAATACAAAAATTAGCCGGGCGTCTTGGCAGGCGCCTGCAATACCGGCTACTCGGGAGGCTGAGGCAGGAGAATCGCTTGAACCCGGGACGCGGAGGTTGCAGTGAGCCGAGATCGCGCCACTGCACTCAAGCCTGGCAACAGAGCGAGGCTGTCTCAAAAAAGAAAGAAAAGAAAAGCAAAGCTAACAAATGCTCTTCTGTCATGCATCATCACAGAATCAGTGAGAGCTCCCACCAGCCAGGAGACAGCGGACAACCAGGGTAGCTTCCCAGGGGGCCAGAGGGAGGCTGCGCGAGAAGAGGCTCAGCGGGATGGGTCCACGCAGGGAGATCCCACGCAGGGTGGGCGTATACGAGTGTCCACGTCCGGAGGGCGGTTCAAGGGCGGGTCCCTGAAGGAAGGGTGAACGCAGGGCACGTCCACGCGGGCAGGCCCGTGCACGCAGGGCGTGCCCATGCAGGGCGGGTCCGTGCAGGATGAGAGCAGCGGAGGAGGCCCACGCAGGCCATTTCCCGCCCCGTCCCCAGCCCACGCAGGCGAGCTACCGCGGGGGTACGCGCAGCTCAGATCCTAGCAGCTTACAAAAACAACCTTTTAAAAATGGAACCTTCAAGTAAAAATAAAACTTTGTTTCCCTCTTTCGCAGGAGTTACTGATGTAGGAAGGGACAGTCCCAGTAAGATTTCAGGATACGACTTGGGCCGGTCCGCAGGCAGGAGAGTGAAGCGCGCAGCTGCCAGGACTTGCGGGGTGACGTGCGCCGCTGCCAGGACCTTGCAGGTGGAGAGCATAGTTGCCAAAATCAAGGCGGACGAGCGCACCGCCGCTAGGATCCAGGCGGAGAAGCCCACCGCGGCCAGGACCTAAGGATGCAGTACACTGCTGCCAGGATCTTGTCTGTGGAGCGCAGCGCGGCCAGGACCTCCGGCTGCAGCACACCGCTGCCAGGATCTCGTCGGCAGAGCGCTCCGCGGTCCGGACCCCGCCCCGTGCGCGTCCCCGACCCCGCCCCGTGCGCGTCCCCGGCGTTGGCGTTGGCGTCGTCGTCCTGTTGCTGGTCTCCGTCCGGTCGTCGGCCGTCTAGGTCTCCGGCCCTCCCCAGCCGCTCCTGCGCCCTTGCCGGCCCCGCCGCCCGCAGCCCTGGCGCTCCCTGCGGGCCCCGCCGAGGCCGCCTGCGCCCTGTGCCAGCGCGCGCCCCGGGAACCGGTGCGCGCCGACTGCGGCCACCGCTTCTGTCGGGCGTGCGTGGTGCGCTTCTGGGCCGAGGAGGACGGGCCCTTCCCGTGCCCCGAGTGCGCCGACGACTGCTGGCAGCGCGCCGTGGAGCCCGGCAGGCCCCCGCTCAGCCGCCGCCTTCTGGCGCTCGAGGAGGCGGCCGCGGCGCCCGCGCGCGACGGCCCGGCCAGCGAGGCCGCGCTGCAGCTGCTGTGCCGCGCCGACGCCGGCCCGCTCTGCTCCGCCTGCCGTATGGCTGCGGGCCCCGAGCCGCCCGAGTGGGAACCGCGCTGGAGGAAGGCGCTGCGCGGCAAGGTGCGCGCCGCGGGGTCCCGTGCCCCACCCCGGACGGTGCCCGGCGCCTCTCCGCCCCCTCCCCGGTCCCCCTGAGCCCTGGGCCCTTCCCGTCTCCACTGTCCCTGTCCCCCGATTGTCCCCCTCCCCTCACCGCCACGGGTCCCCGCTCCAGCGTGTGCTGGGCCCCTCCCTCCTGCGGCTTGCCTCCCCATATTTCCTGCGTCTTTTCGGAGTCTGGTCCCCGTCTCCGTCTTGGTGTCCCCTGCTGGGCGGTGCCTTATCTCCCCACCCCCTACCTTCTACGAAGTCCTTCCCCCACCAGCGGCCATCTTTGTGGTCCCATCACTAGCTCTGCCCTGTCTCGCCCTCGTAGACCCCCTCTAGTTCCTACAGATTGATTCCTCCACTCACTCTTCCCTTGGGGGAGACATCACGCCTCTTGCTCCTCTGTATTCCACTGTGTCCACAGGCCTGGCCCACCTTCTCGTCTGCTCCCCGGGCCACCCAGCCCTCTCCTGCACCCCCTGTCCCCTCTCCCATCTTTCAGAAACCCGCTCTGAGAGTCTGGCAGCAGCGGGTCCGGGAGTCTGGAGCCTTGCCCATGGCGGGTTGGTTGTGGGACACAGAATAGGAGACAACAGCCAGCCTGGGGTCCTGCTCTTGAATACAGGGGAGGGGAAGCCAGCCAGACTGTGTCCCTGGGTGCTCCTCCTGCATTGGGGGTCCTGCCACCGGCAGAGCGACCCCCATCCGGCTCAGGCAGGACAGGGTGTAGGGCAGGCTGTGCAGACCTTTGGTACAGGCCGAACTCACACTGAACAGGGCCACTTACAGACACAGAACTCGTAAACCCACCTAGACAGTCCCCTTAGCCCCAGCACCCAGATCCTTCTGAATAGGTGTGAAGCCCAAGAAACCTTTTGACTGCCTGTGCGTTCCTGCCCTAGACAACAGGGCTTCGAGGTTATCTCTGGGATGGTCAGACTGTGTGCAGTCAGCTGGGGTGATGTCCCTCAGTACTGGGCTGGGTTGGGGGACCCAGAGCTTCTACCCACCCCTGGTGACCTTCTTTTCTTTCCAGGAGAACAAGGGGTCTGTGGAAATCATGAGAAAGGACTTGAATGACGCCCGGGACCTGCATGGCCAGGCAGAGTCAGCAGCTGCAGTGTGGAAGGCAAGTGGGGGGGACCTGGGGCAGCCTAGAATGAGGGGACTGTGGGCTCAGGGCTCTAGACAAAGGGACCACCAGGCCAAGTGGGCCAGGCCTCTGAACTGCTCAGCTGGTTGGTTGGAGGAGGGGCCTCTGGACTTTAGTGAGCTTCAGGGTATTTTTTTAGGATGTGTTTGTATTTCTCATATAGAATCTAGCCAAAGCCAGTGGAAGCCTTTTTCTCCTCACATTTTACCTGTAGGCGATGGCAGCATCAGACTTACTTTTTTTTTTTTTTTTTCCCCAAGAGACAGAGCCTCACTTCATTACCCAGGCTGAAGTGCAATGGCATGATTGTAGCTCACTGCAGCTCGAACTGGCCTCAGGCGATCCTCCCACCTCAGCCTCTGGGACTATAGGCATGTGCTACCACACCTGGTTAATTTTAAAATGCTTTTCTAGAGGTGGGGGTCTTGCTGTGTTGCCCAGGCTGGTCTCAAACTCCTGACCTTAAGCGGTTCTCCCGCCTTGGCCTCGCAAAGTGCTAATTTTTTTTTCTTTTTTAGAACACATCTGTAATTTTCTGTGGTCCTCTTGTTCTGATCTGAGAGTTGCTCATTATTTTTTAGAGGCTAGAAGTCCAAGATCAAGGAACTGGCAGATTTCCTGTCTGGTGAGGGCGCTTCCTGGTTCATAGATGGTGCCTTCTCACTGTGTCCTCACATGGTGGAAGAAGTGAGGGTGTCTCTGGGGTCCTTTGTGTAAGGACACTGATTCCGTTCTTGAGAGTTCCACCCTCACAACCTCATCACCTCCCAAGGGTCCTGCCTCCTAACGCCATCACCTGAGGGATGAGGATTTCAGCATGGGGATTTGGGGAGGACACAGACATTCAGACCACAGCAGCGTTACTTTCCTTGGGTGCCTTCCACAGTATTATATCCCAAGGGGATATTCCACTAGATTCTTTTAGGTTACTCACCAGTAAAGCTCTTTAGTCGTTTAAACTCTATTTGGTGACTTTTTCCTCGTGTGGTAAAAACCTGTGTGCCATTTTCTCTGCGTTTCATAAATTCCTGCCTCCTTCTTTTAACCTGAAAGACAGAGTGCTTTTCACAGGTGCAGCAGCTCTTGGGTAACTGGCTGCACCTCGAGGCTGAGGCCCATGTTTTTACCCCAGCTTGAGGCTGAGGTGGGCTCTGTGCTCCTGGTGCTGCCAAGCCCTTGCCTGCTATCCACAGGCCTGAGGTGCAGGCCTCCCTCAGACAGTGACGGGTTACACATGGGGTCCCTGATGCCAGTCAGACCGCTGGCACTCCACACTGCCCTTGGGGCTGCTCTGAACTTCTCCTTGCCTTGTGAGCGGTCAACACTGCCCAGTGCAAGTGAGGCTGGAAGGCTTTGGGGACCTCCAAGTTTTCAGTAACCCTGTGTTACCCCAAGGGAATTGTTTTGCCCACAGATTTTAGCAGGTTGGAGCTTTCAATCTGTCCTGTTTTGGGGGTTGGTGGCTTAGATGCTGGGATGAGAGAAGCCACCTAAATCCAAAGGAAGGAGTTTGCAGCGTGTCGCATCAGCCAACCAGCAGACACCCAGCTGTCATTTGCATTCTCAGCAACAAAAGCCTGGGCCTCTCATGACTATGGCTGTCACCTGCCCTGTGTGGCCCAGGGCCAGGTGGAAGCCATCCATGACTGAGTAAAATCAGAGTAGCATCCTGCTCTGCTCTCCTGTTTGCAAGGTTAGGAGTTGGCTGAAAACCAGCTGAAGAGTGGCAAGTGTGAATGCTATTTGTTGAAGGCTGATGGGATGGTTTTCAGCCATTGGAGTTCTGGTGTGGGCACAGCAGGGACAGTTGCTGGCAAGATGGGTGTGTGTCCTGCCCTGACAGTCACGTGCCTGACAGGCTCTAGACCTAGCAGGGCCACTCAAGGATTTACTGTCCCCTTGGCCATGGGAGATGGGAGAGGGACAGTCTTCATGTGCAGCTGAGCACTGCAGTGTAGGGGAGAAAGAACTCTATTTCTCCCCTTTTAGGGCCCCAGGCTGGGCGGGAGAATTAAACTGACATAAGCTAAACTAACAGGGTCAGGTGCAGTGGGCATGCCTGTAATCCCAGCAACTTGGGAGGCTGAGGTGTAGGAGGATTGCTTGAGGCTAGGAGTTCAAGACCAGCCTGGGTAACATAGTGAGACCACCATCTATACAAAAATTAAGAAATTAGCCAGGTGTGGTGTTGCATCTGTGGTCCCAGCTACTTGGGAGGCTGAGGTGGGAGGATCACTTAAGCCCAAGAGGTTGAGGCTGCAGTGAACTGTGATGGCACCACTGCACTCCAACCTGGGTGACAGAGTGAGGCCCTATCTCAAAAAAAAAAAATAATAAAGGGAGATGGGTTAATGGGAGAAAAAACATAGGATTTTTTTTTTTTTTTTGAGATGGAGTCTTGCTCTGTTGCCCAGGTTGGAGTGCAGTGGCGTGATCTTGCCTCACTGCATCCTCCACCTCCTTGGTTCAAGTGGTTCTCTTGCCTCAGCCTCCCGAGTAACTGCGACTACAGGTGTGCACCACCACGCCTGGCTAATCTTGTATTTTTAGTGAAGATGGGGTTTCACCATGTTGGCCAGGCTGGTCTTGAACTCCTGACCTCAAGTGATCCAACCACCTCAGCCTCCCAAGGTGCTGGGATTACAGGTGTGAGCCACCGTGTCCAGCCAGGCATATTAATTTAACACAAGTTTTATACAGCACAGGCTCCCTTATAATGAAATGAAGACTCAAAGTGGCAAAATTAAATCACTTATATACTGACTTGGACAAAGACTAGCCACTTGTAAAAAAGCAACTACATGATGTGGGGACGCTTGAAAGAGTTGTTTTCACAAGGTCTGTACCAAATTCTGTCGGCCTTGACTTCCTGTTGTCCTTGATGATAAAATCATTTTATTTGATATGGGGAGGGCGTCTTTCACTTGGGAATTTCATTTGCTTTTAAGAAGCAGAATGGAGGTCAGGGTGATCTTGCACTGTTTTTTGATTTTTTTTAAAAAAAGGCCTTGCTCTGTTGGCCCAGGCTGGAGTGCAGTGGTATGATCATAGCTCACTGCAGCCTCAAACTCCTGGGCTCAAGTGATCGTCTTACCTCAGCCTCCGGAGTTGCTGGGACCATAGGTGTGCACCACTATGCCTGGCTAATGTTTTTGATTTTTAGTAGAGATAGGTTTTCACTGTTGCCCAGGCTAGTCTCGAACTCCTGGGCTCAAGCAATCCTCCCACCTCAGCCTCCCAAAGTACTGTGATTACAGGCATGAGGCACCGTGCTTGGCCTCTTCTGTTATTGTTTTTTTTTGTTTTTTGTTTTTTTTTGGCTCACTGCAACCTCTGCCTCCCAGGTTCAAGCGATTCTCCTGCCTCAGCCTCCCAAGTAGCTGGGACTACAGGCGTGTGCCACCACACCCAGCTAATTTTTGTATTTGTAGTAGAGACGGGGTTTCAGCAGGTTGGCCAGGATGGTCTTAATCTCCGGACCTCATGTTCTGCCTGCCTCAGCCTCCCAAAGTGCTGGGGTTATAGGCGTGAGCCCCTGTGCCTGGCTTTTTTTTTTTTTTTTTGAGATGGAGTCTCGCTCTGTCGCCCAGGCTGGAGTGCAGTAGCATGAACTCGGGCTCACTGCAACCTCCGCCTCCCAGATTCAAGTGATTCACCTGCCTCAGCCTCCCGATTAGCTGGGATTACAGGTGTGCCACCACGCCTGGCTCATTTTTGTATTTTTAGTAGAGACGGGGTTTCACCATGTTGGTCAGGCTGGTCTTGAACTCCTTACCTCATGATCCGCCTGCCTTGGCCTCCTGGAGTGCTGGGATTACAAGCGTGAGCCACTGTGCCTGGCCTAATAGTCGATGTGCCTGAGCAGCATGTTTTGGAGTGGCATGTTCTTAACTCCTTCAAGAGCAAACAGGTTCCCCTTCCCCTGGGGAGGGTGGGTGAGGACACAGGTCTTTTCCTGCCACCCGTTTGCAGGGACACGTGATGGACCGTAGGAAGAAGGCACTGACCGACTACAAGAAGCTGCGGGCCTTCTTTGTGGAGGAGGAGGAGCATTTCCTGCAGGAGGCTGAGAAGGAGGAGGGGCTCCCTGAGGACGAGCTGGCTGACCCCACTGAGCGGTTCAGGTCACTGCTGCAGGCGGTCTCAGAGCTGGAGAAGAAGCATCGCAACCTGGGCCTCAGCATGCTGCTGCAGGTGCGGGAGCCCCGCTGGGTGTGCCCACCATCGGGCCAGGGTGGACGCAGGCAGCAGCGAGCCATTGGGGGACCATTGCCCGAAGTCAAGGCTTAAAAGCCCAGCCTGACTCCCACTGCCGTGGCCTTGCAGGGCTGAATTTCGGGAATGGGTGGGTGGTCAGGGAAGGTGATGGGAAGGGGTTTTAAGTTGAGGAGGGTCTGAGGTGTCCCTGACCTTCACAAAGGAGGGCACTTGGCATCCCAAGTGCCCGAGCATGGAAGGCTCCTGCCTCGCCCTGGGGTCCTGAAGGCAGAAGCAGCCAAGAAACCCAACCTCAGGGCTTTTCTTCTGCCTCTGCCCAGGGCCTGGCCTGAACCCCAGACCCTGCAGCAACCCAGATGGCCCTGAACGGTTCAGTTGCCCGTGCCAGCCATAGGTGACAAGGCTTTGGCCCTGGGGAGACGGAAGTCTGGGCCAGGCCCTGGGTTTGTTGTGCTCAGGACAGTACCTCATGCGCTGTCTCATGTGCTCTCTCTCTCTTTTTCGCTCTCTCCTTTTGCCTCTGTCTCTGCCTCTGTGTGTCTCTTTCTCTTTTTGTCTCTCTGTCTTTCCCTCTCCCCTCCCATGCAGTGATGGCGCCAACCCGCAGCAGTCCCAGAGCTGGAGGCAGGAGGATGGATCCTCATCTCCATGGGAAGTGTCAGCGTATGGCTGCCAGGGAAGCGTGGCAGGTGCCTGGCCTTGGGTCCATCTACATAGTTGCGTGTTTCAACAATGTCCATTTATCCTTCACCCCGAGGCGTGTTTTGGGGGCTGCAAACACCTCCCGGTAGAGGCTGGACCTGAGGACCCTTCCCACCTGTGCCCGTCCCTTCCTGAAGTCCTAGCCACAGCCCATCCTCCATGAGTCCCGGCAGCTCTGGGTCATGCCCTTCCCTGGTCACCCATCTGCCCCTCACCTCGTCATCCAGGGACCCAGACCCTGCACCTTCCATGTGGGCCCACAGATCCTTGGCAGGTACCTGAGGTGCACCATTGAGTGTCGGATTTGGGGTTAGCATCCAGAAAGAAGAATGCGCCTGAGGCTCTGTGAAGGCTGGAACTCAGGTTTTCAGGGAGAGAAAGGAAGACTGGATTGCACCTTGATGCCTCCTGAGGAGGCGGCCCCCTTCTTGAGGTGGGCGTGGGCCCCGCCCAGCCTTATCCAAGTCGCTCTGTCCACCTCCCCCTTCCTGGCCCCAACCCCACTCCTGTGCCTCCCAGGAGCCCTCCCTGTGCTCCACCTGCCTCTGCAGAAGGAAGCCTCCTCCTCTGTTTCCCTGGGTGAGGGGGCTGGCAGGTGGCTAACCCCATTTAGCATCTCCAGGCCCTGCCATGGTGTCTCATCTTGCTGTTCTCTCTAGCTCTTTCCCTCCTCCCATTTCCTTTAATAGTTGAATTTTGCAAAGCTTGTAGCAGTTAGCTCAGTTGCCTGCAGCATCCTTGTGTGTAGATAAATTAGTCGACAGAAACTCAGCACTGGGGACAGGATTGCAAAGTCGGGGACATAGATGCAGACAGATGTTGAGATTCGGGGATAGCTGGGCTTGTGAGCGGTGCCCATTTCCAGATGGAGCCTTTCAGCCCTTCCGAGTCCCTGGCCCTTGGTGCGATGTCTGTGAGTTTGACCTGCCCAGCGACTGGGCTGGCTCAATGCTGAATAAAGTGGGTTTGTGTCAGCTCGTTTGCTTCGTCTCCGTGTGTCCACCTGGCCTCTTCCCCCTGCCCTGGCCACCCTCCAGTGTCAAAGGAAAATTCCTCGTGACACTCGCTAAAGCACGGTGAGGAGGACTTTGTTTGGGACCATTGAGATGGGTGTGGAACCCTTTCCTTGGGGCCTGGGGTGAGATGGGGCTCCACCCCGACATAGCAGGGCAGGGGTTGGAGAAGCGAGGAGCAGTATAGGGTCCATGGGTGGGAATGACTATGAGGAGACATCAGGGCTGAGGGGGCTCTAGCTAAACCCACCTCACAGAGTCCTTGCTGCAGGCAGGCAGGGCGATCAGACATTGGCTGCAAACGGTCAGAGAGGAACCCAGTCAGGTACCATTGAGGGTGGTCAGATACTATGGTTAAACCAAATTAGGGTTCTTGCTAAAACTGGATCTCTTAAGAAAGGGCAAAGAGGGCCCTAGGAGAAGATTCCAGAGCCTGGCCAGAGTTTGGCCAAGTAGAGAATCTTTGTCAGCACGCCAACAACATCCCGACCCTGAGACCTCCAGTTTGTCTTTCTCACTGTCTCCGCCTGCTGCAGTCCGCTGTCATCCCTGAGCATCCCTGCCCCTGCCCTGCACACCTGTGATGCTTGCCCGGACAGGTCCTGATGGCACAGAGTCTCCCACAACATCAAAGTGTCTCCACATCACCAGGTCTGACAGTGGCTTCACCATCCTCACCTAACCTAGCTGACCAGCAACATCCCACCCTGTCAATCACAACCTCTTTCTATTTAAGAAAATTATATATTTATGGGGCACAGTGTGATGTTTTGATATCTATGTACATTGTGGAGTGACAAGCAGATTAATGTATCCATCTCATGTTTTTTTTTGTGGTGAGAACATTTGAAATCTACACTCAGCAATTTCAAATACAGTCATCCCTCTGTGCCTAAGGGGGATTGGTTCCAGGACCCCCTCATGGATACCAAAATCCGCAGATGCTCAAGTCCCCTGCAGTCAGCCCTCCCTCTGCACATATGTGGGACAGTCAGATACTGAGGGCCAACTGCGTACAGTACACGGTTATCAGCTGAAGTCACCATGCTGTGCAATAGACCCTGAGTTTATTCTTGTATAGTAGGAGCTCTGTACCCTCTGACTAGAATTTCCCCAAATCCTCTTGTCTCAGCCCCTGCTAACCACCGTTCTACTTTCTAATTCTATAAATCAACATTTTGATTCCACATATAAGTGAGATCATGCAATATTTGTCCTGTTTCTGGCTTATTTCACTTAATATAAATGTCCTGTAGATTCACCCATGTTGCAAATGGCAGGGTTTCTTTTTTTTATGGCCAAATAGTATTCCATGATGTGTATACACCACATTTTCTTAAGCCATTTATCCACTTTATCCCTTTATCACTTTGCTTCTAGACCATGTAGGTTGATTCCATATCTTGGCTGTTGTAAAAGTGCTCTAAGAAACACAGGAGTGTGGGTATCTCTTCCATATATTCATGTCGTTTCCTTTGGGAAAATACTTAGCAGTAGGATTGCTGGGTCACGGTACTCTTTTTAAGTTTTTGAATAACCTCCATATGCTTCTCCATAATGGCTATAATAATTTACATACTCGCCAACATTTATTTTCTTTGAAATTAGTCATTCTAAGAAGTGTGAGATAATCTCATTGTGATTTGGTTTACGTTTCCCTGATGATTAACGATGTTGAGCATTTTTTTATATACCTGTTGGCCATTGGTGTGTCTTCCTTTGAGAAGTGTCTCTTCAGGTTCTTTGCTCATTTTTTAGTCGTTTATTTGCTTTCCTGCTATTGAGTTTGAGTTCCATGTATATTTTGGATATTAACCCCCTACCTAATGTATGGTTTGCAAATACTCTATCCCGATTTGTGAGTTGTCTTCACTCTGTTAATGATTTCCTTTGCTGTGCAGAAGCTTTTTAGCTCTATGCAATCATGTATGTTTATTTTTCTTTTGTTGCATGTGCTTTTAGGGTCATATGCAAGAAGTGATACAACCCTAAAACCTAGGCCAGTGTCATGGAGTTTTTCACCTGTGTTTTCTTCTACTGGCTTTACAGTTTCAGACCTTACAATTAAGCCCTTGTCTGTTTTGAATGGATTTTTGTGTAGGGACATTCCCTCCACAAGGGCTTCCTCTGGCCTTGCTGATGCTCCTCCGTCTCCCTTGTGTCCTCTCCACTCCACCCTCTTCATGTGGAAGGACCCTTGGCATCCTCGTGTGGCCTCTCTGTCCTATCCAGCCCCCCATGGTGACCTCACACTTGCCTCTCCGACGTGGGTCTCTCTTCCAAACCCTCTTCCAGGTCCAACCACTTCCTCCATCCCAGACTCGCCCAGGGGCCCAATCCCTGCAGTCCTCAGACATCTCAGAGCTGTCTCTGAGTTGTTTTCTCTAACAGTCCACAGTAGGTCTGCAAAGGAATCCTGCAGGCTTTTCCTGTAGCCAAAGACCTTGACCTCATCTTACCTGCTCCCCGCCAGTCCCCCACCGTGGCCCACTGGCACTGTCCTCTCCTGCCCAGGAGACCTGGGGACCTCATTTCCTCCCACTGCTCCAACAATGCATTCTCAACCCAGCAGGTAGATGGGTTTCTACTTTAAAATATGTAGGATGAACCAGTCTGGTGATCCGATGTACAACAGGAGGAATGTAGGTAATAAAATTGCACTGTTTTGGGAGTTCCTGCTAAATGACTAGACTGGCTGCTCTTGCCACAAAATCCTAAAAGTGGTTGACTCTGGGAGGTGATGGGAATGTTAATTGCTCCCTTGTAGTGACCATTTTGCTATCTGTTTGTACTTTGTAACATCACGTTGCATACCTTAAATATACACAATGAAATTTATTAAAACAATGAAAATAAAAACTAAGCAAGAGCCTGCCCCCGCTGCACTCAAGGCCCTGCAGCAACTCAGATTAATTCCGGGAAAGCTTCGCAGTGGCCTGGGAAGTGCTACATAATCCACCCCGAGCTGTTCCTCTCTCGTCACCACTGTGCCCCCTGCTCCCTGCAGACCCAGCATGATGGCCTCTCTGTTCTTCAGCAAGCCAGGTGGGCCCTGCCTCGGCCTCTGATCTCCAGGGAACGTTTCTCCCCCATACCTGTGTGGCGGTTGCCCCTCTCCCTCAGGTCTGCTCCCACAGGGTGTTTTATAGAAATGGCTTGAAACACACGCCCTTCCTCAGCCCTTGACCACGCAAGCTCTGAGGAGCCACTGGTGTCCCTGTGGCTTTGCTGCAAGCAGATCTCTCTGGTCAAGGGCAGCCCTAGGCAGGAGGATCTCCGAGGCTGGCTGTGGGTGACATGTGGAAGGAAACTGAGGCCAGGCACTGCATAGAGAAGCAACAGTTTGTTTGCTGGAAGGTAGGGGACACATTCTCAAGACACTGATGTGTTTGTCCAGTACCTCAATACTTTTTTCTCAACTCTTATTTTCAGAGCTTTGTGGGAAAGCCGTGGATAGTTGGGACCCAAAGGTCGTTTTCAGTTTCAGGATCCTGTGGCCAAAGAGAGGAGATAAAAATGCTTGGGGCCATTTTACCTTCTACATTACCTAACTGAGTAGCTGTTATTTCATGAGGTTGACAACAGCAAAATATAAGGAGATGCTTAAACTATTTAGTAACTGGAGAATCATAATTAAAACCATAATGAGATACTGCTTTAGCTCGGGGTGGGTTGGGGCGGGGGTGGTTCGGGCGGGTGGTGGGAACTGCAGTACTAGGTGATGTTGAAGTCTGAGTGATGATGGCACATTAGGTGAGCCCAGAGGTGCTGTGAGGAGTGTAGAATAAGGCCGCTGCTTTGGAGTGCAGTCTGGGGTCAAACTAAAAGGCATACCTTGGAGAAACCATGGGTTTGCTTCTAGACCATTGCAATACAGCAAATACTGCAATAAAGCAAGTCCCATGAAATGTTTGGTTTCCAAGTGGATATAAAATGCTTTTATAGGCTGTAATGTAGTCTACTAAGTATGCAGTAGCATTATGTCCAAAAAAGCCAATGTATTTACCTTAATTTTAAAATACTTTGTTGCTAAAAAATGCTAATGATCATCTGAGTGTTCAGTGAGTTGCCATCTTTTTGCTGGGGGAGGGTCTTGCCTCAATGTTGGTGGCTGCTGACTAATTAGGGTGGTGGCTGCTGGAGTTTGGGGTTGCTGTGGCAATTTCTTAAGACAATGAAGTTTGTCACATCAATTGACTCTTCCATTCAAAAGACTTCTCTGTAGCATGTGTTGCTGTTTGATAGCAGTTTATCCACATAACATCTTTAAAAATTAGAGTCACTCTTCTCAAACCCTGCCACTGCTTTATCAACTAAGTCGATGTCAATTCTAAATCCTTTGTTGTCATTTCAACCGTGTGCACAGCATCTTCACCAGAAGTAGATTCCATCTCAAGAAAACACTTCCTTTGTTCATCCATAAGAAGCAACTTGTCATCCATTCATGTTTTCTCATGAGACTGCAGCAATTCAGTCCCATCTCCAGGCTCCACTTCCAATTCTCGTTCTCTTGCTGTTTCCACCACATCTGCAGTGACTTCCTCCCCTGAAGTCCGCGATCGCTCAGAGTCATCCATGAGGGCTGGAATCAACATCTTCCAAACTCCTGTTCATGTTGCTGTTTTGACCTCCTCCCATGAATCATGAATGTTCTTAAGGCATCTAGAATGGTGAATCCTTTCCAGCAGGTTTTTAAAAATTTTCTCCCAGATCCATCAGAGGAATCATTGTCTAAGGCAGCTGTAGCCTTATGAAATGTCTTAAATAATAAGACTTGAAAGTTAATTATGGAAGTTAACTTGAAAGTTAATAAGACTTGAATGTTGTGTTAATGGCTATTTTAATATTTTAATGGACTTAAAATAGTAAACCATGCAGTAAACAGATGTGCTGTCATGTAGGCTTTGTTGTTTCATTTATACAGCACAGGTAGAGTAGATTGAACATAATTCCTAAGGGCCTTAGAATTGTTGTAATCAGTGAATGAGCATTGGCTTTAATTTGAAGTCGCTAGCTGCATGAGCCCCTAACGAGAGAGTCACCCTGTCCTTTGAAGCTTTGGAGCCAGGCATTGGCTTCTTTCTAGCTATGAGAGTTCTGGATGGCATCTGCTTCTAATAGAAGGCTGTTTTGTGTGCATTGAAAATCCATTGTTAGTGTGGCCCCCTTCATCAGTGATCTTAGCTGGATCTGCTGGAGAACTTGCTGCAGCGCCTTCATCAGCTCTTGCTGCTTCACCTTGCACTTTTATGTTACAGTGATGGCTTCTTTCCTTAAACCGCATGCTTTTCTTCTGCAGCTTCCTCGCTTCTCTCAACCTTCATAGAATTGAAGAGAGGATCTTGCTCTGGATTAGGCTTTGGATTAAGGAAATGTTGTGGCTGGTTTGATTTTCTATTCAGACCGTGCACACTTTCTGCATATCTGCAATAAGACTGTTTCGCTTTTTTATCATTCGTGTGTTCACTGGAGTACTTTCAATTTCCTTCAAGAACTTCTTTGCATTCACAGCTTGGCTGACTTTGGCACAAGTAGCGTCTTTCTGCTTTGGATGTGCCTTCCTCACTAAGATTGATCATCTCTAGCCTTTGCCTTAAAGTGAGAGGTGTGTGACTCTTCCTTTCACTTCAACACTTAGGGGCCATTATAGGGTCATTAATTGGCCTAATTTCAGTATTGTTGTGTGCCAGGGGATAGGGAGGCCTGGGGGGAGAGAGAGAGACAGGGGAATGGCTGGTCTGGCGAGCAGTGAGGATGTACATGCCATTTTTCCATTAAGTTTGCTGCCTTGTATGGACGCAGTTCTCGGCATCCCTAAAGAATTTCAAAGGTAACATGAAAGATCCCTGATCACAGATCACCAGAACAAAAGGAACAATAACAAAAAAGCTTGAAATATTGCAGGAGTTACCAAAATGAGACACAGACACCAAGTGAGCACATGCTGCTGCGAAAATGCCACAGGTCAGCTTGCTCAACGCATGGTTGCCACCCACCTTCAATTTTTAACAAATGCAGTATGCGAAGTGCAGTAACATGACGTATAGGCTGTATATGAAAGGCAGTTAGACCAACCGGACGCTAGGGGGAGCCAGTCCCCAACACCGGGCTTGTTTCTCACACCAGCGGCATGTCTGTCGGGTGAGTTGTTCCCAAAACCACCTCCGGTTCTATAACTCACTAGAAAAGCCCCCAGAACCCACTGAAAGCTGCTACGCTTTCCGTTACAGTTTATTATGGGGAACGGAGACAACTTTAAGTCAGCCAAGGGAGGAAACCCATGGGGGAGTCCGGGAGAGGTAACAGAGCTTCCACTGTCCTGTCCCCGTGGAGTCTGGGCTGTGCTACCTTCCGGGCACCCTGTGTGACTGCACGGGGAGTTCTGCCAACCAGGGACACTGCCCAGCCTTAGAATCCTGGGTCTCTTCTGGCATCCAGCACCTAGGGATGGCTGACTTCCCACATGGCCAGTCTTATTCTCCAGCCTCAGAGGAAGTCGAACTGCAGGACTCAAAGGGCCCCTACCCCATATCACATTACTGCCGCTGGGCTTGGCTCAGGGACTCCCGCCCCCATGTCACAGTGTTCTCTTCAATGCAGCCAACCTACCCTAAACCACATTATGGGACTGTCCAGTGTGACCCAAGGCCACCAGGCAAACAAAGATCCTCCTGTCAGGCATGGCATCCCAAGGGCTTTGAGGTCACTTCCCAGCAGCAGAGTGCAAGGGCAGGGGGGTCTTCTTGGGAACAGCTCAGTTGTGGACTATGCAATTTGCATGCCCACACTGTGGTCTGAAAGTGTCCCACCCTCCACATTAGTACGTTGAAATCCTCACCTTCAAGATGATGGTGTTATGACATGGAGCATTTGGGAGGTGATGAGTTCATGAATGGGATTACTGCCCTTATAAAAGGGACCCCAGAGAACTCCCTCATCTCTTACACCATGTGAGGACTCAGTAAGAAGGTGCTGTCTATGAACCAGGAATTGACCTCACCAGCCACTGGATATGCTGGTGGCTTGATCTTGGACTTCCGGCCTCCAGAGCTGTGAGCAGCACACTTTGGTGGTTTCTAAGCTGCCCAGGCTGTCCACATGGACTGGGATACTATGTATTGCATCAGTTCCACCCCTGGGCTGTTATGCCAAAGAGATGCCCACAGGGTTCCGTGAGGGCACAGGCATGGGATGGTTACAGAGCCATTGGTTGCTGTGGTGACAGGTCCTCACTGCTGAGGATGTGGAAAGGTGAATATGGTGGAGGCCTCAGTGGTAACTGAACTGAGTAAAAATTGTTCTGCTACAAGGGCCTGCACATGGGGTGTCCTTGACAAGAGATGTGCACATGGGATTTGCACATGGTGGTGCCCTAGGTTGTGTGTATGTGTGCATGGATCAGAGAACTCCAGGAAGAGCCCATTTTGCTGACGATTGATTCCTAAATGCAAATGCAACTTCTTCCAAGATGCAACGTGCAGAAGAGGGGGGGCAGGCCAACAGGCTATTGCCATTCCTGAGAACCGGGCTTACCTTTTTGGAAACCTGTGGATAGACTGCCCACCCAATTGCTGTTGGTGGTAGGATGCCCCCAAGTCTCGTTCTGCTGCAGGAGAGTGGGGTCACTGAACACAGAGCTATCTACAGCTGCAGAGGCTGTCTGGCAAGCACAGGGCTGTGGATACTGCACCCACCAATGGGCTGAAGGACTTTGCAGCTCAGGAGCCTCATTGGCTGTGCCAGAGTGCGGTTTGTCCAATCTATATCCCTCCCTTTCCCCTGTAAATTTTGAGCCCTCAAAATCATCTTTAGAGAAAGGCATAGACCTGTCTCCTAGGCTCATCCTTAACTTTGGCAAATACATTTTCTAAGGTGATTGACACTTGTCTCGTCATTTTCCCCTATTGGCAGGTCCCTCTCATAAGGAAACTAATCCCATTTGTGAGGCTCCACTTTCATGACCCAATCACCTCCCAAAGGCCCCACCTCCTAATACCATCACCTTGGGGGTAAAGATTTCAATATCTAAATTTGGAGAGTGGGACACAAACATTCAGATTGTAACCCCAGTGACTGGATTTAGGGCCCACCTGAAATCCAGGATTATCTCAATCCAAGATTCCTAATCAAGTCTGCAAACAGGAAGACCTGTTTTTCAAATTGGATCACATTTGTAAATTCACGGAAGTGTCATTTTGGAGGGTTACCATTTAGTCCTCTCTGCGGGGTGTCTTAACTTCAATCCTCTTGGAGGCCATCTGTTGAGAAGTGTGTATGTGCGTCATATATCCATGTTATAGATGAGGAGATGGAGGCTCAGGGACATTAAGCAGCCCCGCATCCCACAGCTAGGGGCTGCAAAGTCAGGACTGAAGCCCACTGGAGGACCCCTGTGCCCTTAAGAGAAATGTGGGGGTGGCGGCTGGACCGAGGAAGTGGATTAACCGCAGTAGATAGCGCAGTAGAGGTGAATGGAGCTACAGAGGCGGCTGGCTCCCTGCGGGCACTTTTGGGATGAGGGAACCTGCAGCCCTGGCTCCCGGGGTGGGCCATGTGCCACTGGGGTTGCCCTTTACTGTGTGATGCCATAGGCTACCTGGGGAGGTTCCTGGCCCCAACACCACCAAACGCTCCCCCTTCCTTTTCTCTGGATTTTGTTTTTGCTTTACATATATTTTTAATTAACACATAATAATTGTACATATCTGTGAGGTTTTGTTTCTGTAATTCCTTCCTTCCTGTCTGGTGCATAGGGAGGTGCCCCATAAATGTCTTCAGTGAGGGAGTGACTGCATTGCCCCACGCTCTGCTCATCCTAGCAGGTGATGGGGTCTTTCTCCCCACCCCTCAGAGCAGGTTTTACACTTTCAGGTTTGAGGAAAAAGCATTTTGAGAATTGTTATGGGTTCCATTTTGTATCCCCTGCCCCCCAGTCATCTGTTGAAGTTCCAAACCCAGGACCTCAGAATGTGACTCTAATAAGCCCCCCTTATCCTTGGGGGATACATTCCATGACCCCCAGTGGATGCCTGAAACTGAGGATAGTACCCAATCCTACACAGCCTGTGCTTTTTCCCATACATACATAGCTATGGTAAAGTTTATACAATTGGCACAGTAAGAGATTAAGAACAATAACTAATAATAAAATTAGTGGGGTGTGGTGGTGCCTGCCTGTAGTTTCATCTACTTGGGAGGCTGAGGCATGAAGATCACTTGAGCCAAGGAGGTAGAGACCAGCCTGGGCAACAAAGTGAGATGTTGTGTGTAAAAAATATATAAAAATTTGAAAAAGGTAAATAAACTAGAATGATTATGATAATATACTGTAATAAAAGTTATGTGAATATGGTCTCTCTGTCCTGCAAAATATCTTAACAAAAATAACTACAGTGGACCGTGGGTAACTGAAACTGCGGGTGAGGAGGACTATGATATTTGGAGATAGGGTCTTTTGAGAAGTAATTAAGGTTAAGTAAGTTTATTGGGGTGGGCCCTAATCCAGTAGGACTGGTATCCTTATAACAAGAGGAGATTAGGATGCAGAGACACCCAGAGGGAGGACCATGTGAGGACACTGGGAGGAGAGGACTATCTGGTAGCCATGAAGCGAGGCCTGAGGGTGAACCAATGCTGTCTACACCTTGATCTTGGACTTCCAGATCAAGGAAAGAAATAAATGTCTGTTGTCTGAGCCACTCAGTTTGCAGTGCTGTGTTAGGCAGCTCTAGGAAATGGATAGAAGAGCTGATTAAAAATGCACATTCCTGCCACTCCATGGAACTGACTTCCTAAGTCTGCACTGGGGCCCAGAAATCTGCAGGACAGGACCCTGCTCTAAGGTTCTTAGAATCCACACTGAGAAACACTAATTCCAGTTTAGTCTCACAACAGCAAAGAAGTGAGGAGAGAAGAGAGTTTCTCAAACTTCATTTCACTGTGCCCCCCAGAAGGAACCTTTTAAGACTTTTTTTTCCTCATTGTCACCACGACCCTGCAGCTTCCACAGCACAGGTACTGTGTATCTGTTTATGTGCCAGGTCCTTCAGAGGCTGCCAGCCACTGTGATGCCTTTAGCCCCTGAGAACAAATTCTCACCCCCTGGGGAGGCATGTCATTCCCATTGAGAATGCATAAAATAGAACAAGAATTGCTGTCCACTTTTTTTGTATGCATATGTACACATATGCACATGCACACACAGATCTCCATTGAGACATAGAACATATCATTATACAGTTCACAAGGAAAGTGCTGCTTAAAAGAATCTCAACCAGAGCACAGAGAATGGGAAACTGTTATAGGATGGAGATGTGTCAGCCATGGAATTACACCTAGCAGAATGGCTGGCTGCAGATGGAACTGCAGGGGAAACTGGTGGATTTGGGGGTCCCAGAGTTAGGCCCCGAGCTAGTCTAATGCTTCTTAGGCCCTCCATCTGTGCAGGGGACCCTATTGCTCTTCTGCAAGCTTTCTGTGAGGTTAGAACGAAGGAGCAGTGGCCTTTGCATGTGCCCTCCAGAGGTCATTACTGCAGTTGTAATTTCATCCTTACGGGGTGAGATCCAGGCTGGATTTGGGGTTGGTCACTCACTATGCATCCTGAGGCAGTGAGTTCCTTAAGTCTGGGGTGGGGGGGTGGAGCCAAGATGGCCAAATAGGAACAGCTCTGGTCTACAGCTCCCAGAGTGAGCGATGCAGAAGACGGGTGATTTCTGAATTTCCATCTGAGGTACCAGGTTCATCTCACTAGGGAGTGCCAGACAGTGGGTGCAGGACAGTGGGTGCAGCACACCGTGCGTGAGCCAAAGCAGGGCGAGGGATTGCCTCACTCAGGAAGCACAAGCGGTCAGGGAGTTCCCTTTTCTAGTCAAAGAAAGGGGTGACAGACGGCACCTGGAAAATCGGGTCACTCCCACCCTAATACTGCGCTTTTCCAACTGGCTTAACAAACGGCACACCAGGAGATTATATCCCGCACCTGGCTCAGAGGGTCCTACACCCACGGAGTCTCGCTGATTGCTAGCACAGCAGTCTGAGATCAAACTGCAAGGCAGCAACAAGGCTGGGGGAGGGGCGCCTGCCATTGCCCAGGCTTGATTAGGTAAACAAAGCAGCCTGGAAGCTCGAACTGGGTGGAGCCCACCACAGCTCAAGGAGGCCTGCCTGCCTCTATAGGCTCCACCTCTGGGGGCAGGGCACAGACAAACAAAAAGACAGCAGTAACCTCTGCAGACTTAAATGTCCCTGTCTGACAGCTTTGAAGAGAGTAGCAGTTCTCCCAGCACGCAGCTGGAGATCTGAGAACAGGCAGACTGCCTCCTCAAGTGGGTCCCTGACCCCCAAGTAGCCTAACAGGGAGGCACCCCCAGTAGGGGCAGACTGACACCTCACACGGCCGGGTACTCCTCTGGGACAAAACATCTAGAGGAACCATCAGGCAGCAACACTTGCTGTTCACCAATATCCGCTGTTCTACAGCCACCGCTGTTCTGCAGCCACCTCTGCTGACACCCAGGCAAACAGGGTCTGGAGTGGACCTCTAGCAAACTCCAACAGACCTGCAGCTGAGGGTCCTGTCTGTTGGAAGGAAAACTAACAAACAGAAAGGACATCCACACCAAAAACCCATCTGTACATCACCATCATCAAAGACCAAAAGTAGATAAAACCACAAAGATGGAGGAAAAACAGAGCAGAAAAACTGGAAACTCCAAAAAGCAGAGTGCCTCTCCTCCTCCAAAGGAGCGCAGCTTCTCACCAGCAACGGAACAAAGCTGGACAGAGAATGACTTTGACGAGGTGAGAGAAGAAGGCTCCAGATGATCAAACTACTCCGAGCTACAGGAGGAAATTCAAACCAATGGCAAAGAAGTTAAAAACTGTGAAAAAAAATTAGATGAATGTATAACTAGAATAATCAATGCAAAGAAGTCCTTAAAAGAGCTGATGAAGCTGAAAGCCAAGGCTCGAGAACTAAGTGAAGAATGCAGAAGCCTCAGGAGCTGATGCCATCAACTGGAAGAAAGGGTATCAGTGATGGAAGATGAAATGAATGAAATGAAGCAAGAAGGGAAGTTTAGAGAAAAAAGAATAAAAAGAAACGAACAAAGCCTCCAAGAAATATGGGACTATGTGAAAAGACCAAATCTACGTCTGATTGGTGTACCTGAAAGTGACGGGGAGAATGGAACCAAGTTGGAAAACACTCTACAGGATATTATCCAGGAGAACTTCCCCAACCTAGCAAGGCAGGCCAACATTCAGATTCAGGAAATACAGAGAACGCCACAAAGATACTCCTCGAGAACAGCAACTCCAAGACACATAATTGTCAGATTCACCAAAGTTGAAATGAAGGAAAAAATGTTAAGGGCAGCCAGAGAGAAAGGTCGGGTTACCCACAAAGGGAAGCCCATCAGACTAACAGCTGATCTCTCGGCAGAAACTCTACAAGCCAGAAGAGAGTGGGGGCCACTATTCAACGTTCTTAAAGAAAAGAATTTTCCACCCAGAATTTCATATCCAGCCAAACTAAGCTTCATAAGTGAAGGAGAAATAAAATCCTTTACAGACAAGCAAATGCTGAGAGATTTCGTATTTCTTTCTTTCTTTCTTTCTTTCTTTCTTTCTTTCTTTCTTTCTTTCTTTCTTTCTTTCCTTCTCTCTTCTTTCATCTGTCTGACAGGATCTGGCTCTGTCACCCAGGCTGGAGTGCAGTAGCACAATCATGGCTCACTGTAGCCTTAAACTCCTGGGCTCAAGCGATTTTCCCACCTCAGCCTCCTGAGTAGCTGGGACAACAGGCACACACCACCATGCCTGGCTAATTTCTTTATTTTTATTTTTTTGTGGAGATGGGGTCTTGCTATATTGCCCAGGGTGTCCTCAAACTCCTGGCCTCAAGCAATTTTCCCGCCTCAGCCTCCCAAAATGCTGGATGACAGCTGCAAGCCACCACAAGCAACTCTGTCATAATGCAGTCTTTATAACCAGCTGAGCACAATCTCTACTCTCAAAATAGGGCTCTGAAGTCTAGGAACAAGTCCTCAGCTCCTGAAATGACAGAGGAGGAAGTGAGTGAAGTGAATGAATGAAGGACACAGTCAATACTGAGAATAATCACAGTGATTGCAACTGTAAACCCTCCCTGACGCGGCCCTGCTCTGAATGCTACTCTGTTGGTCTTTCAGGATGGTATCAGCACTCCTAGCAGGGCTCACACCAGGTCCCTCAGCCCACACCCATCAGACTTGGGGTTCAAACTCAGATTGTCCGTTTTCAAGACAGAGCCCAACCAGCCTGCCTGAAATCAGCCAGTGAAGACTTAATTGAGGGATTGCTAGGAGACAGATGGTCTCACTGGGTAGATCATAATCGGGCAATGCCAGAGTGAGGGTCCCCACTGGCCACCCCATTCCTACTGTGTTTGAGGACACATGGACGAAGCCTCAGCTCAGGGCTTCGTGTTAGGGTCCTGGATTTGGGGTGGGGGGGCAGGATGTGCCTTGTCGGGGCTCCCTGCTCACCACGCCATGGCTCAGCCTTGTCGCTGCTGGTGGGCCGCCTCTGCTCCTTTTCTCTTCACTCCCTCTCTTCTTCCAGTGATGCTTTGTTCTTTTCCCTTTGACGTTTCCAGAAGATGCAGATGCCTCCAGCTATTACGAGTCCCATGGCAACAAGGATCAGAGGCAGAGCCGCTTTCCATGCCGTGAACTGGGAGCTTCTGGAAAAGGTAGCTGGAGAAGATTCCTAGAAGCCAGGAATATTGGGGTAAGAGAGTTTCTGTGTTCTGAGGTCAAACTTGCTAAAGAGTTGAGTAGTCCAGGGACATAATATTTGCAAATTACTGTGAAATAGTTTCCAAAATAGTATGTATTTGCACAGCTGGTCTATGGACCGAATGTCTGTGTCCCCCAAAGGGGTTGAAATCCCAATCCCTACGGTGATGATGTTAGGAGGTGAGGCCTTTGGGAAGTGATGAGGTCATGAGGGGGGAGCCCGTGTAACGGATATGATGGGAATGGTGCCCTTATAAAGGGGAGAGCCCAGAGAGCTCCCTCACCCCTTCCACCATGTGAGGACACAGTGGGAAGGCGCTGTCTATGAACCAGGAAGTGCCCTTGCCAGACACCAAATCTGCCACGCCTTGATCTTGGACTTCCCAGCTTACAAAACTGTGGGCAATAGCTATCTCTTGTTTCTAAGCCACCTGGTCTGTGGTATTTTGTTATAGGCACACAAATGGAGTAAGACAGTTGGGTTTAGACATATGCATAGGAAGTAGATATTAGATATCTATTTGTAGATAGACAAAGGGAGAAGTGATAAAAAGAAATATTGCAATAAGGTAAAAATATGGTGAATCTGGGTAAAGGGTGCACAGACAACTTCTCTATTAATCTTGCAAAGTTTCTGTAAGTTTGACATCATTTAGAAAAGTAAAAGTGAAAGTTTTTGTGAAAAGCTAAATTTGGAAACAACCAAGATATTTTTCAGTAGGTGAATGGATCAATAAACAATGGTCCATCCAGATCCTGGAACGTTATTCATTTCACAAAAGAAACAAGTTATCAAGGCATGAAAATACATGGAGGAAACCTAAGTGCGTACCACAAAGTGAGGGAAGTCAAAGTGAAGGGGCTACAGAGGCACTGTCCCAACTACAGGACATTCCAGAACACCTGGAAACTATGGAGACAGTGAAAACATCAGTGGTGGCCAGGAGTTAGGGGAGATGAATGAATGAGCGGAGCACGGAGGATTACGGGCAGTGACATTATTTTGTATGATACTATGACAGATATGTGGCGTTATATATTTATCTAGAACCATGGGACACCATGCCAAGAATGAGCCCTCATGAAAACTGTGCACTCTGGGTGCTGACGGCATTGTCAACGGAGGTTCATCAAACATGGTGGACGTTCCTTCTGGTGTAGGGTTTTTATGCTGGGGGAAGGTGTGTGAGGGGGTTAGGGGAAGATGGGAACTCTCTGGACTTTCTACTAAAATTTGTTGTGACCCTAAAACTGCTTTAAAAAATAAAGCCTATTTTAAAAAACCCTAAAAACTGTTGATATTAGGATGTACATTTCTTGTTCCCCCAAAGGCAAGGCTCTCCCCAGGGTCCCTGCACCCTTATCTCTGTTCCTCTTCAGTAATCAGCACCCAAACAGTGCACCTCCCGGGATGCCCCAGCCATGTGAGGACAGGGACCTGCCACCCATCCCTGCTTGCCACAAACCCCACAGCTGTCTCTTAATGTCCCCAGTGTCCAGGGCCACGGAATCCTGTGCTCAGTGATTGTGAGGACAGAACGGAATAGAGGACTCACCAGGCAGGTGGCTCTCAGCCACCTTCCTCCTTTCAGGGAGGAGGGGGCTGGAGATGGAGCAGGAGAGACCCTCCACAGCCCTGTCCCAGAGTGTCAAGCTGGATGCCACAGCCCAGAGCCTGGTGGTGGCTGAGGCTGATAGATTGGTCACAGCAGGCCTAGCCTGGCCCCTGAAGTCTCTCCGTTCCACCCAGGACTTGGGGAAACAGCCTGCTGATGTGCACTCCGCCCTGACTCCATCCTGCTGGTCTGTCACCTGGATTCTGCGCTCCGTGCCCAGCCCTGAAGGAAGAGACAGCGGCTTGAATCTTTGCAGCCATGGCTGCTTCTATTTAAAGGAAAAACAAAATCTTGAGGATTTCCAATGTATTTTGGCAATTTCGCAAACTGCCTACCCTGTGTTACACACCATCCCTAACAGAGTTCCCCCATTTCCCAGACAAAAGAAGGGAAGCAAAGTGGAAAAGGTCCAGGAAGATTGAATAGGCATCCTGTGTTGCAGAAGTAGAATTCATGGCACAAGATGGGACCCAGGCTTGTCTGTTTCGAAGCACAAGTTCTGAGTCACTCGGGAAACCTCCCGTATCTGAAGACTCTCTTCTGTCTCTTGGCCTTTCTGTCTCCTGTCATTATTTCTCTGTCTCTCTCTTCCTCCCACTCTCTGTTACTTACTGTCTTTCTCATTTTCTTTTACTGTCTCTCTGTCTCTGTCTCTATCTCCCTCTCTCTGTTACTGACTCTGTCTCTTTGTCTGTTTCATTCTCTCTGTGTTTCTCTCAGTTTCTCATTCTCTCTGTCTCTCTCCATCTCTGTCTCTCCTGTCTTTCATTCTCTGTCTCTGCCTGTCCCTCCCTCTCCATCTCTCTCTTTCCCCATCTCTATAATTCTGTCATTCTTTCTTCATCTCTGTCTCTCTCTCATCTCTCTGTCTTTCTCTCCATCTCTCTTTCCACCTCTGTCTGTCTCTCCCTGCTTCTTTCTCATTCTATCTCTTCTTCTCTGTGTCTCTCTCATTCTCCCCATCTCTCTCTTTCCCTTCCCTTCACTTTCCAGTCCACTGGTGCAAGGAGGGAAAGGAAGATGAGGAAGGTGGCTCTGCCTTCACCGCTGTGCTTCCCGGGAGCAGTGCAGGCCAGCACGGCAGCTGGGAGAGTGCACTCTCACCCTACTGAAAAGCCCTCCACCTGAACACGCTGGGCCCCAAGGCCATGCCTGGAAGTAGACTGACAGCCAGCTAGCCACCAGCCTTACCTGCCACCTGCACCTGCACAGTGTCCTCGCCGAACTTTACACCATCCTTGAAGCGGCAGCAGTATGTCCCGTTGTCAAAGGTGGTGACCCTGTGACTCCTCACCATGGCCTTGCCCGTGGCCACGTGGTCACTCATGAAGGTGGTCCTTCCTCTGTACTGCCACTTTTGCTCTCCATCCATGTCCATCCCTCTCTCGTGCATGTGCACAGCTAGGGAGGGCTGGCACCTGTACCACCTCAGCTCCATGTCCTCGGCACTGATATTGGGGAACAGCTGGCACTGTAACTCCACGTGTCCCCCAGCCATAGCCAGAATAGGGGCATGAGGCCCAACGACATCAAAGTCAGCTTTCCCTGAGGGAGGCAGATCAGAAAGGGCTGGGTTAGGCCATGTGTTGGGAGGCCAGGGCACTTCCCCCCTACCCCTCCCTCTTCTTGGAAGCTTTGGGGACCTATTGAGCCCTGAGCTGCTGGGAGATGCTTCAGCTTCCCGCCATGCTGGACACACCCCCACCTATGCCAGGGCACCTGCCTCGACTTGTACAGGAGTCTGTTCCTCAGTTTTGACAGATGCTGGCCAGTGGGAGCTGCGGGAAGACCAAGGTGACAAAGCAGATGGACAGGAAGGCCTCTCGATCGCACGTCACTGCCATTCCTGCCAGGCCGGAGCCACGCACTATCACTGGGAGAGGAGCCACCGCCAGGAAGCTAACAGGTGCAGAGGAAAAGTGCCATGGAAGAAAAAGAAGAAAAAGGTCATTCACTCTCACTCTCAAACAAGTTATTAATGCTATAAATGGAGACACAGCAAGCCTCATGTGCTCCTGTACCCATCTCCTTGCGGGTAACACACCTCTCACCCTAGTCCGTCTGCGGAATTCCACGAGGACATCCAGGAGGGAAGGGGTTTGATTTTCTAATTGCTCATAAAGAGCTGTAGCCCAGTCTCTAGCTGGTGACTGTCATGAAACTCCAGAATGCTGGGGGAGAAAACCCAGACTCGGATTAAGCAAATTCGAGGTCAGAACGACATCAAGGGATTCCCTTAATGTCCCTTGCTTTCCTGCTGTCCCCATGGGGACTTCTACAGTCAGGGGCTGGGGGTGGGCCCAATCCTCAGAGCTCTTCAGCTGGGATGGGCAGACCAAGACCCTCATGAGTCTCTTGTGAGCATTTCTTGTAACCTTGGTTTAGAGAGCAGGTGTTGGGAAAAAGTTCTGTGACCTTGGGTGGTTCTACCCAGCACAGCCATCCAGGTTGGGCATTTACGTGTGTGATTAGGGAGTTGTGTGGGCACAGGCTCTTGTCCTGTTTGGTTCTTGCATTGCAGGAAGGCCCTGTGGTCCTTCTGCCCTTGGGGATGGGGAGAGGGTGGAGGAAGCAGAGACACTGAAGAGCAAACCACATCCTGACCATAGACAATGCTCACCTGGCACCGAGAGCTGCTGCAGCTTCCCTGGGAAGTCCTGGCAACTTTGGGGGAATGAATTTAGTTTCCTGCCAACTCCAGGTAGGGTGTGACCCAGACCAACCACGCTGTCTCCAAGCGGTGATGTGAAAGGCAACCTAGACATCTGGCAAAAGCCGCCAAGTCCCCCAGTTTCCAGAGATTCTTCTTTTGTTTTTTCAAAAATATGTAACTGTACCTTTCTGGCAGTTGCAGCAGAAAAAAAAAAAAGGCTTCCTGAAGAGTGTGATCCCCAGTGTGGAACACCCCAGGGCTGGGGAGCAGGAGATAGAGCCCGCGGGGAGGAGACGGGTCTCAGGGTGGGACCCAGGCCAGCTGAAGGAGCTGCGAATGCAGATAAAGCCTGTGGTTATCTGGCAGCGTGCAGACCCAGCCTAGCCGGCCCAGGTCCTTCAGGAAAGGTGTTTATGATCATGTCGCAATGGCCTAATTCCTGTATTGTCCCAGAGGGACCTTCAGGGCTCCTCTTCCCCAGCCCTTCGCTGCCCTCCGTGGCTGTGGGGTCATGGGTGTCTGTTCTCACTGGTAGCATCCCTGGCCCAGCTTAGAACCTTCATGCTGATTTCTCGCACCCAGCCGCAAGGCCTATTCCCTCCTCACCTTCTTGTTTGATGATTCAAAAGTCTGGGCCTTTTCCTGGGTGGTTTTTGTGAGAAAGGAGTCCTTGCTTTCCTAGAGGGAGGAGCTTTATCCAAACTCTGCAGACAGGGGCTGAGCACTCCCTGTGCCCGCGGGCGGTGGAGGAAATCCAAGTGCCAGGTCCCTCCTATGTCCCACCTTGGGGGAGCATCCCTTTGGTCAACCGGTTGTTCCCCCTTTTATATGTCAACACGTAAGAATTATGTCGTCCTGTGATCTGCTTTTACCAGACAATGACGTGACCTAAAACTCGACTCACTTGTCCTTTTTAAAAAATTAATTGACCAGACGTGGTGGCTCACACCTGTAATCCCAGTACTTTGGTAGGCCGAGGCAGGCAGATTGCCTGAGGTCAGGAGTTCAAGACCAGTCTGGCCAACGTGGTGGAAACCCATCTGTATTAAAATACAAAAAAATTAGCCCAGCATGGTGGCCTGTGCCTGTAATCCCAGCTACTTGGGAGGCTGAGGCAGGGGCATTGCTTGAACCAGGGAGGTGGAGGTTGCAGTGAGCCAAGATCGTGCTACTGCACTCCAGCCTGGGTGACAGAGTGAGACTCTGCCTCAAAAAAACATTAATTAATATGTTGTTAAAGACAGGGTCTCACTGTCACCCAGGCTGGAGTACAGTGGTGTGATCTCAGCTCACTACATCCTTGATCTCCCAGACTCAAGCAATCCTCCCATCTCAGCCTCCCAAGTAGCTGGGACCACAGGTGCACCATCATGCCTGGCTAAATTTTTGGTATTTTTTGTAGAGATAAAGTCTTGCTATGTTGCCCAGGCTTGTCTTGAACTCCTGGGCTTAAGCGATCCTCCCACTTCGGCTTATCAAAGTACCGTGGTTACTGGCATGAGCCACTGTGCTGCATCCAGTCACACTTGTCCTGATGACTTGGGAAGGAGGACTCAGGTTTGAACAATCTAGAGTGAGCCGCTATGATGTACAGAGCACACTGTGTTGAGAGCAGATTGTGATGCCTGTTGTCGGATGAAGAGTGTCACGAGCACTGGGAGAAGCTATGGCAGAGAAAGGTGTCCTGGCGGTGTGGGCTTTCAGCCCATGGGTAGGTCACCTGACATGGTGGTCCTTCTGTGCATGAGCCCATGTGTGGCCCAGAGTCTCTCATGTGGGCAGCCGGGGCTCCTGCAGACACATTCAGCTCAACCCACCTCAGGTACAATGTTTAAAGTTCAAAGGCAAGAAGAAGACAGGAGGTCACACACTGCACAATTCCATTCATATGAAATGATCAGACAGGTAAATACAGGGACAGAAAGAAAACTGTGGTTGTTGGGGCTGAGGAGATGGGGGAGGTGGAAATGGAGATGAGGAATAACTGTTTAATATTTTGGGGGTTTTATTTAGGGTGATGAAAATATTTTGGAACTAGATAGAGGTGGTGGTTGCAAAACATTGGGAATGTACTTAATGCCACCAAATGGTATGCTTTAAAATGGTCAATTTTATATTATGTAAATTTTATCTCAATTGATAAAAAAGAAAAACATTAAAAAAAGAAAAAGCAGAAAAAAAGAACAAAAACAACAGAGTGAGAGAGAGGAGAGAGAGAGAAAACAAACAAACAACAAAAAAAAGAGCTGCGTATCCACCCTCTTGTGGATGGGATTATGGTTAAAAAACAAGAAAACTCCCAAATCTCAACTTTGTTAAAAATGAGATTGTCTGGCCTTTGGTGCCCTCTGCAGGAATGGGTGTCAGTGCACCAGTCCCTCTTCCCAGTTTTCTTTTTCTTCTTTTTCTCAACTTTTATTTTAAATTCAGGGGTACATGTGCAGGTTTGTTACATGGATTTATTGCATGACGCCACTGAGATTTGGGATCTGAGTGATCCTATCACTCAGGTAGTGAGCATAGTACCCAATAAGTTAGTTTTTCAACCCTCTCCCTCTCCCTTTCTCTCTGCTCCAGTAGTCCCTAGGGTCTCTTGTTCTCATCCTTATGTCCATGCATGCCCAACGTTTAGTTCCCACTTATAAGTGAGAACACGTAGCATTTGGTTTTCTGTTCCTGTATTAATTCACTTAGGATAATGGTCTCCAGCTGCATCCATGTTGCTGCAAAGGACATAATGTCACTTTTTTATGGCTGTGTAGTGTATATGTACCACATTTCTGTATGTACATATACACATGGTGTATATGTACCACATTTTCTGTATCCAGTCCCCCAATGACAGGCACCTAGGTTGATTCCATTTCTTTGCAATTGTGAATTGTGCTGCAATAAACATATGAGTGCATGTGTCTTTTTGGTAGAATGATTTCTTTTCCTTTGGTTATGTACCCAATAATGGCATTGCTGGGTCAAATGACAGTTCTACTTTTAGTTCTTTCAGAAACCTCTGAATTGCTTTCCATGGTAGCTTAACTAATACACTCCCACATGGTGTATAAATGTTGCCTTTTTCTGTACAAATTTGCCAACATCTGTTAATTTTTTCACTTTTTAGTAATAGCCATTCTGACTGGTGTGAGATAGTGTCTCATTGTGATTTTGATCTGCATTTCTGATGATTAGCGATGTTGAGCATTTTTTCACATTTGTTAGCTGCATGTATGTCTTCTTTTGAGACGTGTCTGTTCAAGTCCTTTGCCCATTTTTAAATGGAGTTGTTTTTAGCTTGTTGAATTGTTTAGGTTCCTTATAGATTCTGGATCTTAGCTCTTTGCTGGATAGTTTGTGAGTATTTCATGAGTATTTGAGTTTGTGAATATTTTCTTCTGTTCTGCAGGTTGTCTGTTTACTCCATTGATGGCTGCTTTTGCTGTGCAGAAGCCCAGTTTCTCCTAAGATCCCCTAGAAGCCAGAGAGATTTTCTGTCGGAAGCAGTCCTCTTGTATTTCCCTCCCCCTCCATCTGTTCTGGGCCTGGGAGCCAGCTTTGCTCTCTGGGCCCTGAGCAGGCCAGTTTGTGTCCTCTTTTCTCAAAGCGCCTCTGAAAACAGCTCAACTGGTGTTTTCCCTGTAGACCCTCTCTCTGTCCTATAAATGGGACCAAACCCATAGGGGCAGTCTCGGAGGACAAATGACACTCTTCCTAATCTCTCCTTCTTCGCCCTATTCCCTGCACAAACTTTCTACTTCCCACAACCCCTGGGACTGTGTGCATAGGGATTCCGGATCCTCTAAGCATTTAAAACGATATTTACCCAAGTCATGGATGATATGTCTCACCTCACTCTTGGATGGTAAATTTGCTCCCTGAGGCTTTGCAATTTCTGTCTACACAGTGTCTAGTCCAGGCCCAAGTGGTACCTTGCAGCAAGCATACCCCGCTTCTGTTTTCTTAAGGCCTCCCACTCCTTAATGCAAACCATGTATTTTTTCTCAATATTATGTAAAGTGCTCTGTAAATGTAGCTGGAAGAGCCCCCTAACAAGCAGATCCGCCAAGCAGCCCCTCCAACATGGACATTTAAGGATTGCCTTTGTGTCTTAGACTCTGGAGATGGTGTTAGTTGAATGACTACCAGGTGGGTGCAATGAAGACTAAAAGCCACAGGCTGGCCACTCTTGAGGAGACAGGACTCAGAAGGGGCACGCAAGGATGCTGGGGCCTTCAGGATGAGACGGAAGGTTCAGCAGAAGAGAAAGATAAAAGAAAAAGAAAAAGTGAGATGGGATACAGCAAGGGAAGAAGAAGAACTAAATTAAATGAAGTAAATGAAGTAGGGTCATTTTGTACACAGATTTGATGCAGATTATTTATTCATAAAAGTCTGTGTCAGGCATTCAGGTCCTTTGGAATGCACTAGTGAATCAAATGAACAAAAGTTCATTTTGTTGATATCAGGAGTTGATATCCTTCTTTCTCTAATGCCTCCTTCTCCTTTTCTTCTTCTCCACATTCTCATCTTCTTGCTACTCTCCATCCTGCTTCTCCTACCCTTCTCCTCCCACATTTTTCTTACATTATTCTTGTATTTCTCCTTTTTCTCTCTCATTTTCCCTTCCTTTTCCTCCTCCTTTTCTGCTTCTTCATTATCATGATCTGCTTTGTGGTTATCTTTTTACACTCTCCCTCTTCTTTATTCTTCTTTGCCATCCTCATCTTGGCTATCTTTGTCATCACCTCATTCTCCTTCCCTTATCTCCTTCTCCTTCTCCTCCTCCTCTTCTTCCTTCTTCCCCTTCCCCTTCTTCCCTCCTCCTCCTCCTTCCCCTTCCCCTTCTTTCCTCCTCCTCTTTCTCCTCCTCCTCCTCCTCCTCTTCTGAGATTTTACCAGAGCCAAACCTCGTTGCCTAAGGGAAATACCTAATTGTATTTAACTCTAAACTGCCTGACTTAATAATGGGGGTAAGGACTGAGAAAACCCATAAAAGTCATAGCCTAAGGAGACCAAGGCTTTCTACAAATAATGGCATACATCAGCTCAGGAAAACACTTCCATTTCCACCACAAATCTGGAAAGTATTCCAGATTTTAAAGGACATACACACATAGCTCCCTAGACAGACACAAAATCATACAGCTATATGTGTAGCTCCCCAGACAGACAAAAAATCACACAGCTATGTGTGTTATGTCCTTTAAAATCTGGAATACTGTTATTTCATTGTATCATCTAATTTCTGTGGTAGTGCATCCCTGGGCATGTTGAATAGAAGTGGTGAGTGCAGACATCCTTGTCTTGTTTCTGATCTTAGGGGGAAGGCATTCAGTCTCTCAGCATCACGTACGTTGTTAGTTGTGGGGTTTTTATAGATGCCTCATAGCATCTCAAGGGAGGTCCTTTCCATTCCTAGTTTATTGAGTGTTTTCATCCTGAAGGGGTGCTGAAACTTGTCAAATGCTTTTTAAAAAATATTTTCTGGACCTGGCACAGTGGCTCACACCTGTAATCCCAGCACTTTGGGAAGCCGAGGCAAGTGGATCTGTTGAGCCCAGCTTGGACAACATGGTGAAACCCTGTCTCTATAAAAAATACAAATAATTAGCTGGGCGTGGTGGCATGCACCTGCAGTCCCCACTACTCGAAAAGCTGAGGTGGGATGATCACAGTAAGCTGTGATTACACTGCTGCACTCCAGCCTGGGTGACAGAGTGAGACACTGTCTCAGAACAAAACAAAACAAAACAAAAATATGTTCCGGATATTAATACCTTACCAGACATATTATTTCCAAGTATTTTCTACAAGTGTGTGAGTAGCATTTTTACTCTATTAAAGGTGCCCCTGAGGGACAAAAGTTTTAAATTTTTATGAGATCAAATTTGTCCTTTTTTGGTTGGTGTTGACTGGGTTTGTGGTGTCATATGCAAGAAATCATTGCAAAATCCAAAGTTATGAAACTTCTGCCCTATATGTTCTTCTAAGGGTTGTTTAGTTTTAGCACTTTCTTTCAGGTCTTTGATCCATTTTGATTTCATTTTTGTATGTGGTGTAAGGAAACTGTCTAACTTCATACTTCTACAGCCCTATTTTTTTTTTCAGATACTTCCTTTTCCACTGAGTGATCCTGGCACCATCTTGAAAATCATTTTATCATATATGTGAGGGCATCCATCTTGGCTTTCTATTCTACACATTGGTGTGTGTGTCTGTCTTTGTGCCAATATCACACTGTTTTGATTACTGAAACTTTCAGTAAGTTTTGAAATCAAGCACAGTGAGACTTCCAGCTTTGTTCTGCTTTTTCAATGGTTTTGGCTAATCAGAGTTTCTTGTTATTCCATATGAATTTTAGAATGGTACTTTCTTTTTTTTTTAAGTCTTTGGGATTTTGGTAGGAATTGTATTGAATTTGTATATCATTTGGGGTAGTATTAACATCTTAACAGTATTAACTCTTCCAACCCATGAACAGGGGATGTGCACATACAGGTGGGTACACCCAGACAGACACATGAGCTCAGTAATCCTCAGAGATGGCACAAAGACACCAACAGATGTTCAGAAACACACAGCCCAGGCTGCCACGGTCACTACTGCCCTTCTTACCTTCCTTAGCAACAACCACCATCTGTCCACTGTGTGTTTTACTTGCATCTCTTGTTCCCTGTTTCCTACAATGTCACCTTCAAGTGGACAGGGTTATTTGTTCTGTTTTATTCACGGTAGCCCCTACTAGAAGGTCTGTTACACAGGAGGAGATTAATACTTGGTGAATCACTTGGGCTGAAACATAGACACACACACGTGCATGCGTGTGCTTGCACACACACACACACAGACACAGAGGTTTAAACAAACCTCATCATAGGTCCATAGCCACTTGGTTTTCATAATGTTCTCAACTGCATGCCACGTGGCAGAGAGGTGTCTCCTGGATGATAAGCCAATACCAAAAGGTGAGTTTACCTAAATGAAAATGTAGACCCACACAAAAACCTGTACAGGGATGTGTACAGCAACATTATTCATACTTTTCAAAACTTGGCAGCAACCAAGAGGAAGAGGTATAATAAGTTTAACAAAAGTACAAAACTTATAGTCTGAAACCCACAAACCTTGTTGAAAGGCATTGAAGATTTAAATGTTAGATCTCAAGAGCATAGATAAGTAGGCTTAATATTAAGAAGGCAACACTACCCAAAACAATCCACAGATTTCATACAATTCCTGTCAGTTAAGTACCTTGCAGAATTTAAAAAGTCAATGCTAAAACTCATATGGGAACGAAAAGGCCTCAGAATACCACAATGCTCTTGAAAAAGACCAAAAAAGGAAGACTCACACTTCAGTTTTAAAACTTGCCTCAAAGCAACAGTAATCTAGATTGTATACTAATGGCACAAGAAAAGTCCTTTATATCAATGAAAGACAACAGAGTCCAGGAAGAGTGAGGTGAGTATAATGGCAGAATGAGCTTCTCCAAACACCTCTCCTTGCAGAGAAACATGGAAAAACAAGCAGAATGGCCAGGAATAACTTTGTCAAAATTCTTGAATACCGTCAAAGGTTTTTTTTTTTTTTATACTTTAAGTTTTAGGGTACATGTGCACAACGTGCAGGTTAGTTACATATGTATACATGTGCCATGTTGGTGTGCTGCACCCATTAACTCGTCATTTAACATTAGTTATATCTCCTAATGCTATCCCTCCCCCCTCCCCCCACCCCACAGCAGGCCCTGGTGTGTGATGTTCCCCTTCCTGTGTCCATGTGTTCTCATTGTTCAATTCCCACCTATGAGTGAGAACATGCGGTGTTTGGTTTTTTGTCCTTGCGATACTTTGCTGAGAATGATGGTTTCCAGCTTCATCCATGTCCCTACAAAGGACATGAACTCATCATTCTTTATGGCTGCATAGTATTCCATGGTGTATATGTGCCACATTTTCTTAATCCAGTCTATCATTGTTGGACATTTGGGTTGGTTCCAAGTCTTTGCTATTGTGAATAGTGCCACAATAAACATATGTGTGCATGTGTCTTTATAGCAGCATGTTTTATAATCCTTTGGGTATATACCCAGTAATGGGATGGCTGGGTAAAATGGTATTTCTGGTTCTAGATTCCTGAGGAATTGCCATACTGACTTCCACAATGGTTGAACTAGTTTACAGTCCCACCAACAGTGTAAAAGTGTTCCTATTTCTCCACATTCTCTCCAGCACCTGTTGTTTCCTGACTTTTTAATGATCGCCATTCTAACTGGTGTGAGATGGTATCTCATTGTAGTTTTGATTTGCATTTCTCTGACGGCCAGTGATGATGAACATTTTTTCATGTGTCTTTTGGCTGCATAAATGTCTTCTTTTGAGAAGCCTCTGTTCATATCCTTTGCCCACTTTTTGATGGGGTTGTTTGTTTTTTTCTTGTAAATTTGTTTGAGTTAATTGTAGATTCTGGATATTAGCCCTTTGTCAGATGAGTAGATTGCAAAAATTTTCTCCCATTCTACAGAATGGTTGCCTGTTCATTCTGATGGTAGTTTCTTTTGCTGTGCAGAAGCTTTTTAGTTTAATTAGATCCCATTTGTCAATTTTGGCTTTTGTTGCCATTGCTTTTGGTGTTTTAGACATGAAGTCCTTGCCCATGCCTATGTCCTGAATAGTATCGCCTAGGTTTTCTTCTAGGATTTTTATGGTTTTAGGTCTAACGTTTAAGTCTTTAATCCATCTTGAATTAATTTTTGTATAAGGTGTAAGGAAGGGATCCAGTTTCAGCTTTCTACATATGGCTAGCCAGTTTTCCCAGCACCATTTATTAAATAGGGAATCCTTTCCCCATTTCTTGTTTTTGTCAGGTTTGTCAAAGATCAGATAGTTGTAGATATGTGTCGTTATTTCTGAGGTCTCTGTTCTGTTCCATTGGTCTATATCTCTGTTTTGGGACCAGTACCATGCTGTTTTGGTTACCGTAGCCTTGTAGTGTAGTTTGAAGTCAGGTAGAATGATGCCTCCAGCTTAGTTCTTTTGGCTTAGTATTGACTTGGCAATGTGGGCTCTTTTGTGGTTCCATATGAACTTTAAAGTACTTTTTTCTGATTCTGTGAAGAAAGTCATTGGTAGCTTGATGGGGATGGCATTGAATCTATAAATTACTTTGGGCAGTATGGCCATTTTCACGATATTGATTCTTCCTACTCATGAGCATGGAATGTTCTTCCATTTGTTTGTATCCTCTTTTATTTCATTGAGCAGTGGTTTGTAGTTCTCCTTGAAGAGGTCCTTCACTTCTCTTGTAAGTTGGATTTCTAGGTATTTTATTCTCTTTGAAGCAATTGTGAATGGGAGTTCACTCATGATTTGGCTCTCTGTTTGTCTGTTATTGGTGTATAAGAATGCTTGTGATTTTTGCACATTGATTTTGTATCCTGAGACTTTGCTGAAGTTGCCTATCAGCTTAAGGAGATTTTGGGCTGAGACAATGGGGCTTTCTAGATATACAATCATGTCATCTGCAAACAGGGACAATTTGACTTCCTCTTTTCCTAATTGAATACCCTTTATTTCCTTCTCTTGCCTGATTGCCCTGGCCAGAACTTCCAACACTATGTTGAATAGGAGTGGTGAGAGAGGACATCCCTGTCTTATGCCAGTTTTCAAAGGGAATGCTTCCAGTTTTTGCCCATTCAGTATGGTATTGGCTATGGGTTTGTCATAGATAGCTCTTATTATTTTGAGATACATCCCATCAAGATCTAATTTATTGAGTTTTTAGCATGAAGCATTGTTGAATTTTGTCAAAGACCTTTTCTGCATCTATTGAGATAATCATGTGGTTTTTGTCTTTGGTTCTGTTTATATGCTGGATTACATTTATTGATTTGCGTATGATGAACCAGCCTTGCATTCCAGGGATGAAACCCACTTGATCATGGTGGATAAGCTTTTTGATGTGCTGCTGGATTTGGTTTGCCAGTATTTTATTGAGGATTTTTGCATTGATGTTCATCAGGGATATTGGTCTGAAATTCTCTTTTTTTGTTGTGTCTCTGCCAGGCTTTGGTATCAGGATGATGGTGGCCTCATAAAATGAGTTAGGGAGGATTCCCTCTTTTTCTATTGATTGGAATACTTTCAAAAGGAATGGTACCAGCTCCTCCTTGTACCTCTGGTAGAATTCGGCTGTGAATCCATCTGGTCCTGGATTTTTTTTGATTGGTAAGCTATTAATTATTGCCTTAATTTCAGAGCCTGTTATTGGTCTATTCAGAGATTCAACTTCTTCCTGGTTTAGTCTTGGGAGGGTGTATGTGTCGAGGAATTTATCCATTTCTTCTAGATTTTCTAGTTTATTTGCGTAGAGGTGTTTACAGTATTCTCTGATGGTAGTTTGTATTTCTGTGGGATTGGTGGTGATATCCCCTTTATCATTTTTTATTGCATCTATTTGATTCTTCTCTCTTTTCTTCTTTATTAGTCTTGCTAGCAGTCTATAAATTTTGTTGATCTTTTAAAAAAAACCAGCTCCTGGATTCATTGATTTTTGAAGGGTTTTTTATGTCTCTATTTCCTTCAGTTCTGCTCTGATCTTAGTTATTTCTCGCCTTCTGCTAGTTTTGAATGTGTTTGCTCTTGCTTCTCTAGTTCTTTTAATTGTGATGTTAGGGTGTCAATTTTAGATCTTTCCTGCTTTCTCTTGTGGGCATTTAGTGCTATAAATTTCCCTCTACACACTGCTTTGAATGCATCCCAGAGATTCTGGTATGTTGTGTCTTTGTTCTTATTGGTTTCAAAGAACATCTTTATTTCTGCCTTCATTTCGTTATGTACCCAGTAGTCATTCAGGAGCAGGTTGTTCAGTTTCCATGTAGTTGAGCACTTTTGAGTGAGTTTCTTAATCCTGAGTGCTAGTTTGATTGCACTGTGGTCTGACAGACCGTTTGTTATAATTTCTGTTCTTTTACATTTGCTGAGGAGTGCTTTACTTCCAACTATGTGGTCAATTTTGGAATAGGTGTGGTGTGGTGCTGAAAAGAATGTATATTCTGTTGAACTGGGGTGGAGAGTTCTGTAGATGTCTATTAGGTTCACTTGGTCCAGAGCTGAGTTCAATTCCTGGATATCCTTGTTAACTTTCTGTCTCGTTGATCTGTCTAATGTTGACAGTGGAGTGTTAAATTCTCCCATTATTATTGTGTGGGAGTCTAATTCTCTTTGTAGGTCTCTAAGGTCTTGCTTTATGAATCTGGGTGCTCCTGTATTGGGTGCATATATATTTAGGATAGTTAGCTCTTCTTGTTGAATTGATCCCTTTACCATTATGTAATGGCCTTCTTTGTCTCTTTTGATCTTTGTTGGTTTAAAGTCTGTTTTATCAGAGACTAGGAATGCAACCCCTACCTTTTTTTGTTTTCCATTTGCTTGGTAGATCTTCCTCCATCCCTTTATTTTGAGCCTATATGTGTCTCTGCCCGTGAGATGGGTTTCCTGAATACAGCACACTGATGAGTCTTGACTCTTTATCCAATTTGCCAGTCTGTGTCTTTTAATTGGAGCATTTAGCCCATTTACATTTAAGGTTAATATTGTTATGTGTGAATTTGATCCTGTCATTATGATGTCAGCTTGTTATTTTGCTCGTTAGCTGATGCAGTTTCTTCCTAGCCTCGATGGTCTTTACAATTTGGCATGTTTTTGCAGTGGCTGGTACCGGTTGTTCCTTTCCATGTTTAATGCTTCCTTCAGGAGCTCTTGTAGGGCAGGCCTGGTGGTGACAAAATCTCTCAGCATTTGCTTGTCTGTAAAGGATTTTATTTCTCCTTCACTTATGAAGCTTAGTTTGGCTGGATATGAAATTCTGGGTGGAAAATTCGTTTCTTTAAGAACGTTGAATAGTGGCCCCCACTCTCTTCTGGCTTGTAGAGTTTCTGCTGAGAGATCCGCTGTTAGTCTGATGGGCTTCCCTTTGTGGGTAACCCGACCTTTCTCTCTGGCTGCCCTTAACATTTTTTCCTTCATTTCAACTTTGGTGAATCTGACAATTATGTGTCTTGGAGTTGCTGTTCTCGAGGAGTATCTTTGTGGCATTCTCTGTATTTCCTGAATCTGAATGTTGGCCTGCCTTGCCAGGTTGGGGAAGTTCTCCTGGATAATATCCTGTAGAGTGTTTTCCAACTTGGTTCCATTCTCCCCATCACTTTCAGGTACACCAATCAGATGTAGATTTGGTCTTTTCACATAGTCCCACGTTTCTTGGAGGCTTTGTTCATTTCTTTTTATTCTTTTTTCTCTAAACTTCTCTTCTTGCTTCATTTCATTCATTTGATCTTCCATCACTGATACCTTTTCTTCCAGTTGATCGAATTGGCTACTGAGGCTTGCACATTCGTCATGTAGTTCTCCTGCCATGGTTTTCAGCTCCATCAGGTCCTTTAAGGACTTCTCTGCATTGGTTATTCTAGTTAGTCATTCGTCTAATTTTTTTTCAAGGTTTTTAACTTCTTTGCCATGGGTTCGAACTTCCTCATTTAGCTTGGTGTGGTTTGATTATCTGAAGCCTTCTTCTCTCACCTTGTCAAAGTCATTCTCCATCCAGCTTTGTTCTGTTGCTGGTGAGGAGCTGCGTTCCTTTGCAGGAGGAGAGGCACTCTGCTTTTTAGAGTTTCCAGTTTTTCTGCTCTGTTTTTTCCCCATCTTTGTGGTTTTATCTGCCTTTGGTCTTTGATAATGGTGACGTACAGATGGGTTTTGGTGTGGATGTCCTTTCTGTTTGTTAGTTTTCCTTCTAACAGTCAGGACCCTCAGCTGCAGGTCTGTTGGAGTTTGCTGGAGGTCCACTCCAGACCCTGTTTGCCTGGGTATCAGCAGCAGAGGCTGCAGAACAGCGGATATTGGTGAACAGCAAGTGTTGCTGCCTGATGGTTCCTCTGGATGTTTTGTCCCAGAGGAGTACCCGGCCGTGTGAAGTGTCAGTCTGCCCCTACTGGGGGTGCCTCCCTGTTAGGCTACTTGGGGGTCAGGGACCCACTTGAGGAGGCAGTCTGTCCGTTCTCAGATCTCCAGCTGCATGCTGGGAGAACTGCTACTCTCTTCAAAGCTGTCAGACAGGGACATTTAAGTCTGCAGAGGTTTTTGCTGCCTTTTGTTTGGCTATGCCCTGCCCCCAGAGGTGGAGTGTACAGAGGCAGGCAGGCCTCCTTGAGCTGTGGTGGGCTCCACCCAGTTTGAGCTTTCAGGCTGCTTTGTTTACCTAATCAAGCCTTGGCAATGGCGGGCGCCCCTACCCCAGCCTCACTGCCACCTTGCAGTTTGATCTCAGACTGCTGTGCTAGCAATGAGCAAGGCTCCGTGGGTGTTGGACCCTCCAAGCCAGGTGCAGGATATAATCTCCTGGTGTGCCATTTGCTAAGACCATTGGAAAAGCGCAGTATTAGGGTGGGAGTGACCCAATTTTCCAGGTGCCTTCTGTCACCCCTTTCTTTGACTAGGAAAGGGAATTCCCTGACCCCTTGCACTTCCCGGGTGAGGGGATGCCTCGCCCTGCTTTGGCTCATGCTCAGTGCGCTGCACCCACTGTTCTGCACCCACTTTCCAACACTCCCCAGTGAGATGAACCCGGTACCTCAGTTGGAAATGCAGAAATCACCCATCTTCTGCGTCGCTCATGCTGCTGGCTGTAGACTGGAGCTGTTCCTATTTGGTCATCTTGGCTCCACCCCCCTCAAAACTGTCAAGGGTTTACAGGAACCAGGTAAAGAAGAATAAACAACAGTGAAAAATGGAAGGAAAGCCTGGTGGATAGTTTACTTGTCCTTGCCCCAACCTCTCCTTGGCTTGGTGCCAGTCTTTTAGACAACAACCTGAGTTCCCAGTGTGGGACCCTGGTCACATGTTCCAGAGGGAGTGGAGATCTTATTTGCAAATTATCATGTTTCTATGTTCCAATCTATCTGGGGGCTATGTAAAGTTCTGAAACAAGGCTCTCATCTGTTTTGTCCAAGTCAGAACCCAGTCAATGTGGAAATCTGGCAGGAATTGCTTGGAAGTGTTAAGTAAGGCTGGGCATGGTGGCTCAGGCATGTAATCTCAGTACTTTGGGAGGCTGAGGTGGGTGGATTACTTGAGGTCAGGAGCTCAAGACCAGCCTGACCAACATGGCAAAACCCTGTCTCTACTAAAAGTACAAAAATTATCCAGGCACGGTGGTACACATGTGTAGTCCCAGCTACTTGGAAGGGTGAGGCATGAGAATTGCATGAACCCAGGAGGCAGAGGTTGTAGTGAGCTGAGATCTTGCCACTGCACTCCAGCCTAGAGGACAGAGCAAGACTCCATCTGAAAAAAAAAAGAAAAGAGAAAAGAAGATGTTAAATAAATAAAAAGTCTGCTGCTACCTGGAAGAATACATTACAATATTGTATGTATTGACATCTACAATAGACCATATATACAGCTCAGGGGGAGAAGCAGGAGTGAACATTTCTTTTAGAAATTAGGGTATTCAAAAGCACCCAGGTATACTGGGGAATTGAGAAAGCCCTATGCATGCCTGGAGCCAGGGGACATGGTCTGATAAGACCTAAAGACCTAAAGAAAGCCTTATTTTCAGCACTGGCTGATCACCAGGCACAGTTCAACAGAAAGCAAAGGCTGGAGCAGTTGTTGACAGCCTGGACACATGTTAAAGGAATGCCCCAGCACAGAGCCAGTCACAGAAAGAGGAAGAGGTGAGATTTTGTTTCTTCTCCTTTTTGCCTTTCTTTCTTAGCTCCTGGCATTCAAGCAAATTGCTGTCAAAACACTCAATAAACACGAGCCACAGATACAGACACCAGCAAGTACATACAAGTAATACGGTCTCCGCAAAAACACTCTGGAAAAGTAACGAAATGGATGACAACTATAGCCTTCAAAAAACAAGAATAGCAAGTGCTAGAGAATGGGGAGAGTTTCACTTTCTTTAGCCCCAGGAGGGCAGCTCAGCTTTACTTTGAGAGTAGGGTAGCTTTGAGGGCCCTGATCGATGGACCACCAGCCTGGGCACAGTGGTGCTGGGGGCATGCAGCTAGGACCAGGGGCTGTCTGCTCAAGCCTGTCCCATTGTACTAAACAAGACCAAATTGTAGGTTGTGCGCTTATGTGAGGGTGAGCCCAATGTGCCCTGCGATGGATCCCGTGTCACTGTTTACATGACCTCTTTGTGTGGTTACATAGCCCTTTATTTAAAAGACAGAAATTCCTTTTACGAAGTTATTAAATTAATTATATGTTTAAATGTTAAAGAAAAAAAGAGCTGCAGAGTATTTATAAAACTGTCTTTTAGAAAAAAACAGGCAAGAAGACCATTTAACCATATAAATGGAAAAGGGAAGAAAGTATAATAGAAATTTTGCTAGTTAAAAAAAAAAGAAAAAAAATCCCAAGAAAGTCCCTTTCTTGTAAACTTACAGAAAACTCTTTGTGGCTGTTGGAGTTTAGTTTGTACATACACAGAGTTATCAGACATTATTTATAAAACTTAGTTTAAAAAAGACAAAAAAAAAAAAGCCAAGCTGTGAGCCAACCAGAAGGCCATGCTCTTGGATATCTTTTGCAACTGTACCAAAACTGACTTACTCCTCTGCCCTTCCTGAGTCTGTCTGTTGCCAGTGCTGTGGTGTCGTCTGTGCCTGTTGAGGTTTTGTGCAGTGGTAAAGTGCTGGTGCTTCTGGTGACCTTTGATCTGTGGGTGTCACTTCTTGTGCCTGTTTCCCATGTCCAATTTTTTGAGTTTAGTTGTGCTTTTGCTTCTGCTGCCTTGCTGGACATAAGCTGGGGTGCTGGGTGGCACCTGCTGCATCAGAGCTTGAGGAGTCCGTGCCCACCAGTAGCTACTGGTCCCTAGAAGGTGAGACGTGGGGTTGTGTCATGCCCACTCCACTGAACCTTGGCTATATCTGTGTTTGGGCTTGGGCTAACCTGGGGGCAGGGTAGGTGAAATTAGGGGTTCATTGGGGTCCCTCACACTGCTTCCACATGCACCACCTCTGTCCTTGGATGGTGGCATTGCAGGGGCCAAGGAGTCACTGTGGAGTCACCGGGGTTGGCCAGGTATCTGTATCCATAGAATGCCTGAGGTCATGCAGGTGTCTCTATCATTAGAATGCCTGGGGTCAGCCAGGAGTCTTTCCTGTTAGAATGCCTAGAGTCAGCCAGGTGTCTCTATCCTTAGAATGTCTGAGGTTGCCCAGGTGTCTCTATCATTAGAATGCCTGGAGTCTGCCAGGGGTCTCTCCCATTAGAATGCCTGGGGTCAGCCAGGTGTCTTTATCCTTAGAATGCCTGAGGTCCCCCAGGTGTCTCTAAAATCAGAAAGCCTAGGGCCAACCACTAGTCTCTCCCATTAACATGCATGGGGCCGGCCATGTGTGTCTATCCTTAGAATGCCTGAGGCCACCAAGTTGTCTCTATCCTTAGAATGCCTGAGGTTGCCCAGGTGTCTCTATCATTAGAATGCCTGAGGTCAGCCAGGAGTCTCTCCCATTAGAATGCATGGGGTCGGCCAGGTGTCTGTATCCTTAGAATGCCTGAGGTCCCCCAGGTGTCTCTATACTAATAATGCCTGTGGTTGGCCAGGAATCTTTATCATTAGAATGCATGGGGTCGGCCAGGAGTCTTTCCTGTTAAAATGCCTGGGGTTGGTTAGGTGTCTCTATCCTTAGAATGCCTGAGGTTGCCCAGGTGTCTCTATGATTAAAATGCCTGGGGTCAGCCAGGAGTCTATATCATTAGAATGCCTGGGATAGGCCAGGAGTCTCTCCTGTTGAAATGCCTGGGATAGGCCAGGAGTCTCTCCTGTTGAAATGCCTGGGGTGGGCCAGATGTCTCTGTTTTTAGAATGACTAAGTTCGACCAGGTATCTCTATCATTAGAATGCCTGAGTCCAGCCAAAAGTCTGTCTCTTTAGAATGCCTGGAATTGGCCAGGTGTCTCCATCCTTAGAATACCTGAGGTCGCCCAGGTGTCTCTATCATTAGAATGCCTGGGGTCAGCCAGAAGTCTCTATCATTAGAATGCCTGGGGTAGGCCAGAAGTCTCTCCTGTTAGAATGCCTAGGTCAGCCAGGTGTCTCTATCCTTTGAATGCCTGAGGTCACCCAGGTGTCTCTATCATTAGAATGCCTGGGGTGGGCCAGGAATCTCTATTATTAGAATGCCTGGGGTCAGCCAGGAGTCTCTCCCATTAGAATGCCTGGGGTCACCCAGGCGTCTCTATTATTAAAATTCCTGTACTCAACCAGGAGTCTCTCTCATTAGAATGCCTGAGTTCACCCAGGTGAATATCATTAGAATGCCTGGGGTCAGCCAGGAGTCTCTTCAGTTAGAATGCTTGAGGTCGGCCAGATGTCTCTGTCCTTAGAATGCCTGGCATTGGCCAGAAGCCTCTATCATTAGAATCCATGAGGCCGGCCAGGCATCTCTCCCATTAGAATGCCTGGGGATGGCCAGACATCTGTTTGGCCAAATAGGAGTCTCTCTGGTTAGAATGCCTGGGGTCACCCAGATTTCTCTATCCTTAGAATGCCTGAGGTCACCAAGGTGTCTTATCATTAGGATGACTGAGGAGGGCCAGGAATCTCTCCCGTTAGAATGCCTGTTGTCGGCCAGGTGTCTATCGTTAGAATGCCTGAGTTTGCCCAGGTGTGTCTATAATTGGAATGCCTGTGGTTGGCCAGGAGTCTCTATCATTAGAATGCTTGGAGTTGGCCAGGAGTCTCTCCTGTTAGAATGCCTGGTGTTGGCCAGGTCTCTCTATTTTTAGAACGCCTGAGGTCGCTGAGGTGTCTCCATCCTTAGAATGACTGAGGTGGCCAAGGTGTCTCCATTATTAGAATGCCTGGGCTGAGCTATGAGTCTCTATCATTAGAATGCCTGGGGTCAAGCCAGGAGTCTCTCCCTTTAGAATGCTTGAATTCGGCCAGGTGTCTCTATCCTTCCAATGCCTGAGGTCGCCAAGGTTTCTCTCTGATTAGAATGCCTGGGGTCAGCCAGGTGTCTCTCCTGTTAGAATTCCTAGGGTCAGCCAGGTGTCTTTATAGAATGCCTGAGGTTGCCCAGGTGTCTCTATCATTAGAATGCCTGGGGTTTCCCAAGAGTCTCTATAATTAGAATGTCTCAGTTTGGCCAAAATTCTCTCTGGTTACAATGCCTGTGGTCGGCCAGATTTCTCTATCCTTAGAATGCCTGAGGTCACCCATGTGTCTCTATCATTAGAATGACTGGTGTTGGCCAGGAGTCCCATTACAATGCCAGAAGTCAGCCAGGTGGCTCTATCCTTAGAATGCCTGAGGTCACACAGTTGTCTTTACCATTAGAATGCTTGGAGTTGGCCAAAAGCCTCTATCATTAGAATGCCTGGGGTCGGCCAGGAGTTTCTCCCATTAGAATGCCTGGGGGTGGGCTAGATGTCTCTGTCCTTAGAATGCAGGAGGTCGCCAAGTGTCTTTATCATTAGAATGCCTGAGGTCGGCCAGGAGTCTTTCCTGTAAGAACACCTGGGGTTGGTCACGTGTCTCTATCTTTAAAATTCCTGGGGTAGCCCAGATATCTCTATCATTAGAATGCCTGGGGTTGGCCAGGAGTCTCTCCCATAGAAAGCTGGTGGTTGCCCAGGTGTCTATCATTACAATGCCTGGAATCAGCCACGAGTATCTCCCATTAGCATGGCTGGGGTTGTCCAGGTGTCTCTACCATTAGAATGCCTGGGGTCAGCCAAGAGTCTCTCCCATTAGAATGCCTAGGGTTGAAGAGGGGTCTCTATCATTACAATGCCTGGGGTCTGCCAGGAATCTCTCCATTAGAATGCCTGGGGTCGAGAAGTTGTTACTATCATTAGAATGTCTGGGGTTGGCCAGGTGTCTCTCTGGTTAGAATGCTTGAGGTCGCCCAGCTGTCTCTATCATTACAATGCCTGGGGTTGGCTATGAGTCTCTCCAATTAGAGTGCCTGGGGTGGCCCAAGTGTTCCTATTATTATAGTGCCTGGGGTCGCTCAGGTGTTTTTATCATTAGAGTGCCTGTGGTCAGCCAGGAGTCTCTTCCATTAGAATGCCTGGGGCCGCCCAGTTGTCTCTATCATAAGAATACCAAGGGTCAGCCACGAGTCTCTCTCATTAGAATGCCTGGGGTTGCCCAGGTGTCTCTATCATTACAATGCCTGAGGTCAGCCAGGAGTCTCTCCCATTAGAATTTCTGTAGTCACCCAGGTGTCTCTGTCATTACAATGCCTGGAATCATCCATGAGTCTCTCCCATTATAATGATTGAAATCATTCCAGTGTCTCTATCATTAGAATGCCTGGGGTAACCTAAAAGTCTCTATTATTAGAATGCCTGGGATTGGCCTGGAGTCTCTCCCATTAGAATGCTTGGGGTCTCCCACATGTCTCTTTCTGTTGGGAAAAAGCTGAGTGTTGGGAAAAAAGCTGAGGCAGGGCTTGCATGTCTGATATGATGTCCAGGGCTCAGAGCATAAAACCTCTTGTGGCCTCTGGAATGAGTCTAGACTTGCTGGCTCCTTGCTTCTAGCTTAAACTAGAAGAACATGCTCCCCATTATCTCAAGTAGCAGAATATGTCCAATATGCTTCAAAGGAAATGCTAAACCATCACAGCTGTAGATCATGCGCTTGCCCTTTTGACCTACACATTCTCATCACCCGTTTGTTTGCTTGATCACCAATAAATAGTCTGGGCTTCCAGAGCTCGGGGCCTTCACAGCCTCCATACTAGCATTGGCCCCCTAGACCCACTTTCTTTCTCAAACAGTCTTTTCTCATTCCTTTGACTCTGCCGGACTTCATCACCCCCATGACCTGGTGTTGAGTCTTATCACCCCGACATCTGTCATTACAATATCTGGGGTCGGCAAGGAGTCTCTCCTATTAGAATGTCTGAAATCCATCAGGTGTCTCTATCATTAGAATGCCTGGGGTCTCCCAGTTGTCCCTTTAATTAGAATGCCTGGGGTTGGCCTGAGGTCTCTCCCAATAGAATGCCCGGGGTTGCCCAGGTCTCTCTA